>NC_141000.1:50733057-51236850 GCF_052327205.1 Somniosus microcephalus
AGTAGAAGACACAAAAAGCATACCAAAAATAGTGGGGAACCAAGGGTCTAATGAGGGTGAGGAACTTAACGTAATTAATATAAGTAGAGAAAAAGTACTAATGGGACTAAAAGCTGACAAATCCCCTGGACCTGATGGCCTACATCCTAGGGTTCTAAAAGAGGTGGCTGAAGTGGATGCATTGGTTTTGATCTTCCAAAATTCACTAGATTCTGGAATGGTCCCAGCACATTGGAAGGTCACAAATGTAACATCGCTATTCAAGAAAGGAGAGAGAGAAAAAACAGGGAACTACAGTTAGCCTGACATCAGTCATTGGGAAAATGCTGGAATCCATTGTTAAGGAAGTGGTATCAAGTCACTCAGAAAATCATAACATGATTAGGCAGAGTCAACATGGTTTTATGAAAGGGAAATCATGTTTGACAAATTTATTAGAGTTTTTTGAGGATGTAACTAGCAGGGTAGATAAAGGGGAACCAGTGGATGTAATATATTTGGATTTCCAAAAGGCATTTGATAAGGTGCCACATAAAAGGTTATTACACAAGATTAGGGCTCATGGGGTTGGGGGTAATGTAATAGCATGGATAGAGGATTGGCTAACGGACAGAAAACAGAGAGGATGGATAAACGGATCTTTTTCAGGTTGGCAGGCTGTAACTAACGAGGTGCTGCAAGGATCAGTGTTGGGGCCTCAGCTATTTACAATGGGCCAGAACTTCGGGTCCCCACGGGTGAGTATGCGCTGGGTACTCATGCGTAGGTCCAACGAAAGTGCCAGATTCGTGCATGCACTACGCATGCGCGGGAAACCGGAACTTCCGTTCCCTTGAAGTAAGGGGTTCACAGGTCGAACGCGTGCGCCGGAGAAGCAGCACGTACACCTGGAACTTCCATTTTTTTTGCAGGTTTTTCCGGGAGGTTAAGTCTCCAGCAGCTACGCTTGTAAAAAGCAGTCGCAAGGCCTGCTTTTAACAAGGTAAGTGGTGAATTAAGTAAAATAAAAACATTTTTTCCACAGGTTTATTATTTTTAAATACTTTAAAGAAAGGTAAGTTTATTTTTAGCCCTGTTAGAAACTGTAATTAATTTTTTCAAAAATTTAAATTATTGTTTAAAATAGTTATTTTATGTAATTTTAGTTATTTTAAAAATGTGATTTAAAAAAAAAATTATTTGAAGTTTAAGTTATGTTTTGGGACAGGTCCTGTCAAATCTATGAATACAGATTCCCTGCTACCATTGGCTCTCCATGGCCCACGTGATCCCAGGGAACGCTTCGAACTAACTGCGCCCCTGGGATACACAAGCACTGCGCGCCAGCAGTTGGAGCAGGCCCAGGATCGGAATCCCACGTGGGCCCACAGCACAACGGCCGGCGCACTAGGTAAGTGCTGGTCGGAGGCTTGCAACAGCGGGAAGCCTCCGACCCAAATTTCTGGGCCAATCTATATTAATGACCTAGATGAAGGCATGGTGTGGAGATGCCGGTGTTGGACTGGGTGGACAAATGTAAGAAGTCACACAACATCAGGTTATAGTCCAACAGTTTTATTTGAAATCACAAGCTTTCGGAGCGCTGCTCCTTCGTCAGGTGAAGTCGAAGGGACCAAGTGTAATGTATCCAAGTTTGCTGATGATACAAAGCTAGGTGGGACAGTAAACCATGACGAGAACATAAAGGGGTCAATTTTCTGGCAGCATTTCATGCGGCCGGGGGCCGAAAATCGGCGAAAAAACGGGTCGGGACACCCCCCCGCCTGATTTCCCGCCCCGTCCGACTTTCGCACCGCCGTTTCTCCGCGACCCGCTTCAGTATCGGCCGCAGCTGGCAGGACTGGTCGTCGGCACAATAATGACCAATAATTACCTTGTTGAAGTAGATTTTCCGGGGCCGTTGCGACTTTGGAGCTTTCCCCACATCAAACACGCCTGCGGGGAACCCCGCTGATGAGACCTGGCGTGAAGCTTGCCGGCTTGCTTGCTGTCAGCTGCAGGTCAATCGGAGAAGCTGCGATTTAAAGGGACAGCACTTGTATGTTGAAGGACCTTGTTGTGCAGGTTTGGGGCTACTTCTTCAAGGCTTAGGCACAGCTGTGGAAGGTTGGAGCCTCACACACTTCTCCAATGCGATCTCCTGGGAAACCCCTCTCGCCACCCTCACTCAGCGCTTCCTCAGCGGAGGCATCTACGAGAAGCATGGGATGCCTTTTTTTCCTTCCCTTCTTGCCATTAGAGGATCTCCAGCAGCAGAGGCGGCAGCAGGATCAGCAGTGAAGCCTTGAAGTCTTGCTACAATTGTACAGGGCGTTGGTGAGACCACGCCTGGAGTACTGTGCACAGTTTTGGTCTCCTTATCTTGCCTTGGAGGCGGTGCAACAAAGGTTCACTCGATTGATTCCTGGGATGAGAGGGCTGTGCTATGATGAGAGATTGTGTGGAATGGGCCGACATTCTCAGGAGTTTAGAAGAATGAGAGGTGATCTAATTGAAACATACAAGATTCTGAAGGGGATTGACAAGGTAGATGCTGAGAGGTTGTTTCCCCTGGCTGGAGTGCCTAGAACTAGGGGGCATAGTCTCAGGATAAGGGGTAGGCCATTTAAGACTGAGATGAGGAGGAATTTCTTCACTTAGAGGGTTATGAATCTTTGGAATTCTCTGCCCCAGAGGGTTGTGAATGCTGAGTCTTTGAGTATATTAAAGGCTGAGATCGATAGATTGATTTTTGGACTCTAGGGGAATCAAGAGATATGGAGATCGGGCGGGAAAGTGGAGTTGAAGTCGATGATCAGCCATGATGTTATTGAATGGCGGAGCAGGCTCGAGGGGCTGTATGGCCTACTCCTGCTCTTACTACTTATGTTCTTATATGTCAGTAGTTAGGATCCAATAAAGGCATAGGGGGAAAAATTTGGTATCGCCCCATTTGTTGCGCCATTATTGGCGGTGCACAAAGTTTAGCGCCTGGTGCTAATTATCGCCTCTGACAGCAAACTTGGCTTTTATCGCCCCTGGAGGTGATTGGAATGCTAAATCAGGCGCTACACACCTCTCTTAAGGCGCTAAGGCCGAGGAGCGAGGTGCTACCTCTCAGCGCTGGCGAAGCTCATGTGATGTCAGTCAGCAATGGAACATAGACACACTGGCACCATCCAATTCTTAAAGGGGAGTTCTGACGAATGGTCATCGACCTGAAACGTTAACTCTGTTTCTCTCTTCACAGATGCTGCTTGACCTGCTGAGTTTCTCCTGCATTTTCTGTTTTTATCTTAAAGGGGAGGGTTGATCTTGCTCTCCATCCACATCCTGCTCATTGTAGCCTTGAATCTCAGCCTGGAGAGACCTGTACATCAAATCTGCTGGAAAGAACAATGGAGAGAACCAGGAAAAGAGCTCAGAGTGCAGCCCCCATAGTTTCTTCTAAATCGATACAAGGAAGGGCAAATCAAAATCAACCTGCAAAGTGCTGCTCAGTACCCAAAACTCCTTCACACAGCATTGAATCTCTCCAGAAGTCTCTCTCTCTCTCTTTCTCAGAATGCATGGTGCAAACATGTCACCGAAAAAAAAGGCAGGAAGCGGTCGCCTTTAAATAGCGCTCCCCTAGTCCCTTTCTGACAGCATAACGCTCCCCTCAACCTGTTGTTGCTAGTGCAGGCGGTAAGGCAAGGGGCGCCACTCAATTTCCGGTCCGGGGCGCTAACGGGGCATTGCGCACTCGACTGACGTCACGATCTGCCGGCGCAGGAGGTTGTGGCGGTAGTGTTTAGCGCCGCCGCAAAATGTCTAGTTAATTTCGCGAGCGGCGCAAACATCGCTGCGCCCGGGCGCTAGTTGCTTTGCGCCCCACTTGGCACCCTCTTAAGGCACTACCGGGAGGCGCAAACAACTGAATTTTTCCCCCATAGAATTCGGTAATAAAATACAAATGTTAAAAAGGTATAAATGTGATTATTTTAAGAGAATTTGAATCTGACACCAAATACGGTTGTAATGTAAACCTTTTATTTTGATCCTATTGAATAGCGGAGCAGGCTCGAGGGGCCATATGGCCTACTCCTGCTCTTATTTCTTATGTTCTTACAGCATGCTGGCAAACACGCCCGAATTAAAGGTACAAGGAGGTGGGATGACGGCGCGTTTCCAACGTGCTCCCATTTTCTGCAACATTTATTGCCGACCTGCCTGCAAACCCACATGCATGGCAGAGGGAAAATTCCGGCCCTATTGTTTATTTTTGTGACTACACGCTCATTACAGGTATGTGAATGAATGTACTTATTTATTTAACTGTTGTATATTAGGGAATAAATGTATTTCTTTCTTTATCTATCTACTCTAAGTGAGAACAATTTTTTATTTTTGAATTCAATGGTAGTGAAAATCAGGTGCATTCTATAATAGCGGGCAGATCTGCTCCACCCAAGTGGCAATGGTGAAAATAACCCACACATGAAGTTGTGATGGAAGATAACTGATTGTAAGCTGCAATGCAATAGTTCCATCAAACAGTAATGATGTCATAAATAGTGACAGCATAGCAGTGACCAAAGTCTTACATGTTAGAACAAACTGCAATCAGGAAATTGCACCCAAAATGCATTTGAAATTGCGCATGTTAGGTTACTGTTCAAGATTCCTCTAAAATTCATTTGCATAATCATAAACGTAACATCTTCCATGAACCAGCGCATTCGGGCAGCGTAATAAAATGTAACTGTTTCTTTTTTTTCTTACCAGTAAAAAAGTATTCCTTGATGTATTTAAGTGTGGTAACCTGGTGCAGTTTCATTAATACAGTTGAAAATGAGTTCATCACCAAATATACACGTTTTTAATAAGGGTGTCCATCTATGAATAGCCTGATTTAAAATCACTGAAAACGACTTTAAAAAACTATATTGAACCATTTTATAGTTTCACTGGTGTACACTAGTTAGTTTCTTAGTAAATTAAATCATTTTTGACATGAAAAAACTTTCAAAACGTGCCTATTAGTCGCTTAAGAAAATGAACGCAATTTGAGGAGTCTTCCCGAATTTGAGGAATCTCGCAATTTTGTCCTTTGGGGCGTGGCCAGTTTTGTGGGCTGGGCCTGATTTGGGCAAATTGAATCTTAAACCAGTGTAAAAGATTGCGGAAAACATGAACATGAGTAGTTTTGGGCATAACTCACTTACATTTAAGATTTCCTGATCTTACTGCACTGGTTCGGCTAATTCTACTGAGATTACGTTGATATTACTGGCGCAAAAGAGTGGAAACGCTACCCCTCAGTATCCATGGGGAAAGAACTGCCTTGGTTGCTTTGTGTAGTGACATCATAAATGCATTCATGCAGACTTCCTTTGGTTGGTATTTCTAGTGAATGCAGTCTTTTTGAACTCTTATTTATTCCACTAGAAACGTGGACCAAAGGAAATCTTCATGAAGGCATTTACAACTTCATTACATATAGCAACCAGATAAATTCTTCCCTCCATGTGTCTTCAGTTTAACTCAGACACATTTCCAGAAGTGAATTCCAATGCACTCTGGTCACTACAATTTCATAAAATGGTTAAAATAATCCCTGAATTTTCATTCATTAGACTATCTGCTTGAATAAATCTCGATACTCTAATGACACTGCAGCAAGACAAAGGCAAATGGTGCAAGCTAAAGTTTGTAGTGACACAATGACATCGTATTACCAGTAAAGATGGTGATTCAATATAGAATACCAATTGGAGGTGGTAAATTCATAGGAGAAATTAAAAAACAAATTCAGTAGGCCTTATTAAGTGTGATGGCATTCCTCATTTGTATTGAGCTATCAATTGTACCTGGTTTAAAAAACACATTATTATCCCAAACTGTATGGAATATAAGAAAAAGCCGATCAGAACGTGGGGCACCGCACACGATACTCAACAGGTAACTGAAATACAGTTTCATCACAGAGCTGAGTATTGTAATCATTTCAAATAATGCTATAGGAATACATGAAAACGATATATGTAACAGTGCAAATTTCCCCTCCCTAGCCAAGCAACATTTCCTTTCATATAAAATCATCCAGTCACAACATTTTTGAAGATGATGAACACTTTGAATTCTAATCTCTACATTATGGCAATACATATGCATTTGATGATGAGGTAAAATCAATATTATAGAACGAAATAGGATAACAGAAGATAAAAAAATGTTTCCTCCCATGCTCTCAGCAGAGAGGCATGCTCAAAGGTAATGTGTGTTTGAGAATCAATACTACAGCGTTGTAGCCCAATCTTTGACCCACATTCCCTTCGAGCTTAGCTTCCCACTGGGATTGTGGAATTGCTGAATTTACTCTAATGTTTCTTAGGGTCCTTTAGCAGGCTGTAGGAGTTTTGAAATGCTTTAAAAAAAATTTGCTGCACAGTTTCCTAAAGCTACCATCAATGAACACATGAAATACAGCTGGAGGTTTTAGATTGCACTTTTATTTTGCTGGAAAATGAATTATGCAACTTAAAATAATAACATTTAATGGCCCGGATTTTGCAGTCGGTATGGCGGCATACTCTGAGTAAGCCTTCATACCTCCTTTGAAATCCACCCCAAGTTCGGGATTTCCGCAAGCGCTTGCGCACATGCAAAATCCGGAACGTGCAGTCTGTCAATGTACGCGTTGACAGGCCATCCGCATGTCCATGAAAAAACAACTGCTGGCACGACTGGCCAGCAATTGCGTACGGAAATGTTATGGTTGATGCAAACAGGTGCAGGGCCTGTTTGCATCAGTGTAAGGGGCTACCTCAGGCATGATTTAAACATTTTCCTATCGGAAATTATACATATACACTGTATCAAATGATTTTCTGCAAATAATGGCCTGGATTAGAGTTTTAATGATGTTGAAAATGATCAAAAAATTAAATTTTTAGTGATGTTGGTGGAATGAAGCTAATTATGAATTAAATTCCAATTCTGTAAATTGTAATTAAATCTGATTTCAGGATTCCATTACATCTCATTACGGGATTCCCTTCGGAAATGATTAAAATCGAATTCTGTTTTTTTGATTGGAAGACCAGGCCCACGTGATCCCAGGTACACTTCCACACCGCTTGCACCCCTGGGATCCGTGGGCCTCCGCCTCGCAGCCTCAGACCGCAGGTTTTTGCAGCATCACCACCATCAGGTAGGCACGTATTCATTTCGCGGGTTGGAAGCATACTCTGGAGGTATGCTTCCGACCGCAATTTTTGGCCCAATAATTTTAGCACTGCAGACCAAAATACAGTAAATTGATCAGGTTGCTATGAAAATTTTTTACCAGCAGCAGAAGTTAACATCTTTATCTTTGCTGTACTTCAAAACATTCTTGAGGGAAGTGAGGACTTCCACTGAGGGCCAGAGTACATGCAGCACCTGTGGGTAAATGTGGAGTTTCCTTGCTGGCATTCACCCTTTTCATACTACAAGTGTGTATTCCAGTTGGATGAGTGAACTTTAATCGTTATACTGAGTAAGAAACTCATCAGCTGCTTGAGAAGTGTTAAAGTGCCATTTTTGCAGATGTGTCAGAATTAGCTGATTTCTTTTCATTACAGCTAATAAAATCTGTGCTTTCAGGGTCAAGTTACAAAATTATCTATTTAGAATTTTGCTGGTAATTTGGGACATCAAAAAAAGCTTGCCTCTCTCACAGATTTCAGGTAACAAAGAATTTCAGAACCTTATACTATATGCATCCCTTTCATAGAGTTATAACAGCACAGGAGGCCGCCATTTGGCCCATCGAGTCCGTGCCAGCTCTCTGTAGAGCAGTCCAGTCAGTCCCATTCCCCCGCTCTATCCCCGTAGCTCTGCAAGTTTATTTCCCTCAAGTGCCTATCCAGTCTCCCCTTGCAAACATTGTGGCCTAGAAATTGAGTTTTGGCTTAGCCAGGGCTTTAGCGCCGGAAGTTAGTGCCGGCGCTAAGTCCCCCTGCGCGCGCCAAAAATTCAGCAGGGCCGCGCCCAAACGGCTGCCGGCGCTACTGAAGGGTCTTTGCGGCGGTAAATCGGCGCTAACTGCCGTTTCGCGCCGCAATTCCGGCGCTGCGGCACCCGATGCGGTGCGGCAGGCTCGGGAAGTGCAGGCCTCCTCCTTCCCTTAAGGAGGAGCTGCCTGCACCCGGCCGCGGCCCGCGAAAATCTTTTTAAAAATGAGCCCGGCACCTCGGACAAGTGCCGGGCTTGCTTCTGTTCCGGCGGGGTGGGGGGGAAGTCCGGGGAGGGAGCTGCGGCCAGGCGGCCGGCGGGAAAGCGGCCGGCCGCCGCGGGGCCTTTAATGCGCCGGCGCAAAGACTTGTAAGACTCTGTTGCCAGAGTCTTAGTTGCAGCTGCCACGGGCGAGGCGGCCGCAACTGAATTTCGGCGCTGGGGCCCGTCGGCATGGCAACCGGGACGCTGCGCACACCGATGACGTCATCGGTGCCGGCGCAGCGCTACCGGTCTACCGCGGCGGAAGGGCCCCAGGCAATTTCGGCGCCGGCGCCAATTGCAGCGCTAGGCCCTCTAGCGCCGCAAAATCGGCGCTAAGGGCACTCAATTTCTAGGCCTGAGTGTCTCTGCTTCCACCAGTTCTGTCGGCAGCGAATTCCAGGTCCTCACCACTGACTGCGTAAAAAGTCTTTTCCTCACGACCCCCCTGCATCTCTTGCCCAAAATCTTAAATCTGTGTCCCCTAGTCCTTGTACCATCAACTAGTGGGAACAACCTTTCCCCGTCTAGCCTATCCAAGCCCGTTATAATCTTGTACACCTCTATCAAATCACCCCTCAACCTCCTTTGCTCTAATGAAAACAAATCCAGCTTCTCCAACCTGTCCTTGTAGCTAAGATCCCCCATCCCCGGAAACATTCTGGTAAATCTCCTCTGCACCCTCTCAAGGGCCTTCACATCCTTTCTAAAGTGTGGTGACCAGAACTAGACGCAATACTCCAGTTGTGGCCTAACCAGCGCTTTATAAATGTTCAGCATAACTTCTCTACTTTTGGACTCAAAACCTCTATTTCTGAAGATCAAGATCCCATATGCTTTGTTAACCAATCTCTCAATATGTCCTGTCACCTTCAGGGACCTATGCACATTAACTCCTTTGTCCCTGCACACTCTTTAAAACTGTGCCATTAAGTGTATATTCCCTGTCCCTGTTCCTTCTGCCAAAATAAATCACCTCACACTTCACTGTATTAAATTCCATCTACCACTTGTCTGCCCATTCTGCTAGCCTTTCTATGTCCTTTTGCAGTCGATTGATATAATCATCACTGTTTGCCACACCCCCAAGTTTGGTGTCATCAGCAAATTCAGAAATTCTACTCATTCCAATATCCAAATCCAATATCCAGGTCATTTATATATCAAAAAAAGGTGACTGCCTTTTTCACTATCTTCTGTTTCTGGTATGCAAAGGTAGGTTTTATATGTACCTGTCAGCTTCTGGTATCTGAGTGTGAGTTTATTCTGTATCAGTCACTGGTAAATGAGTGTGAGTTTATTCTGTATCACTCAGTTTCTGGTGAATGAGTGTGAGTTTATTCTGTATCAATCAGTCACTGGCGAATGAGTGTGAGTTTATTCAGTATCAGTCAGTCTCTGGTGAATGAGTGTGAGTTTATTCAGTATCAGTCAGTCTCTGGTGAATGAGTGTGAGTTTATTCAGTATCAGTCAGTCTCTGGTGAATGAGTGTGATGGTTCCGTAATGAGTATGGCCTAGAAATTCAGTGCCCTTAGCGCCGATTTTGCGGCGCTAGAGGGCCTCGCGCTGCAATTGGCGCCGGCGCCTAAATTGCCTGGGGCCCTTCCGCCGCGGTAGACCGGTAGCGCTGCGCCGGCACCGATGACGTCATCGGTGTGCGCAGCGTCCCGGTTGCCATGGTAACCCGCCCGAACTGGGAAATTGACTTGCGGCCGCCTCGCCCGTGGCAGCCGCAAGCAACGTTCTGGCAGAGGTGCCTTGCACAAGTTTGCGCCGGCGCATTAAAGGCCCCGCGTCGGCCGGCCGCTTTCCCGCCGCCCGCCTGGCCGCAGCTCCCTCCCCGGACTTCCCCCCCCCCCCCCCCCCCGGAACAGAAGCAAGCCCGGCACTTGTCCGAGGTGCCGGGCTCATTTTTAATAAGATTATCGCGGGCCGCGGCCGGGTGCAGGCAGGTCCTCCTTAAGGGAAGGAGGAGGCCTGCACTTCCCGAACCTGCCGCACCACAGCGGGCGCCGCAGCGCCCGAATAGCGCCGAAATTCAGCGCATAGCGCCAGTTTTCAGGCGCTAACAGCTTTCAGCAGCGCCGGCAGCCGTTTGGGCGCAGAAGTAGTGAATTTTTGGCCCGACCAGCGCGACTTAGCTCCGGCACTAACTTCCGGCGCTAAAGCCGTTGCTGCGCCAAAACCCAATTTCTAGGCCTATGTCTTTTGTAAAACATTTTAAAAGTGTTTTTTCCCGCCTGACCTATTCTCGCCTGAAGGCACTGGCTCTTTGCTGGAATATGATTCTATGGGCAACAGATACTTTCTAATGCCTCACCCAGATAGTCATTGTTCGTATATGAGCCTTGACAATGAGTATCTGCAGGCTATTTAACACTGGGACCAATCCTGTCCTCACCCAATATACACACATGTGCCTGTCCGGCATTGGTCGCTGGTTAGCAAATTTGGAACTAAATTCTGGGATGCTGAGGCCAATTGTGGCACCCAAGCTGTTCCTCTAGCTGAGATCAGCACACACTGGGGACAAAACCAGAACACTTTCGGAGATGTATGGCAAAGCTAATTAATGGATAAACCAGTAATGTAATCTGGGCAGCCCAGTAAGTGGGTATCTAACTCCCTGTTGACATGATGGGCATCTGTTGTGGCATTCAGTAGTGCACAGCTCCCTCCCAGCAGCTGCTTCTCTTTTTTGTCACCTCCACACATGACTTTTCCAATGTGGGCATTGCTGGCATGGCCTTTATTGCCCAACTCTAGTTGTTCTGAGGTGAGGGCAGGGCTTCACCTTGAATTGCTGTAGTCTGTGTGGTGATGGTGCTCCTCAGAACTCTTTCCATGCCCTTCCATGGGAACTTACAAGAAAATGGAATATTTCAATTCAATCCTCTTACTGCTGGAATCCCATTGCCAAACATGCACAGGTTTCAGGACGTTTCCCTACCATCAAAGTAAACTCTTTATTATAGACTGCTGTAATATAAAACACTGTTTCAAAGCAGTAGTGAAACTCTCTCTGTTCCAATTGCCTGAGTAATCTTCCTGTATACCTGACTGCGCAATAGCAACGGAAGCTGACTTTATATTGGGTTGAGTGCCATATTAGTGCTGCCTGCGCCCGATACACAAGTCTCAAACAAGGGCTGGAATGTCAAAGTAAACTTGGTGAATACACTAAAGCCAACAGTCATTAAAATTACTGGATTTGCTGAGAAGACCTGGTTTAAAAAAAAAGAAGTCTTCCCAGCTGTATTAGTGGAGTATTGCTTCTGTATGAATTTTGTGGACTCCTTGTGGGGGAGTAGGAGGCTATGGTGGCACGCATTGGTCACCCATCTAGAGAAATAATGCGGTTCATCTGCCTGTGGACCTTCAGTCCTGAGATCGGCAGAACTCTCTGCTGCTGGAATATCAAAACAAGAAATGCTTTGAAAAGTTGTTGCAGTTGGTTCCTTGCCATCCAGGGAAGCTTATGATAAATACATTAATGCTTCCACTAAAATAATACGAGTTTGATACAAATGCACAATCATTTACAGGATGTTGCTGCTACAATATTTTGTCTTTTCTTTGCAGCTTTCAATTTTTCATTTTTGCAGCTATTTAATACAGTAATATTGTTATGTATTATGTTGATAGAGGTAGCTGATAGAGGTGCACAATAGCATCCAGGTTTCTATTCCTTTGATGCATCTCAACAAATGTGTATCAGCAACTTCTGAAACACTTTTGACAGTGGAAATGGTCAAGGTCTGTAGTGTTAGTGGGCTTTCTCAGAGCAGATCTATAGCCGTAAAGTTCCTCCAGCTCACAAATAGCTGCAGTGCAGCACCTCTGAATCTCACTGATCTAAAAGGATATGATTGTTTCCATGCAATGATGCTGGGAAGCTAATCTCATACCTCTTATTACTCAGGACAGTTGATTCTGGTATCACCTGGTCACTCATAGGCGAAACAGATACACCCGTGCCCTACCTGGTCTGAGAAAAGAAGGTTACAATGACAGGGTGTGCAGACACTTCAGTTCTTGACTTTTGGAATAGAAACACAGCATGCTACTTTTCAGTCACTGCCCATTATTTTTGCTTTTCATTTTTCTGGCTGTAGCAACTGCACAATCATTAGTGGTTCCTCCAAAAGACTAACTTATGTTGCCTTTGCCTATTCTGTCTTTTGGTCTATTGATATCAGTGCTTCTAACATGGATGAGCCATCAGTAAACAGTTTTTGTAGCTATATCTCTGCAGTATTCTTTGAAAAATAACCTGGTCCATCACAATTTTAGCCTGATGATCTTTGGTCTCATCCCAGCAAGCACGCTGCACCATATCAGTCAATCTGTCAGCATACTGATCAATAGTCTTACCAGGTCTCTGCTTTGTATGTGATCCTTGCTGCCACAGCTCTATCTCACACTATTCACGAGCAAACTTTTCTTCCAGTGCCGCTTTCAATTCACGATAATTGCTTTTCTCCTGAGATGCTCACTCTGAATTCACACACACGCTGGTTTATTTAACACTGACAACAATACAGAGTTTAACTCTTTCTCTACTTTGACTAATGAGCACTATCTTTCATCCTGCCCAGCCCAAGAAATGTAGCTCTCACCATGTGAATTGATGTTTTAAGTCCCACATTCGAGCAGTAAAAGCTGTGCTCTCTCCAGGTGACTTATTTATCGCAAATATATGTATCTTTGACTTAATGAAAGCTTGTTTCTGAGTGTAACTAGAAGTCTGATGTGAAGGTTTATGAGCATACGAAAATTAAGTTAGAAGAAATCTGTAAAATAACAGTCTAAGGACAAAATTTTTTCCAGATACATGGTCAGATACATTAGTGATTTCAGATGGATTTAAGAAACTTCTCAGAAATCACTGAAATCAATCAAAATGCAATACATTTAAAAATGACTGATGATGTTGCATGTGTTTATAGATGTCCTTCAAGTTTCAATAGGAAATTAGTGGATGATGAAAAAAGAAAAAAGACTTGCATTTATATAGCGCCTTTCACAACCACCGGACGTCCCAAAGCACTTTACAGCCAATGAAGTACGTTTTGAAGTGTAGTCACCGTTGTAATGTTGGAAATGCGGCAGCCGATTAGCGCACAGCAAGCTCCCACAAACAGCAATGTGATAATGACCAGATAATCTATTTTTTGTTATGTTGATTGAGGGATAAATATTGGACAGGACACTGGGGATAACTCCCATGCTCTTCTTCAAAATAGTGCCATAGGATCTTTTACGTCCCCACCTGAGAGAGCAGACGGGGCCTCGGTTTAATGTCTCATCCAAAAGACGGCACCTCTGACAGTGCAGAACTCCCTCAGCACTGCACTGGACTGTCAGCCTAGATTTTTGTGCTCAAGTCTCTGGAGTGGGACTTGAGCCCATAACCTGCTGACTCAGAGGCGAGAGTGCTACCCACTGAGCCACTGGCTGACACAAGAGGAAGTCTCTTATGAAGTTTGTTTAAAAGTTTAAGTATTTCTAAATTATTGAGAAGACATCTTAGTATTGGCAACATGCAGATGGACAGCACTAGTCTGGCTATAATTCTAGCAGTAATTAGAGGAATATAATTCTACTTTGAACACAATTTGTATGGAGAGGAGGAGGAAGAAGAGGCAAAGGAGGAGAAGCAGGAGGAACAGCAACATTTATCTAGTGCCTTTAATGTGGACAAATGTCCCAAAGTGCCTAACAGAGATGTAATGAAAAAAAAGATGAAGGGCCACTGAAGGAGATATAGGAGGGATGACCAAACGTTTGATCAAGGGATATGGAGGTCGGGCAGGAAAGTGGAGTTGAGGTCGATGATCAGCCATGATCGTATTGAATGGCGGAGCAGGCTCGCGGGGCCGTATGGCCTACTCCTGCTCTTATTTCTTATGTTCTTATAATCAAAGAGCTAGGTTTTAAGGCAAGACATAAAGGAGGAGAGGGAGGTGGAGAAGCAGATAGGCTTAGGCAGGGAATTTACGAAGTGGGGCCAAGGTGGTTGAAGGCATGGTCGCCAATGGTGGGGTGATGGAGGGGAGGGTGCACAAGTGACCAGAGTCAGAGGAACAGAGAGTTCAAGGGGGAGGTTCAGAGGGGGTTACAGAGATAACGATGACTGAGGATGTGAATTTTAAATTTGAGGCACTGGAAGACCAAGATTTAATGTGGATCAGTGAGGACAAGGGAGATAGGTGAGCAAGACTTGGTGCTGGATAGGATACGGTCACCTGAAGTTTCAATGATCTGAAGAGGATCCGGGGCTGGCTAGGGGAGCATGAGAAAAGTCAAGTCTGGAGGTGACAAAGGCATGGATGAGGGTTTCAGTAGCAGATGAGCTGAAGTCGGGCCAGAGGAAAGTGATGTCATGGAGGTGGAAGGAGGCGGTATTTGTGATGGAGAGGGGATGGGGATGGAAGCTCAACTCAGCGTTGAAAAGGGTGCCAAGGTTGCAAACAGTCTGATTTTGCCTGAGTGGCCCTGCAAAATAAACACAAACCCACCTGTCAGCTACTTTTGTGCCCAGCTACTAGCTAATACTGTGTGGCACACGGGAATGTGGGGGCAAGTTGTTCCACACCACGATCAGACCACTACCACCCCACTCTATGGGTGGGAGGCCTCAAAATTCAGCCCAAATTATTACTTACTTGTTTTATTACTCTCATGCTAACAGAAGGCTAGCACTAGTATATGGTTAGATCAGGCCAAATAAATCAAACTGTCAATGATGTGCACATTTTACCTGAAGCCTCAGCTACTTTTAACATTTCTTTTCAAGATCTCACTATTTTAATGCACACTTGTGAAATTTAAAAAAAATCTATGTTGGAATCATGCTATTAAAAAAAATCAGGCAAAAGCTATCCCAGAACCAGGAGTTCTATGCCATATATGACATCCCTCAGCTTGAGGAACACAGAAACAATATTGCCAAGAAAAGAATCCAGTGCACTTCAGACCACACATCCTGATTGAGATTATCTACGTGATGTTTGGATCACTTCGGTAATCTAAATCAGGTTTATAGTCAAAGCATCTAACCTGTGTTGGTGAATTAATTGGCTCATCAACCAGGAACAGTCAAAGGGTTCTTGAAAATAAAGCTGAGACAGCTACATTTTCTGTGGATTATGATCTTTTTAATGACCCAATCAATGGGGAGAATTTTACGCTGAGCTGTAATTGAACTTGAATCTGCTGGTTTTTGCATTTCCTGAAGCAGGTAGTCAATACTGCTCAAACAAAAGATTCCTTAGTGAACATTTTTAATGCTAATAAGACGTTTAAATAAATAGGTTTGTTTCGCTATAGTACCTTGCACAAAATAAATGTACACAATAGGAACCTTTTACATTCAAATTCTCAGAATATTTTGGTAGAGAAAAGAAACAAAATAATAATGCATTTTAGTTGCATTATGAAATCTTTTAGTATTCAAAGAATTAAGGTCACCCACAGAAAGGATTTCTGGAAACATAAAAGAACGCAAAAAAACTTGAATGCACTCAAAAAATACATTTCCCAAAATATATCAACTCTTCCACACTAAACTAATTGACAACATTTCTGCAATTTACTTAAGAACAAAATGAGACATGTAGCTCATTCAATTTTCATTCTTGTATTTACAGGACATTCATTATCCAGATCTAAGAGAATGTGTGACATTGGAGTGCACAAAGTATAACGTAAGTGAAAAAAATAGCACCATTAAATCTGCAACAATTCACAGAAAATCTAATGGTATTCTCAACCTTAACAAATTGTTGATAACTGAAATGGTTCAAGAGAAAACACACGCAATTTAAGTATTAATGAGGTGCTCTGTTCAAAATTAAATTGTGAAAACATACTAGAAGTCAATATTTTTATTCCTGTACCTTCATGCAGTACTTTTAGAGTAATGTTTAATTTTTTTTAAATTCATTCACAGGATATGGGCGTTGCTGGCAAGGCCAGCATTTATTGCCCATCCCTAAGTACCCTCAAGAAGGTGGTGGTGAGCCACCTTCTTGAACCGCTGCAGTTTTTCATAGCGGACACCTGAGTGGCTTGCTAGGCCATTTCAGAGGGCAGTTAAGAGTCAACCACATTGCTGCAGGTCTGCAGTCACATATAGGCCAGACCGGGTAAGGACGGCAGATTTCCTTCCCTAAAGGACATTAGTGAACCAGATCTATTTAATTAACTGAATTTAAATTCCCCAGCTGCCATGGTGGGATTTGAACTCATGTTTCTGGATCATTAGTCCAGGCCCCTGGATTACTAGTCCAGTAACATAACCACTCTGCTATCATATAGTCTAAGGTTAACCTCATTAACTAGAGTAAAAATGGATAACTAATATTGGAGAAAATGTTACTGTCCTCTAACTTAGTTGAGGTAGAGAGGGCATTCAAGGTAATTACTTATTGAGGGGTATTCAAAAGTCTTTTTCCATTGCTGGTTCATTGTATAAACAAACCACGGCCTTGTTTGTGCTCCAGGGCTGATTTGCCGCTGAAGGGGCAGAGCTTTTGCTCTCTGCCTGACCCCATCATGACCCCAATCCATTTTCCTGGATGGGGGCTCATTCCTCATGCAGGGTATGTGCCAGGCAAGGTCTGTGCCATCTGCCACAGACAAAGAGCCTGCTGTTCCCAACCAGGGAAATGTGGCCAGTGGTACAGCAGGACAGTCGTTGCAGTATCAGAAGGGGAAGGAGTCGGTATCAATGGGAGCACAAGTGCCCTGAAGATGTTTTTCATCGTGTGAAATAAAGTCTCTCTATGAGCCACTGGCCCTCCATCTGAAGTTAAGGGGCCTGAAGAGATGGAGAGGTGCCAACTTTCGGCCCTCTCCCTCTGGCAATGGCCATAGCAGGATTCCTGGTGTTGCCCCAGTGTGTACTGCCACTTCTCCCGTGGAGGTCAGTGGCATTGATGGCAATTGAGGCAGTAAACGGGGAAATTGGTCCGTTTGCCAGCCCTTGCCCCTGCACCATCATTTAAATATGACAGGGCAGTCCAGGAGCAGTCAACCAACTTTCCTGTTGGGGTTGGGGAGGTGGGAGGAGAAGAAAGATTCCTGGCAGTATGGCAGAGGTAGAGATCCAGCAAAAGGCCTCTCCACCTCATTTCCTACTGCTATAGTGGAGGAAAATCCAGCCCCATATGTCCTTGTCTTTTTTGTAAAGCAATTTGATTTTTTTATGACCTTTTCAATTGAGCAGGTGCTACCTTCAATAAACAGTTAAGAACTAATTCTCCCAATAATTCGCTGTTACTGGAGTCTCGGTCTATTTCACTTCATTCAAATTTATTAATGGCGAGATTCATTTCATTTATGATTACATTTTTAATTAGTAAATTGGAGCTGATCTGTTCTACTACAGTTTCAACAATCTAACTGAGTACCCTATTGGTCTCTGAAACATTCTAAACCTGCTGCTGATTGTATTGCTGAAGGAAAACATTCCTCATGAGTGACCTCACTAACAAAACTACCTTTTCAAGGTATCAAGCATGCAGTGGTTCGAATTATTGTGGGGAACTCATGTCCTTTGCTGGGGTCAATGGAGTCAAAATAAATCAGTTGTGGCACTCCCAGTCAAGATCCCACTGGACAAAGTTCCATAATGTGGCTCCTGCAATTTAGTAATTTCATCTCTGAATGAAACCGTGTTGAAAGTGCAGAAAATTGATAAGCCCCCAGAGCAATGGAAGCTCCATTCCTTAAGCTGCAGTTAAGGACCTATTGCTGAGTTAATGTTAAAGAGTATGGTTGGTTCAAATGATGATCTATACTAGAAGCATCTAGTACTGTATTGTTAGATAGCCGACAAAGGATCATTTTCATCTTTTGAATTGTCAGGCCTCAGAGTGCAAGATACTAATGATACATGGTTCATCAAATCTCTCATAAAACCAACCTGAAATGGAAAATTGCAGAAGAGAATAATATTCACAGGAAGGTATGGGCATGTTGTCCAGAAAGTAAAACAATCCAGCAAAGATGTGGTGGTCAGATGCACTTAATTGGAATAGTAACAAGCGCTATGGAAAGAAATTATTTTGTCATAGAATTATAGTGATGCTTCCTTAAATAGACTTGGGCACATTACCTCTGTGTCGTAAGTCAATGCTTCAACTTAACCATCCACCATATTCACAAACTATTATTCTTTTTTAACTGCATAGGCTGAATATTAAAGCTAACCAATAATATTGTATTTTACCATTCCAGTTGTAAGAAAATGCTCAAAGCATTCGTTTGGGCTGCATTTGTGGCATATTTTGTAAGCTGCACAGAGATCATCTCTTGACAGTTAGCATTTCTCACTGCTGTAATACCTATCTCTGTGCTGCAATTAACATTATATTCTCATAATAAGGCATTATGATCATCAGAAAATTGAAAGGAAATTTTTAACAGGTCTATCCAAGTCCTATAAAGAAGCTACTTACAAATTTTAAATGATTTATAAGGAGTAAAATGCTAAGTAATGACAGCTCACTGGGATATCCTTATGAATCTCTACATATTGGTGCATGAGCAACACACAAGATTTACATCTCGCTGGAAAAGGTTGATATATTAATTTGCATACTAATAATTTTATCTATTACTTCTGATATGAGAGCGGTGAAATAATTATATGTCCTTAACAGGAGGCTAGTACAGTCCCATCCTAAAGGAAATTAATATAAATCCTTAAGAGATTGTTCTCATTGTAAATTACTGCTTTGGATTGACCTTCTGGGGGTGACACTGGATAGTGCCAGCCTGCTGGCACACACAAGGCACAGAGAACGATCCCGACACTGGAACGAGTAGGCCCGCGGCACACTCGATATTGGGGGTTGGGCCTCGTTTAAATTAGACTGGCAAGCTGCAGACAGCCAGTGCACGTCCCCAGGCAGCTTGCCGGCAAAGCAGTTTTAAATTTCATGCCCTCGGGTAGGTCCTGGGAGGAATGGAGTGGGGGAGACAATCAGGAGACTGCTGTGGAGTCACTCCTACGACTCCTGGCTCCACATGCAAATAAGAATTTTTTTTTTAAAGTACGATTTTGATGGCGGCCTCCAGCGGTCCCTTTAAGGACCACAGGTTAGGCCGCATGTATATTTGGTTATCCTGCATACAGCAGGCCCAGCGCAGGCAGGATTCAGGGCAGCCCAATTTCAGGAAGGGGTCTTGAAACAGACGTTCGACCCACTATTTGCGTATGTGAAAGTGCCTAATGTCTGTTTCAGGCGCGAGCCTATACTTCAGCCATTACCAATGTGGCAGGTGGCGCTGCAATGCGCGTGCGTATGTCGCCCATCATGTTGGTTGCTTGGGCGTCCAATTTACGCCTGTAAAACGGGCACAGTGTCAACAGATTTCTAGGCTTATATCTCTGCAGGAACATTACTTTAAAAAAAACAGGTATTTGTAACTGTTCAACTAGTTCTTCCTGTTATGTTAATTTTTGGATTAGGTTTTTTTTTCATATACACAGCATAAAAGCATCCTTGTACACATTCTGTTTCACACCAGTGTTTAATAGCTAAAGCAGGAATGAACTTGCGATGCTAGCAGGCTAAAATGCAGAAATGACATTCACTGCAAATTGTTGGTGGTGGTGAGATCAAAACAAATTCCAAAATATAATTGTCCTTTAATGGGACAGTAGTGGATTATTCTCCTGTTATTTGTAAAGGCTAACTTATAAGCTGCGCAATGACTAATATAGTGACCATCCTGCTAGGAGGGAGATAGGTTGGGTTTCCTAGGGGTTGAGTTGTCTCCAAGATGACAAGCTCAGTGACAGAAACTTGGAATCGCGTCAACCTCTGTCGCAGATTTAATAATCCGATATTTGAGCCAGGCAGCTCCACAGCACTCCAGGGCACTGCTGACAATTAACTCATGATGGGACCCACCACTGGGACCTGTCAGCATTAGACCTGTCACGAGCAGCTGGGATTCTTTCCACTCGACCCCACAAGCCACAGTTATAAAGAGTACTTAGGATTACATAGGATATACGGCACAGAAACAGGACATTCGGCCCAACCAGTCCATGCTGGAATAGGATGGTCCAAGTTGGACAAGCAAGGGGAAGTTTACCAGTGCTCGGAGCGGGTGAACTGTGCAGTTTGCGCAACTCCAGAGATACCCTTCTGCACACTTTGAGGTCCAGATCTTGCCAACTTGCACTTAATTTCTCTGAACTTTGGTATGTCCCGGCCAGTAGTCAGTATGCACTGCACATCAGGCAAATGGAAATAATACTTCTACTGATTGGTCTTTGGTTAATTTCAAAGACCTTTCAGCAAATGTGGTTCTATATATGTTAATACCCAATTGACCAAAAAAAAGTGCACAAACTTTTACACTTTTGCACAGGTGAGCTTGTTTATGACATCAAAATTAAAATTATATTTTAAAAATCCTTTTATTTATTGCTAGCTTCAAATATGGATTAGTAAAATATTAAAACAATGTGTTGGCATACCAGCTACCAATTATAATTGTTGATCTACAGGATTCCGAATGTTAGCAGTTATGTCCCAACCACACCCTTTGTCCATTGGTGGGTAATAATCTACCTATTCATGCTGTGTGTGGTTCTGTACCAATGAATGATGTTCCATTGACAAATGATTGTGATCTTAAAAAAAATTTGCATCTTCCGTGTTGCCAAATCTTGAATAAGAATTCTCCCCTTTTCACCTCTTCTTTCCTGCTGTTACTGACTCTTGCTGGGGTTGCGGTGCTATACCCGTCCCTTGCCCAGGTGGCCATTCTTCATATGCAAGCCTTGACACTGAGGCGCCAATCTCCTGCAACACTACTGCTCAACTTTAAGTGGTCATGGTTGGGAAATGGTCTGCTGGTTCCCCAGAGTCTGTTGCCATTTCTTGAGATTTTCCACAGGAAGTGATGGCAGAGATGACATAAAACTCAGAAATGTAGTAAACAGTGAGGAGGATAGTAACAGACTTCAGGAGGACAGAGAGACTGGTTAAATGGGAAGACACACGGCAGATTAAATTTAATGCAGAGAAGTGTGAAATGATTCATTTTGGTAGTAAGAATGCAGAGAGGCAATATAAACTAAATAGTACAATTTTAAAGGGGGTGAAGGAGCAGAGACACCTGGGGGTGTATAACACAAGTCTTTGAAGGTAGCAGGACAAGTTGAGAAGGTTGTTAAAAAGGCATACGGAATCCTTGGCTTTATGAACAGAGGCATGGGGGGAATTTTGCCAGCCCTGGGGAGGCGGTTATGGAGGTGGGACTGCCGGGAAAATGGCAGAAACTGAGAGCGGGTACCAAACCCGCTCCCAACCCGCCTCTGTGCCATCTTCCCGGGAGGCGGGTCCCTGAGTCACGCAGGGACCCGTCTCCTCGAGGCGGGAAGGGAATTACAGCCATTTAACTGCCTGTTAACAGGTAGTTAGCAGGCAGTTAAGAGGCTTATCCCCATTTTACCCCTGCAAGTGCGGGCTTCCCGACGACTGCGAACCTCGCCTGGGTCAGCAAGGCGAGCAGTGGGTCTGCGGGGGTGAGAGGGATCGAAAAGTGCGCTGTAGAGGTGAGTGATGGGTGCAAGCGTGGAGAGGTAAGTATGAGAGGTGAGTGTAAAGTGTTAGAAAAAGTTTAACTTACCTTTGTTTCTTCCTGCAGGCTTCAACCCTTGGGGATCCGGAGGTGCCTCATCTCAATGGCAGAGATGACAGAATGGCTGCTGCATTCTCAGATGCAGCAGCCATCTGATTTCTGCTGAGGAAGGAGGTTTGGTGTGTCTTCAATACAAGGGCTCACCTTAGAACAAAGATTGTCAGTGTTTGACAGCTTCTCAAAGCTGTCAAACGCTGACAATTCATCTGTCAAAAATTTTTGACAGATGAAACGTCATACGCTGACGTCCTCTGTCACCAGCTTTCCCTTAATTGGCCAGCTAAGCCCGCAGGGCGGGCTTAACAAGGTCAATCAAGGGAAAATAACGTGGGTTGGCCGGACGTCGTTGGGGGCGGGACTAAAACCCGAAAAACAGCAGTCCCACCCCCAACACGCCCCCATTGACAAAATCCAGCCCACAGAGTGCAAACGCAAGAAAGTTATGCTAAACCATTATAAAATATTGGTTGTGTCCCAGTTGGAGTATTGTGGCCAATTCTGAGCACCACACTTTAGGAAGGACATCAAGACCTCAGACAGCGTGCAGACGAGATTTACTAGAAAGAAAGGCTTGCACATATATAGTGCCTTTCATGATATCAGAACGTCCCAAAGCTCTTTACAGCCAATTAAGTACTTTGAAGTGTAGTCACTGTTGTAATTTAGGAAACACGACAGCCAATTTGTGCACAGCAAGCTCCGATCAACAGCAATGAGATAATGACCAGATAATCTGTTTTAGTGATGTTGATTGAGGGATAAATATTGGCAGGACACTGGGGAGAACGCCCCTGCTCTTCTTCAAAATAGTGCCATGGGATCTTTTACGCCCACCTGAGAGTGCAGCACTCCCTCAGCACTGCACTGGAGTGTCAGCTTAGATTTTTGTGCTCAAGTCTCTGAAGTGGGACTATGAACATACAAACTTCTGACTCCGAGGCAAGAGTGCTACCAACTGAACCACAGCTGACACCAAGGAATGTTACCAGGTTTGAAAGACTTCAGTTACATGGAGAGACGCGAGAAACTGGAGTTGTTCTCCTTAAAGAAGAGAAGGTTAAGGGGAGATTTGATAGAGGTGTTCAATATTTTGAAGGATTTTATTAGAGTAAATAAGGAGAAACTGTTTCCAGTGGCAGAAGGGTCAGTAGCCAGAAGAAACAGATTTAAGGTATTTGGCAAAAGAACCAGAGGCGTCATGAGGAAAGCACTTTTTACGCAGCGAGTTATTATGATCTGGAGTGCACTGCCTGAAAGGGTGGTGGAAGCAGATTAAATAGTAACATTCAAAAGGGAATTGGATAAATAATTTGCTGGGTTATGGGGAAAGAGCAGGGGGACTAATTGGATCGCTCGTTCAAAGAGCTGGCACAGGCACAATGGCCTGAATGGCCTCCTTCTGTGCTGTATCATTCTATGATTCTATGTATTAAAATTAGATGTTAATGATGGAATATCTCAAAATATTTCCCTCCAATAACACTTTAGCAACACTGGGCATCAGAAATGCTGATTTGGGGTGGCGAGGCTTGTTTAAGAGTTCAAGAGCCTTCTTGTTTATTGCAATTCATCACGAGACAGGGCAACCAGCTTTGCCATGCTGTGCGAGGTGTGGCAGCTATTTTCTACCTGCACATCTGAGACAGCATCCCAGAGAAAGCACAAGTACTACTAGGAAAATCTAGCCCTGAATGGCAGCAGGATGTTTGGCCATAATATAGCCGAGACTCATCCCATCATCAGGCAATTTCCAGCAAGAGGTCTGTGATTAGAAATTGGGAACAGGAATCTTCACTGATTTTCCCTCTCTCTGGACTAGGGGCAGTTAGGAAAATGTTACAACTTCATCTCCCTCTACAATTGATACCAGCCAAGTCACTACAGACCAGGGATTGAAGCTGGTATTTTATGGTCTGTAGAGCTTTATATCAAACCATGAAAAAGAGTTTCACTAATTGTGAATTATGTCCTATAAATTTCAAAAAATAGCAGTAACTAATAATTTAATAGTTTCGATATTGTTCAGGACACCCATAAGGTCATGGAAATAAGATTGTGAGGGGGCTTGATCGGATGGATGCGGGGAGGGTGTTTCCACTGATGGGTGAGACGAGAACTAGGGGGCATAATCTTAGAATAAGGGGCTGACCTTTCAAAACTGAGATGAGGAGAAACTTCTTCACTCAGAGGGTAGTAAATCTATGGAATTTGCTACCTCAGAGAGCTGTGGAAGCTGCGACATTAAATCAATTTAAAACGGAGATAGACAGTTTCCTAGCTGATAAGGGAATTAGGGGTTACGGGGAGCGGGCAGGGAAGTGGACATGGGGAGCGGGCAGGGAAGTGGACATGAGTCTAGGTTCGGATCAGCCATGATCCTATTGAATGGCGGAGCAGGCCCGAGGGGCCGTATGGCCTACTCCTGCTCCTATTTCTTATGTTCTTATGTTCTTATGATATTATAGAATAGGAAAATGTTGTACACGATAAAATTGATAACATTCACCTTAATTAATTAAAGAACACAAAATAAAGATTCCTACATGGTTGAGTCACATATTGAAAACTTAGATGTTGATAATGTTGACACATAGAACTAATCATTTATTCTGTTTCACAAGTGTTAAAATCTTATTTATTCCTAATTGGTTAATTCCGAATTGGCTTGAAATTAGGCTGCTTGTAATGATCTGACAGACCAGACATGCTTTGTCTCTATGTATAAAAATAACATACTTTATACTCAAGTTTAAAAATAAAATAGAAAAGAACACCTAATCCTAGATAGGGGGTATGATAGCATAGTGGGTATGTTACTGGACTAGTATTCCAGAGGCCTGGACTAATGATCCGTGAGATGTGAGTTCAAATCCCACCATTGCAGCTGGGGAATTTAAGTTCAGTTCATTAAATAAATCTGGAATAAAAAGCTAGTATCAGTAATGGTGATTGTGAAACTACGAGATTGTCATAAAAACCCATTTGGTTCACTAATGTCCTTTAGGGAAGGAAATCTGCCATCCGTGACTCCAGATCCACAGCAATGTGGTTGACTCTTAACTGCCCTCTGAAATGGCCTAGCAAGCCACTCAGTTATAACAAACCGCTATGAAAAACAATAAAAATAAAACCAAACGGATCACCTGGCATCGACCTGGGCACCGGATTCGGACATAACAAAAGCACACCAAAATAACAACAGAAAATGCTGGAAAAACTCAGCAGGCCAGGCAACATCTGTGGAGAGAGAAATAGAGTCAACGTTTCAGGTCGAAACCCTTCGTCAGGCACACCAAGCCTCGTTGACCCTGCAAAGCCCTCCTCACTAACATCTGGGGATTGTGCCAAATTTGGGAGAGCTGTCCCACAGACTAGTCAAGCAACAGCCTGACATAGTCATACAAACAGAATCATACCTTACAGCCAATGTCCCAAACTCCTCCATCACCATCCCTGGGTATGTCCTGTCCCACTGGCAGGACAAACCTACCGGGGTGGCAGCACAGTGTTATACAGTCGGGAGGGAGCGGCGCTCGGAGTCCTCAACATTGACTCCGGACCCCATGAAGTCTCATGACATCAGGTCAAACATGGACAAGAAAACCTCCTGATGATTACCACCTACCGCCCTCCCTCAGTTGATGAATCAGTACTCCTCCATGTTGAACACTACTTGGAAGAAGCACTGAGAGTAGCAAGGGCACAGAATGTACTCTGGGTGGGAGACTTCAATGTCCACCACCAAGAGTGGCTCGGTAGCACCAATACTGACCGAACTGGCCGAGTCCTGAAGGACATAGCTGCCAGACTGGGGCTGCGGCAGGTGCTGAGAGAACCAACATGAGGGAAAATCCTACTTGATCTCATCCTCACCAATCTACCTGTCACACATGCATCTATCCATGACAGTTTTGGCCACTGCACAGTCCTTGTGGAGACGAAGTCCCAACTTTACACTGAGGATACCCTCCATCATGTTGTGTGGCACTACCACTGTGCTAAATGGGATAGATTTAGAACAGATCTAGCAGCTCAAAACTGGGTGCTGTGAGCCATCAGCAGCAGCAGAATTGTATTCCACCACAATCTGTGACCTCATGGCCCGGTTCCTCACTCTACCATTACTATCAAGCCAGGGGACTAACTCTGGTTCAATATTGTGTGTAGAAGAGCATGCCAGGAGCAGCACCAGGCGTACCTAAAAATGAGGTGCTAACCTGGTGAAGCTACAACACAGGACTACATGCATGCAAAACAGTAGAAGCAGCATGCTGTAGACAGAGCTAAGCGATCCCACAACCAATAGATCAGATCAAAGCTCTACAGTCCTGCCACATCCAGTCGTGAATGGTGGTGGACAATTAAACAACTAGCGGGAGGAGGAGGCTCCATGAATATCCCTATCCTCAGTGATGGTGGAGTCCAGCACATGAGTGCGAAAGGCAAAGCTGAAGCATTTGCAACCATCTTCAGCCAGAAGTGCCAAGTGGATGAACCATTTCGACCTCCTCACACCACAGAAGCCAATCTTCAGCCAATTCGATTCACTCCATGTGATATTAAGAAACAGCTGAGCACAGTGGATACAGCAAAGGCTGTGGGCCCTGACAACATCCCGGCTGTAGTGCTGAAAACTTGTGCTCCAGAACTAGCCGTGCCTCCAGTCATGCTGTTCCAGTACAGCGACAACATGAGTATCTACCTGAAAATGTGGAAAATTGCCCAGGTATGTACTGCCCACAAAAAAGCAGGACAAATCCAATCTGGCCAAATACCGCCCAATGAGTCTACTCTCAATCATCAGCAAAGTGATGGAAGGTGTCGTCGACAGTCCCATCAAGTGACGCTTACTTACCAGTAACCTGCTCACCGATGCTCAGTTTGGGTTCCGCCAGGACCACTCGGCTCCAGACTGCATCACAGCCTTGGTCCAAAGATGGACAAAAGAGCTGAACTCCAGAGGTGAGGTGAGAGTGATTGCCCTTCACATCAGGAAGCTTTAGTAAAAGTGAAGTCAAGGGGAATCAGTGGGAAAACTCTCCACTGGCTAGAGTCATAACTAGCACAAAAGAACATGGTTGTGCTTGTCGGAGGTCAATCATATCAGCCCAAGGACATCGCTGCAGGAGTTCCCAGGAGGCCCAACCATCTTCAGATGCTTCATCAATGACCTTCCCTCCATCAGAAGGTCAGAAGTGGGGATGTTTGCTGATGATTGCACAGTGTTCAGTTCCATTCGCAACTCCTCAGATAATGAAGCAGTCCATGCCCGCATGCAGCATGACATGGATAACACTCAGGCTTGGGCTGATAAGCGGTAAGTAACATTTGCGCCACACAAGTATGAGGCAATGACCATCTCCAACAAGAGAAAGTCTAACCACCTCCCCTTGATTCATCTCCTGGCTCCCCAAAGCCTTTCCACCATCTACAAAGCACAAGTCAGGAGTGTGATAGAATACTCTCCACTTGCCTGGATGAGTGCATCTCCAGCAACATTCAAGAAGTTCGACACCATCCAGGACAAAGCAGCCCACTTGATTGGCACCCCATCAACCACCTTAAACATTCACTCCTTCCACCACCAGCACACAGTGTCTGCAGTGTGTACCATCTACAAGATGCACTGCAGCAACTGGCCAAGGCTTCTTCAACAGTGTCTCCGAAACCCGTGACCTCTACCACATAAAAGGACAAGGGCAGCAGACACATGGGAACACCACCATCTCCAAGTTCCCCTCCAAGTTGCACACCATCCTGACTTGGAAATATATCGCCATTCCTTCATCGTCGCTGGGTCAAAGTCCTGGAACTCCCTACCTAACCGCAGTGTGGGAGTACTTTCACTACACGGACTGCAGTGGTTGAAGAAAGCGGCTCACCATCTCCTTCTCAACATCAATTGGGATGGGCAATAAGCTGGCCTTACCAGCGATGCCCACATCCCATAAAAGAATAATTTAAAAAAAAACGGACTACCGAGTCTTTGTACATGTACAGTTTTATCCACACTTTTCTTATACTGACAAACCTGGATGAAGGACCAAGAGGAACGGATGAAGTAATTCAGGCTGCAGACTTTGGTTAATGACTAGCTTGGGTTGTATAATCATGATGATTGTAAAAGGAGGAAAAGACTGAGAGAGGTAAGAAGTTCCACAGTTTTGAGTTTTGGGGAAAGAATTAATTTGCAATGAGTCCTGCAATTCTGTGCTCCCAGCAGAGAATCTACGCCTGCGTGGAGTGCATGTCGGAGGTAGGGTTCCAATGCTGGATTGTCCAATTTGCACTCCTGGCAAACATGGGAGCATGGGAATAAAGGAAGAATGTAGGATGGCATTGTTGCAGCTTAGAAACAAAAAGGAGAAAAGTATAGAGCACAGAGGAGCCTTAATCATGACCGTATTGGTCAAATCAGGAAAGTTACAATGGAGAGAGGATGCAGGCTAGTGCTCAGAGAGTGGCTACTTATTGGAGGACATTTTCTTTTCTTGTATTTTTCAAGGAGGGAGATAGATATTGAGGAGACTGCCCAGATATGGGAACAGAAATCAAGTCTTTGACGGGTTTGTGGCACCAAACTGTGTAGATTCTTGGCCTGCTCTGTGGTCTTTATTGTTTTTGCCTGACAAAGTAGCAGTTGTGGGTAATTCAAAAGCAAGGTGATTATCTACAATCTATACATTTTAGCAACACTTCATCAATTATGGAACAATTAATGTGGTTTTTATTTAAACCTAATGGACTGTAATTTATTGTAAAAGTGTTGTGGAAAACCTTCTCTTCACAATGCTCTAATCCCTTCACAATCAATGGGTAAACTGTAGGTCGGAGATAATAAACATAAAATCGTCACTTGGAAATCAGAGAACACTAAAAATCAATAAAGTGCCATTGAGATTCATATTATTGTCTAGGGATTATGTAAAAGTGATTGAAATCTGTTTTGTAGGGGTTTTAATTTCCTCTGGTAGTGCACTGGTTAACATGTTTGTGCAACATTCCTTTGTGTGCTATTTAACTCAGTCGTTTACCTATTTAAAAAATGACTCTGGTTAAAGTTGTGCAGGAATTTATCTGAATGCTTATCAAGTCTACTAAAAACAGTGCAGCGGAAATTAAATCCATAAATGCTTAATTTATACTGGCCCAGAAGTTTGAGGACATCAAAACTGACCAGTGACACGTTTTGCTTTTTCATTTCTTCTTCCTCCAATTTGCCCTCCCCCTCTCCTGAAGCTGCTGATTCACATATGGTTCTATAGGCGTTGGATACCCTCAACCATCCCACACAAGTGACCATTCTTCATTTGTGAGCCCAGACAGTGAAGGCTAGCGGTCTATTCAATTGTGGGGACATCGCAGCTGAGCATAATAACACCCTCAGCTGATCATCGCACACGTATCTTTCCAGCATGAATCACTGGATGTTGATCAAAATTGAGAAGCCTCATTGAATTTGCACATCCCTAACCCAGGGGTGTTGGTACCAATTATATCGCCATTGCTCCCACACTGGCAGAAAGCAGCTAAATCAGCACACGGTACCGTTCTTGTCAAGTTCAATTCTATATTGGACAGTGTA
Source organism: Somniosus microcephalus (assembly GCF_052327205.1). Taxonomy (NCBI): domain Eukaryota; kingdom Metazoa; phylum Chordata; class Chondrichthyes; order Squaliformes; family Somniosidae; genus Somniosus; species Somniosus microcephalus. The sequence goes on from NC_141000.1 coordinate 50,762,536, forward strand.
CATGCCAACCAATAAAAATGATCGGTTAAGTAACTCTGATAATCTTTGATGTGGCATGAGGTCAGAAAATGTCTTTGCAAACTACAAAATCTATAGCGCAATGTATATTCAACAGCTTCAGTTACTCTGAGTGATCTCTATGCAGGTGATAGTGTCAGTCACCCAATTCTTTGAAATAGTGGCTGTACTACATTCATTCCTTGTCACATCATCATTACAAACTTTCTTCCCCTTCAAAAGTCAAAATGAGGTTATGTACATTCTCTACAAATAATACAATCTGAAAGTTATTATTAATGCATTTTTTTCTATCCACCAATGCAATATTGGTTTTGAAATATAATTGATTCCTTTAGGTTTTATAGAGTTTTCTTAAATTGGCACCACTTTAGAGCTTACACCAGCACCAAGATTTCAACTAAAATGTCCGCATTTTTCTTTAATATGTGGAAGAATGAAACATTTCTCTTTACAAGGGGAATAACACAGAAGAAAACTATGAGAACAAGTGGAAAGAAAGGAGATTAGGAGTGTATTCACACACCAGCTTAATTTTGCAGTCAGGCAGTTTTCCTTTTGCACTGCAATGCTGAAATGCATGTGAAAACAGAATGTGAATCCAATGATCACATTGGATCCACCCCATGACACCCGCAGGAGATACCAAACTGCAGATGCCAGAACATAATGTAAGTGGGTCTTTTGCGGTTTGGGTTTCAAAGTCCAGTGTAGAGTGAGGGCACTTGTGTTAGTAAAGCACAAACAATATTGAATTGTACAAGGAAAAAAAACTTTGAAGACTTAGTTATTAGATAGTACAATTAATTGCTTGTAAATTTGACTCCTGTGCTGTGTTCTGGTGTCATCACACACACATCATGATGCAATAGTGCCAACCAACTTCACAGCCCTTTTGAGCGTAGCAAGTAAGATAAGGTAAGGGTTTTGAAGGAGCCTGTAGAAACTGAGGCCTTGAAATTGACTCACGTCCGAATTCAAGTACAAACCCATCAGCAACAATGACCACCGTGGCAAAACTGATGTGCAAGAGGACCATTGGCCTTTTTGCATCATAAGGAGGCGGTGGGCGGATTGTGGGCACCAGATGTGCCTCAACACGCAGTGCACCAGTCACGAAGAGGAGGAAAGTCAACTCGTGGGGACGCCGGCACCGGGTCCACGGTGAATCAAGTAGGGTGGGGACAGAAGATGTGGGGAGGGGGTGATCAGTGGCTGGCAGCGGCCCACAGTTTCAATGTGGAGTCAGGAGGAGCACCGAAATTTGGCAATCGGCGGCTAAATCGATATTGCCCAATTTGCACTATCACCCATAAGTAAAGTTATCCTCAGGGAGTAGGTGAGGGGAGGGGGGCAGTGTCAGCAGCCTTCCTGAGCTCAAAGCTAATATATTCCTTTGTCTTGGATTCTTTTTTTTCCCTACATGTTCCCCCATTCTCTGGCACACACTGCAACATGGCAGCATAATACGCGAGACCATCTTGCCATCTAAAGTTTATGTCAAGGGTGTCTTCTAAAATATGTTATTCTTCCACTCCTTTGGGAAACAATTGGAAGGTCGACTACCAGTTGTTTAAGCCCAAATGGAACTATCATTGCAACTGCATATTGACTAATTAATTTTAATATATTTTTAAAGTATCACATTTATCTTCAATATGGGGATCAAAATATTTCTAGTGGATTCATGTCTTCCTAAACCTCAACTCCATTTACCCATCTTTGCTTCATATCCCATATACCCTTACCTAACAAAAAATCTATCAATCGCTGTCTTGAAAGCTTCAATTATCACACCATCCACCACCTTTTGGAGAGAACACCAGGTTTCTACTACCCTTTGTGTGGAAAAAGTGATTCCCGATTTCCCTTCTAAATGGCCTAGCTCTAATGTCACCGCTTTCTTGATTCCCCCATCAACAACAACTTACATTTATATACAGCCTATAACGTAGTAAAACATCCCAAGGTGCTTCACAGGAATGATTATCAAACAAAATTTGACACCAAGCCGCATAAGGAGATATTAGGTGACCAAAAGCTTGGTCAAAGATGTAGGTTTTAAGGAACGCCTTAAAGGAGAAAAGAGAGGTGGAGAGGCGGAGAAATTTAGGGAGGGAATAGAAATATAGAAGATAGGAACAGGAGTAGGCCATTCGGCCCCTCGAGCCTGCTCCGCCATTCAATGCGATCATGGCTGATCATCCAAACTCAGTACCCTGTCCTGCTTTCTCCCCATATCCCTTGATCCCTTTAGCCTTAAGAAATATATCCAACTCCTTCTTGAATATATTTAATGAATTGGCCTCTACTGCCTTCTGTGGTAGAGAATTCCACAGGTTCACCACTCTCTGGGTGAAGAAGTTCCTCCTCATTTCTGTCCTAAATGGCTTACCCCTTATCCTGTAAGATTCGCAAAATTCCCCCATTTCCCCCAAGGTTATTAATAAAGGGACCCTATGGACAATTTAACAAGGGTACCCAAAAGATGGCGTCCACACCTCGTGACAAAAAGCCTGTAAGATTTTAAAAGCTTGGATTCTGCAGCACAGAACAAGCTGTTGTGGGAAATCGAAACTTAAAATGCATTTCTGTAAAAAAGGACTTTTGTGTTTGAAAACCTAGACAGTTAAGCAAACACTGAATATGCATTTTCGGCAGATTGGAAAAGATCACCCCAGTTAGGCCTAAGTGCAAGGCCATTAGTTTGTCTGCATAAATAATCGGAAACAGCTTGGGGAAGCGACCAAGGCTGCACAGGCCGATTAAAATGCATTAATGACAATACAGCCCGGACATCAGGCCATTAGGTGCGATAAACGGCCATCTAAAAACAGTTAGTTTAGATTGCTATATTCATTTAAAACAGCCCGCCAAAAGTGAAACAATGAACTGACCTGATTTGGCGCGCAGATAAAGGCCATCGAAAGCAGTATAACTGTAGGCCCTCAGTAGCAATCGGGCCCTTTGACTCTTGAGCCCTTGACTCTCTTGCTCCGTGCCCTCGTGGCTCCTGCTCTTTTTCCTTCCCGCGCTTGCCGCCTGGCCACGGCCCGTGTCTTTCCCAACTCCATCAGGGACGCCCGGCATTGCACCAGGCGAACACGGGCAAATAAGGCCAGACGAGGCGGGACGGGACGAGACAAGGCGAGGTGAGATGAGACGAGATGAGACGAGACGAGACGAATGAGGTGAAGATTGATGAACGCTTCGAATAATCGGGCCTTCAATTCAGCCAACCTGCGACTATCTTCATGCAAACTCCAACTGCCACCCGAGGAAGAGGAACCATCATCCCTGCGAGGTAAAGTACCCAAGCAAAGACTTTAACCTCGGGTTACTTTACCTGGACAACGCCCTTGCAGCGCCCTGAGACCACGTGACGACAGCAGGCCCCAGAGAACACAAGGAGCGAAACTCCAACCCCACAGCTGTTTGAACTCAGCAGATTATGACTCGGTGAGCATGAATTCCTGGCCCCTCATAGCTTAATCTAGTTAGGTATAGGGGTGGGATAAGGATAAGGGGATTGTTAATGTAGTTTGTTTTCCCTCGATGTGCCGTGTGTTCCCCATTCCCTGTATAAGTATAATAGTTATTTTGTTTATGCCTGTAATTTTTTACCAGTAATTTCTCATAAGACCGTGTTTTATCTCTGTTCAATAAAATCTTGGTTTTCTTACATCCAAACCACTTGTCTACTCGAGTTTTCTGTATCACCGCCTGCACCTAAGTCCGGTGTCTAGAACCTAGGGGCGTGGGAGCGATTCGAACCGCTCACCAACAGTCAAGGACATAACTGACTGGGTGCACGCGACGCGCCACCCGCCACCCCCTACAATCCTTAGACTGTGACCCCCTGGTTCTGGACTCCCCAACCATCGGGAACATCCTTCCTGCATCTAGTCTGTCCAGTCCTGTCAGAATTTTATAAGTTTCAATGAGATCCCCTCTCATTCTTCTAAACTCCAGCAAGTATAAGCCCAATCGACCCAATCTCTCCTCATACGTCATTCCTGCCATCCCAGGTATCAGCCTGGTGAATCTTCGCTGAACTCATTCCATGGCAAGAACATCCTTCCTCAGATAAGGCGACCAAAACTGCACACAATACTCAAGGTGTGGTCTCACCAAGGCCCTGTACAACTGCAGCAAGACATCCTTGTTCCTGTACTCAAACCCTTTCACTACAAAGGCCAACATACCATTTGCCTTCTTAACTGCCTGCTGCACCTGCATGCTTACCTTCAGCGACTGGTGCACAAGGACACCCAGGTCTCGTTGCACTTCCCCTTCTCCCAATCTATTGCCATTCAGATAATAATCTGCCTTCCTGTTTTTGCCACCAAAGTGGATAACCTCGCATTTATCCACATTATATTGCATCTGCCATGCTTCTGCCCAATCACCCAATCTGTCCAAATCATCCTGGAGTTTCTCGGCATCCTCCTCACAGCACACACGCCCACCCAGCTTTGTGTCATCTGCAAACTTGGAGATATTACACCTAGTTCCCTTGTCTAAATCATTAATATATATTGTGAATAGCTGGGGTCCAAGGACCGATCCCTGCGGTACCCCACTAGTCACTGCCTGCTACTCGGAAAAAGACATGTTTATTCCAACTCTTTGCTTTCTGTCTGCCAACAGTTCTCTATCCAAGTCAATACCTTGCCCCCAATCCCATGTGCCTTAACTTTACACGCTAATCTCTTATGCGGGACCTTATCGAAAGCCTTTGAAAGTCCAAATACACCACATCCACTGGTTCTCCCTTATCTATTTTACCAGCTACATCCTCAAAAAATTCCAGTCGGTTAGTCAAGCACGATTTACCTTTTGTAAATCCATGTTGACTTTGTCCGATCCTGTCACTGTTTTCCAAGTGCTCTGCTATTACATCTTTTATAATGGACTCTAGCATTTTCCCCACTACCGATGTCAGGCTTACCGGTCTGTAATTCCCCGTTTTCTCTCTACCAGCTTGATTGAATAGTGGGGTAACATTAGCTACCCTCCAATACATGGGTACTGTTCCAGATTCCATCGAATGTTGGAAGATGATCAGCAATGCATCTACTATTTCTAGGGCCACTTCCTTGAGTACCCTGGGATGTAGATTATCAGGCCCTGGGGATTTATCGGCCTTCAATCCCGTCAATTTCCCTAACACCATTTCCCTACAAATACTGATTTCTTTCAGTTCCTCCCTTTCATCAGACCCTATGTTCCCCGACATCTCTGGGAGGTTATTTGTGTCCTCCTTTGTGAAGACAGAACCAAAATATGTATTTAATTGGTCTGCCATTTCTTTGTTCTCCATTATAAATTCCCCTGATTCTGACTGCAAGGGACCTATGCTTGACTTCACCAATCTTTTTCTCTTCACATATCTATAAAAGCTTTTACAATCAGTTTTTATGTTCCCTGGAAGCTTACTCTCATATTCTATTTTCCCCTTCTTAATTAATCCCTTTGTCCTCCTTTGTTGAATCCTAAACTGCTCCCAATCCTCAGGTTTACTGCTTTTTCTGGCCAATTTATATGTCCTCTCCTTGGATCTTATGCTATCCCTAATTTCCCTTGTTAGTCACGGTTGAGTCACCTTTTTTGTTTTATTTTTATGCCAAACTGGGATGAACAAATTCTGTAGTTCATCCATGCAGTCTTTGAATGTTTGCCATTGCCTATCCACCGTCAACCCTTTTGAGTGACATTCCCCAATCAATCCTACCCAACTCGCGCCTCCATACCATCGTAGTTTCCTTTATTTAAATTCAGGACCCTAGTCTCTGAGTCAACTACTTCACTCTCCATCTTAATGAAGAATTCTATCATATTATGATCACTCCGATCCAAGGGGACTCGTACAACAAGATTGCTAATTAATCCTTTCTCATTACATAATACCCAGTCTAAGATGGCCTGATCTCTGGTTGGTTCCTCGACATATTGGTCCAGCAAACCATCCCGTAAACACTCCAGGAATTCCACCTTCACAGTATTGTTACTAATTTGGTTAGCCCAATCTATATATAGATTAAAGTCACCCATGATGACTGCTGTGCCCTTATTGCACACTTCTCTAATTTCCTTTTTAATGCCATCCCCAACCTCTGCATTACTGTTTGGAGATCTATATACCATTCCCACTAACTTTTTTTGCCCCTTGGTATTTCTCAGTTCTACCCATACAGATTCCAAATCATCAGAGCTAATATCCTTCCTTACAATTGTGTTAATCCCCTCTTTACCCAGCAATGCTACCCCACCTCCCTTTCCTTTTTGCCTATAGATACATAGATACATAGAAGATAGGAGCAGGAGTAGGCCATTCGGCCCTTCGTGCCTGCTCCGCCATTTAATGAGATCATGGCTGATCCTTTAATTCAGTATCCCGTCCCCGCCTTCTCTCCGTAACCCTTAACCCCTTTTGCCCGTAGAAATATATCTAATTCCCTCTTAAATATATTTAATGAGCTGGCGTACACTGCCCTCTGTGGCAATGAGTTCCACAGGTTCACCACTCTCTGAGTGAAGAAATTCCCCCTCATCTCTGTCCTAAATGGTTTAGCCCTTATCCTTAAATTATGTCCTCTAGTTCTGTTCTCACCCGCCAAGGGAAACATTCCTTCTGCATCCAGTCTGTCTAGACCTGTCAGAATTTTATACACTTCTATGAGGTCCCCTCTCAATCTTCTAAACTCCAGTGTGTACATCCCTAAACTACATAGTCTCTCCTCATAGGTCATTCCCGCCATTCCTGGTATCAGCCTGGTATCAGCCTATCTTTCTTGAATATTGAATACCCCTGGATGTTGAGTTCCTAGCCTTGGCCACCCTGGAGCCATGTTTCCATAATCCCAATCAAATCATATTCGATTACCTCTATTTGCATAGCTAATTCATCCACCTTATTACGAATGCTCCTCGCATTAAGACACAAAGCCTTCCAGAATTCCAGAGATTAGGGCCTAGGAAGCTGAAGGCACAGCCACCAATGGTGAAGTGAAGAAAGTTGGGGATGCACAAGAGGCCAGACTTGGAGGAGTGCAGAAATCTTGAAGGGTTTTAGGGCTGGAGGAGGTTACAGAGATAGGGCGAGGCTTGACCATGGGGGGATTTGAAAACAGGGATGAGAATTTTAAAATCAAGGCATTGCTGGACTGGGAGCCAATGTAGGTCAGCAAGCACAGAGGTAATGGTTGAACGGGAAATAGTTTCTCCTTATCTACCCTATTGAGAATCCTTTTAACATTTTAAACACGTTGATCAGATCATCCCTCAATCTCCGATACTCTGGGGAGTACAAACCAAGTTTAAGCAACCTGTCCTCATAATTTCACCATCTAAGTCCGGTTTCATTCTCGTGAATCTGCGCTGTACCCCTTCCAACGCCAATATATTGCTCCTCAGGTGTGCAATATTCCAGATGGGGTCTGACCAAGGCACTATCCAACTGAAGCAAAACTTCCTCCCCGTTGTATTCCTGACCCCTTGAGATAAAGGCCAACATTCCATTATGCTTTTTGATTGCTTTTTGTACCTCTCTACTAGCTTCAAATCAATTGTGTACTTGGATGCCCAAATCTCTTTGCTCCTCTACTGTTCCAAGATTCTCACCACTTAGAAAATACTCCAATTCATCTTTCTTGAGTCCAAAGTCAATGCTCACACTTTCCCACGTTAAACTTCATCTGCCATAGTTTTACTCATTCAATCTGTCTATGTCTCTTTGTAACTTCCTGCTCCCATCTGCACAACTTACTGTGCCTCCTACTTAGTGTCATTTGCAAACTTGGATATACAACTCTGAATTCCTTCATCCAAGTCATTAATAAATACAGTAAAAAGTCCAGGTCCCAGAACAGATCCCTGGGGAACACCACTTGTCACATCCTGCCAATCTGAGTACATGCCCTTCATCTTCACTCTCTGTCTCCTATCTCCCAACCAATTTCTAATCCAAGTCACAAAGCTACCACTAATTTTGTACACTTTTGTTTTGCTAATAGTCTTTTGTGTGGAACCTTATTGAATACCTTCTGGAACTCCATATAGATAACATCTATACACTCCTTTTTCTTATTAGTGACCTTCTCAAAGATTTCAACTAGATTAGCCAGACATGACTTACCTTTAACAAAGCCTCTCTCTAATCAGGCTCAATATTTTCATTAGTATGATAGCAAAATACTGCGGATGTTGGAAATCCGAAATAACAGAAGAAGGGTTGAAGAAGGGTTCGACCCGAAACGTCAACTCAAATTTCTGTCCACGGATGTTGCCTGACCTGCTGAGTTTTTCCAGCATTTTCTGTTGTTATTTCAATATTTTCATTGGTTTTTACAGTGAGAATAGTATGTAAATAGATGCGGTTCACAACAAATCAGTGATTTCTAATGGTTTCATCTGCAAAGATTGCAACAGCGCCCTGTGGAGGAGCAGGGTATCACTGACAGCAACTTTGGCATTTCCGTGTTATGCATTTACATGCATACTTTGGTTATAGCACATTTTTTTTTATTCGTTTATGGGATGTGGGCATCACTGGCAAGGCCAGCATTTATATCCCCATCCCTAATTGCCCTTGAGAAGGTGGTGGTGAGCCGCCTTCTTGAACCGCTGCAGTCCGTGTGGTGAAAGTACTCCCATGGTACTGTTAGGGAGGGAGTTCCAGGATTTTGACCCAGCGACAATGAAGGATCGGTGATATACTTCTAAGTCAGGATGGTGTGTGGCTTGGAGGGGAACTTGGAGGTGGTGGTGTTCCCTTGTCCTTCTAGGTGGAAGAGGTCGCAGGTTTGGGAGGTGCTGCCAAAGAAGCCTCGGCGAGTTGCTGCAGTGCATCTTGTAGATGGTACACACTGTAGCCACGGTATGCTGGTGGGGGAGGGAGTGAATGTTTAAGGTGGTGGATGGGATGCCAATCAAGCGGGCTGCTTTGTCCTGAATGGTGTTAAACTTCTTGGCCTAAAAATTCATTGACGCCACTTTTGGGGCGCTAAAGTGGGGCGTCCGCTAAAGTTTGCGGCCGCCGCCAAATCTAGGCCACTTCTCCGATATTCATTAGCTTCGCCCTACTAGTTCGGGCGAGCGCTAAAACTGCTGCTGGACGCCTCTCTTTGGGCGCTAAGCCGGAGGTGGTGATCGATAGCGCCGAGGCCGGGCGCAGCGCAGGTGCGGCCATCTCGTGACTGACAGCAGACACCCTGGCGCCGGCCAGCTCTTAAGGGGGAAGGGTCGACTGTATCTGCTGCCACGCCCTGGATAGTGGAGCCCTCCAGCTAGGCCTGAACACTGCTGCTGGACCCAAATAGCGCCTGAAGACATGGAGAAGGCCCGTGAACGTGTGCAGCGCTTCTCAGAGCGTGATCTGAGTGTGCTGCTTGCTGCTGTGGAGAAGAGGCGCCATGTTTTGTACCCGAACAATGGCAAGAAGGCGACGGTCCGCGTCTACAGGAGAGCCTGGAGGCATGTCGCCAGCAAGCTGTCAGCCAACAGCGACGTCCCCAGGACCGGTGCCCAATGCCGCAAAAAGTTAAATGACCTCACACGCATTGTCAGGGTGAGTACCCTTTCCAATGACCTCCTCATCCTTGCATGTGCACCTCACATTATGGGCAAAGGGACCTGAAAGCTCTAATGGCCAGCCTTCATCCAGCAGCTATGGCACAGGCATGAGCATCAATTGCACATTCTGCACTGAACACACTGGCCAAGCTATTCCACCATGGGAGGCAGTGCACACCAGATCATGGCGACACACTGGCCAGGCTATTCCACCATGGGAGGCAGTGCACACCAGATCATGGCGACACACTGGCCAGGCTATTCCACCATGGGAGGCAGTGCACACCAGATCATGGCGACACACTGGCCAGGCTATTCCACCATGGGAGGCAGTGCACACAAGATCACGGCGACACACTGTACTTAGAGGCCGTCCTTTCTCTTGCAGGCCAAGCTGGCAAATAATCGCAAGAGCCGGACTGCGACCGGGGGAGGACGACCCCATATCCAGCCACTCACCGACCTGCAACATCGCGTGGAGCGCCTCATGGGTGGCCGGGTGATTGGGCCCGTTGCATGTGGAGATGCCGACCCTGTTCTGGGCAGCAATGGCAAGGACATCACCTTTTGCACCTCTCTCGTCCCACTTGCGCATCAGATCTACATCCTTTGCCACTGTCTGACCAATGCGCTGAATGCCACCACTCATGCATCCCGCACTGACGCCCTCTCCTCACTCTAAAGCTACTCTTGTGCCTTCCTGCTTTCAGATGGTCAAGAGGAGGTTCCTCAACTTGCCAGTGACAGACCCTCCGAGGAGGAGCAGGAGGAGGAGCAAGAGGAAGGCGGCCCATCAGGGGAACCCTCAGCCGCAGCCACCCAGGCCAATGTAGGGGACACGTCTTCCCTGGAGGGCAGCGTGGCGGAAGTGTCGAAGGGGAGGGGAGCTCCTGGGACCTGCGTGCTGCAGAAAGGCGGGACGGGGGTGGAAGCTCGGCGGCCTTCTCCCCAGAGGGGGGATGCGTCGGAGGGGAGTCCAATTGCTGGACCCAGCGGCCTCCAGCAACGCAGGAAGGGTCGGCCAGCTCGGCGGCCTTCTCCCCAGAGGGAGAGTCCGGCCTCCAGTCAGGAGATGCTCTTCGCCGAGGAGATGGAACGCCTCGAAGACTTGTCCGCGGACTCGGAGCGCCGGCACACGGAGCTCATGGCGGCAGTTGCACGGTTGCCTGAGTCCATCGATTCCCTCTCTCGGAGTGTGGCCGAGTTCGGGCCCTTAGAGGCCACCAGTCGGGCAGAATACCAGGCAGATCTGTCAGTGACTGGCCAGGTGATTAGTGGTGCCGTCCAGTCACTGGCTGCTCTGCTGCGGTCAGTGAACAGGTCAACACGGGCACTCACTGCTGCCACACTCGCTGTGTCAGCCAGGCATCGCCAGGGCACCCGGCGTGCTGCAGCAGCAGAGCGGTCTGTCCCTCGGCAGATTGGTGCGCATGCTGCAGTGCTGGCCCGGGCGAGTGCCAGTGTCTCAGGCGACCAGCGAGCGCCTGCCATCCGCCAGCTTGCCGCCATTCCTCCAGCCGCCACTGCCACTCCCCCAGTGGAGCTGCCAGGAGCTGCTGCAGCGACTGATGCTGGCCAGCCACAGCTGCAGCAATCAACAGCCGCCCGCTCGACGGCCAGACCTCGACTAGGCCGACCCCCAAGGGCATCTGCCGTCACGACATGTGCCCCTCAGGAGCCTGCCCCCAGCCTTGCAGCAGCCAATGGCCTTACTTTGAGGCGGAGCAGCAGGGCGGGCAGGGGCCACCCAAAGATGGCCAAGGCATCGCCCTAGCGGGCCAAATAGTCGAATGTGTGGCCATTTGTGTTTGTTTCTTGAGGCCGAGAATTGGATGTTTGTTTTTTGAAGGCCGATGATGTGATGTTTGTTTTTGACGTAGGCCGAGAATGACGGCCATTTTAGTTGCCCTATTTTGTTAATCCTCTCCAGGTTGTGGGAGCGAGTAATGTGTTGGAGTGTTTTTTGGGGGTTTCGTCTGTTTTTGGTTTTCATGTCGGAAGGGCCCAGAGTTTGTACAATAAAGCATTTTATTTATTCACATTGTCCATGGTTGATCTTTGAAGTGTTTGTTGCCTTAACCGGCTGAGGGCTTGCGGAGCGGCTGCAATCATGTTCTATCATTGGCACAAGCCATTCCCTGACGGGGGCCTAGAAGTGACGTTCAATGAGCCGCCGACGGGCGGCCCTTGGACCTTGTGCGTCCCTCCTGGGCTGGTACTCCTCGTCCTCGTCGTCCTCATGCTCCTCCTGCTCCTCCTCCTGAGGTGGTGGTCCAACGTGAGGTGGCAGTGCCTGAGTCCTGCGGATAGCCAGGTTGTGCAGCATGCAGCAAACGATGACGAATTGGGAGACTCGATCCTGCGAATACTGGAGGGCTCCCCCGAAGCGATCGAGACAGCGGAACCGTTGCTTGAGCACACCGATTGTTTGTTCTATGAGGTTCCTCGTCGCTTGATGGCTCTCGTTGTATGCCTCTTCAGCAGGGGTCGTGGGCGCGCGGAGCGGGGTCATGAGCCAGGTACACAAAGGATAGCCTTTGTCCCGATAAGCCATCCTCTTGGGGGAGGCTGTGCCTGGAACATGTCAGCCACAGTTGTCTGTCGCAGGATAAAGGCATCGTGGCTGCTGCCTGGAAAGCGGGCATTGACAGCTAGGATGCGCTGCCTGTGGTCACACACCAGCTGTACATTGAGGGAATGGTAGCCCTTCCAGTTGCGGTACTCCTCGGCATGCTCAAGAGGTGCCCGCAAAGCCACATGCGTGCAGTCAATGGCGCCCTGCACCATGGGGAAGACCGCTATTCTTGCAAACCCCACTGCACGCTGCTGCTGCTTGTCCAGGGTCATGGGGAAGGAGATGAATTGATGTCTCCTTCTGAAAAGGGCTTCGGTCACCTGGCGGATGCAGCAATGCACGGCGAACTGGGAGATGTTAGCGATGTCCCCAGTAGCGGATTGGAAGGAGCCGGAGGCATAGAAGTTGAGAGCCACCGTCACCTTCACTGCCACCGACAGAGACGTCCTGCGCATCAGCTGTGGCTGCAGATCTCTCTGAAGCAGCCGGCAGATGTCTGCAACCACCTCCCTTCGGAATCGCAGCCTCCTAACACACATCGCGGCAGACATGGTCAGATAGGAGGTCTGCTGGCGGTATACCCTGCGTGGGTAAGGCCTCAGTTGGCGACGCCTGTTGCCCCCTCTGCGTCTAGCCAGGGCTGCCACTCTCTCACGGCGTCTGTAAGCCCTTCTGGCATAAGGCTGAAATTCTGCGTTGCCACCCAATGCAGCCCCCATTATATGCTGGCAAACACTGAGCTCTGAATGAAGGCAAAGATAATTGGTAAGCTCTGGCCTGAGCCAAAAATACCTGTCCAAGTGTTGGTCCAAACCAGTAAACTCTCCTCCTTGGTCTCTGTCCAAAAAACCGTTGCTCAAGAGTGAATGCTGCAAAATGGCTGGCCTTTATACTGCTGGGTAAGTGCCCTTCAATTTGCGCTCCCCGCGGCCCGGCTGGCCTGTGTACCGTTCCACTTCACAGTCGCTCGGGCCGCCCGGCGCACAATGGGCCGGCGCGAGTGAAGTTCCGGTTTGGGGCGCACAAAGGGCGTTGCACTATTAAATGACGTCATGATCTGCGCGCGCAGCAGGGCGCGCGCTAAGACTTTGCGCCGGCGCTAAATGTGTCCTGAAGTTGGGGAGAGGCGCAGATCGTGCTGCGCCCGGGCGATAAGCGCCTCGTGCTCGAGATCTACTCCCCCTAAGGCACTAACGGCTGGCGCGCCCAACTGCACTTCTAGGCCCTTGAGTGTTGTTGCAGCTGCACTCATCCAGGCAAGTGGAGAGTACTCCATCACAGCCCTTACTTCTGCCTTGTAGATGGTGGAAAGGCTTTGGGGAGTCAGGAGGTGAGACACTCGCCGCAGAATACCTAGCCTCTGCCTGGCACTTCTATGGCACGAATGTTACCTGCCACTTATGAGCCCAAGCCTGAACGTCGTCCAAGTCTTGTTGCATGCGGGCATGGACAGCTTCATTATCTGAGGAGTTATGAATGGCACTGAACACTGTGCAGTCATCAGCGAACATCCCCATTTCTGACCTTATGTTGGAGGGAAGGTCATTGATGAAGCAGCTGAAGATGGTTGGGTCTAGGACACTACCCTGAGGAACTCCTGCAGCGATGTCCTGGGGCTGTGCTGATTGACCTTCAATTATCACAACCACCTTCCTTTGTGCTAGGTATGACTCCAGCCAGTGGAGAGTTTTCCCCCCAATTCCCATTGACTTCAGTTTTACTAGGGCTCCTTGATGCCACACTTGTTCAAATGCTGCCTTGATGTCAAGGGCAGTCACTCTCACCTCACCTCTGGAATTCAGATCCTTTGTCCATGTTTGGATCAACGCTGTAATGAGGTTGGGAGCCGAGTAGTCTTGGCGGAACCCAAACTGGGCATCAGTGAGCAGGTTATTGGTGAGTAAGTGCTGCTTGATATCACTGTTGACAACACCTTCAATCACTTTGCTGATGATTGAGAGTAGACTGATGAGGCGGTAATTGGCCAGATTGGATTTGTCCTGCTTTTTGTGGACAGGACATACCTGGGCAGTTTTCCACATTGTCGGATAGATGCCAGTGTTGTAGCTGTACTGGAACAGTTTTACTAGAGGTGCAGCTAGTTCTGGAGCACAAGTCTTCAGCATGACAGCCGGGATATTGTCGGGGCCCATAGCCTTTGCTGTATCCAGTGCGCTCAGCCGTTTCTTGATATCACGTGGAGTGAATCGAATTGGCTGAAGTCTGGCTTCTGTGATGGTGTGCACCTCAGGAGTAGGCCGATATGGGTCATCCACTCGGCACATCTGGCTAAAGATGAATGCAAATGCTTCAGCCTTGTCTTTTGTACTCACATGCTGGGCTCCACCATCATTGAGGATGGGTTAGTCATGGAGCCTCCTCCTCCCGTTAGTTGTTTAATAGTCCACCACCATTCACGACTGGATGTGGCAGGACTGCATACTACAAACAATATTTTCCATAGTGAGTATTTAACCACAATTGAGCCTTTATTGGATCAACAGCTCAATCTGGTAATATATTAATTTTACAATAATCACAATTAAACAGTATTTATGTTTCATCCAGATGTTCTTAACTAGTAATCTTGTATGTTAATTAGGTGACAGTAGGTGGGATTTCATACATCTAAACACTGAAGTTAGAATGTGATAAGTCAGAATGCTCAGAGGTAAACCTTTGTGTATTTGATGATCAAGATTTAATAAACCTAAATTCAGAATTTAGTTCATTTTGAATGCTGAGAGTTTGGATTTACCAAATTCGAATATTAATGTATGGTCAGACTGAACCCTGAAAGGATCTATTAAAATAGTTATTCATAAATAGGTACTTGATGGAGAATTGTATATCACATTTAAGTAGATTGTATTTGAATGTTAAGTGGAGTTTCCAGTGCCTTGGTGCTGAAAATTAAGTTTATTCAAAGTGGTAAAAGTTAGGCTAGCATTACTGAATACATATCCCTAAATTAGTTTAAAATGTAGTTCAGCAGTAATTTTATGCTTGTGTGGTAGAATTGGGACATAAATGGACAGGGAGTTTAAAGAGCCATCACCCCTCTAATCATGGAGGAAGTTAAAAATTTGCAAAGGATGAAAGACAATTTACCTACTCTTCCGACTCAGCTTAATCCCCATTATATTTAAGAAAGGAAGTAATAACGTTCAATATAAAGTACTAATAAAATGTATAGAACTATACAAGATCTTTCCTGAATGTATTTGCAAATACTTTTTCTAATGCTAAATGGGATAGATTCAGAAAAGATCTAGCAGCTCAAAACTGGGCATCCATGACGCACTGTGGGCCATCAGCAGCAGCAGAATTGTATTCCACCACAATCTGTAACTTCATGGCCTGGCATATCCCTCACTCTACCATTATACCATTACCATCAAGCCAGGGGACCAACCCTGGTTCCATAAGGAGTGCAGAAGAGCATGCCAGGAGCAGCACCAGGCGAACCTAAAAATGAGGTGCCAACCTGGGGAAGCTGAAACACAGGACTGCATGCATGCTAAAAAGCAGAAGCAGCATGCTATAGACATGGCTAAGTGAGCCCACAATCAACGGATCAGATCAACGCTCTGTTCACATTGTTAGAGTACTACAAACAATGTGAGCAAACAAACTGCTACTCTTGCACTCTCTTCATTACCCCATCAGTTCAATTCACTTTATTTCATTGTCACTGGATCAAAATCCTGAAACTCACTACCTAATAGCACTGTGGGAATATCTTCACCACATGCAGCGGTTCAAGACGGCGGCCCACCACCACCACCTTCGCAAAGGCAACTAGGGGTGGGCAATAAATGACAGCCTTGCCAGTGATGCCCACATCCTGAGAATGAATTTTTGAATAAACTGATTCTAACTAATTCTGACTTTAATGAGGCTAATTTTCTGTGAAGGATATGGCTTTGATTTGTTTAGTGTTAAATCCAACAACAGGTTAAGTGGGCATTATTGATCATGATGCCAAATTATGGAACGTAGCATCAGAAGAGATTCAGAAGTAAGGGAATAAATATGCTTTAATTCATTGATTATTTCTCCAAATGGAAGGAGGTAAATTGATGTCCCTTTAGCATATAATCTCCAGCTATAATGCGGGAACTCTTATTTTGTAACTGTTTCTCTTTTTAATAAATCTTCTATTATTCACCTATAGAAATCCTCTTTTTAAGTATTCAAGTTTGGTCACCTTCTACGAATCTAAGAGGGCTGTTGACAAGACCACGGGTTCCAATCAGAGGACAACATAAAAATATCCAACCAGTAATAGGAAATAGGAATGACCAGTGTCTTTAAACAGTCTTTTAAGTTCCTCCTACAGTATTTTCTCCTGTTACTTCCTCTCCTAAAGGTGGCAAACTGTGCTGGATACACTTTCCAGGTAGGGGTGGCCCTTCAGTACCCAACTGAGTAAGTTTCCTTACATGTGACCTGAGAAAGTGATTGTTGGCAGACTTTTCTACCAGGATGCCATCACAGTTGAGCCTGATCTTGTCTTCCCTTGGCCTCTACATGTACAATTCCAGCAGTACCTGCTGGACAGTAATCAGGAACAAAATCCCCATCCTAGCTGGGAAATACTGAGGTCAATTGTAGTGTCCCCACTGCTGTATGGGTGAGATCACTCCAGTGCAGTACTGAAGGAGTGCGGCACTGTCGGAGGTGCGATCCTTCGGATGAGACGCTAAACCGAAGCTCCGTCTGCGCTCTCAGACGGACATTAAAAAAAATCCCATGGCGGTATTTCGAAGAAGAGCAGGGGAGATATTTAATTTAATTTACCCATAGTTTAATCTAGATCAAATAAGTAGTCAAGAAACTAAACTGTAAACTAAGTTATTTAAATACAAATTTAATTAAATAGAACAAGGTCATGTAGGGATGGCAGTGCAGGCGGTGTGCCGCAACTGCTGCATGTGGGAGTTTGTGGAAAGCATTGTGATCCCGGACAACCACGTTTGCAGTAAGTGCCTGCATCTTGAGGAACTTCAGCTCAGAGTTATTGAGCTGAAGTCTGAGGTGCAGACATTGCAGGGCATCAGAGAGGAGGATAGTTACTTGGATACTTTGATCCAGGAGGCAGTCACACCCCTTAGGTTAGGTAGTGGTATAGGTCTGGTTAGTGGTTGGACAGGAGGGTGTGACTGCAACTCAGGCAGGTAAGGGGACCCCAGGTGCAGTGCTGGTGGAGCCTCAGCCCTTGCCCTTGTCCAACAGGTGTGAGGTTCTTGCTGCCTGTGTGAATGAGGGGAAAGCCTGCAGGATGGATGAGCAAGCTGACCATGGCACCATGGTGCAGAAGACCATTCAAGTGAGGGGAGTGAAAGGGAATGTAGTTGTGGTAGGGGACAATATAGTCAGAGGGATAGATACTGTTCTCTGCAGCCGCGACCGGGAGTTCTGAAGGTTGTGTTGCCTGCCCGGTGCCAGGGTTAAAGACATCTCCTCGCAGCTGGAGAACAACTTGAAGTGGGAAGGGGAGGATCCAGTTATCGTGGTCCACGTAGGAACCAACGACATAGGTAGAACTAGGAATGAGGTTCTGCTGAGGGAGTTTGAGCAGCCAGGATCCAAGTTAAAAACCAAAACCTCAAAGGTAATAATCTCTGGATTGTTACCTGAGCCACGCGTCAATTGGCATAGGGACAAACAGATTAGAGGTTTAAATTCATGGCTCAAAGAGTGGTGTGGGAGGAAGGGGCTTTGCTTCATGGGGCACTGACACCAGTACTGGGGAAAGAGGGAGCTGTTCCGGCTGGAACCAGTGTCCTGACGAATTTAAAAACTAGGGCAGTAGACAGGGCTTTAAACTAATGAAGTGTGGGTGGGGGGATGTGGAGGATTCAGGAAAGAGTAAATTTAAAAGCAGCAAGAGAAATGTCAAGGCTCTAGAGGAGAGCAGGAATAAACAGGACTTTTTCAGGTTGGCAGGCTGTAACTAGCGGGGTACCACAAGGATCAATACTTGGGCCTCAGCTATTTACAATCTATATTAGTGACTTAGATGAAGAGACTGAGTGTAACCTATCCAAGTTTGCTGATGATACAAAGTTAGGTGGGAAAGTAAACTGTGAGGAGCATGCAAAGAGACTGCAGAGAGATATAGACAGGTTGACTGAGTGGGCAAGAACATGGCAAGTGTAATACAATGTGGGGAAGTGTGAAGTTATCCACTTTGGTAGGAAAAACAAAAAAGCAGAATATTTTTTGAATGGTGAGAGGCTGGGAAATGTTTGCATTCAGAGGGACCTGGGTGTCCTTGTACATGAATCACAGAAAGTTAACATGCAGGTACAGCAAGCAATTAAGAAAGCAAATGGTATGTTAGCTTCTGTTACAAAGGGATTAGAGTATAAGAGTAAAGAAGTCTTACAACAATTATACAGGGTGTGGAGATGCCGGTGTTGGACTGGGGTGGACAAATGTAAGAAGTCACACAACACCAGGTTATAGTCCAACAATTGTTTTGAAATCACAAGCTTTCGGAGCGCTGCTCCTTCATCAGGTGAAGTGGAGAGATGCATAAAGACACAGCTTATATAGTCAGAGAATAATGCCAGATGATTACAGGTAATCTTTCTAACTGCCATTTATCACACCTCGGCAGAGAGATAATCACAGCAATCAAAGGTGTGAATGGTGTCCAAACAGGTCAGTCAGGAAAACATTACATCAAAGAACAATGAGGTGGGGTCACAAGGGGTCAAATGTTGCAGATGCTGGGGTCTGTATGAAAAACAAAAAACAGACTAAAAACATTTTTTTTGCTGGAAATCACAGCAGGTCCGTCCGGCTGCATCTGTGTAGAGAGAACAAGCCAATGACAACTCGAGTCTGGATGACCCTACATCAGGTGGGGTTACATGTAGCGTGACAGTCGGGGAACACTTCAGCAGTCAAGGACATTCAGCCTCCGATCTTCGGGTAAGCATTCTCCAAGGCGGCCTTCGAGACACACGACAACGCAAAATCGTAGAGCAGAAACTGATAGCCAAGTTCCGCACTCATGAGGACGGCCTCAACCGGGATCTTGGGTTCATGTCACGCTACATGTAACCCCACCTGACGTAGGGTCATCCAGACTCGAGTCGTCGTTGGCTTGTTCTCTCTACACAGATGCGGCTGGACCTGCTGTGATTTCCAGCAAAAAAAATGTTTTTTTTTCTGTTTTTTGTTTTTCATACAGACCCCAGCATCTGCAACATTTGACCCCTTGTGACCCCACCTCATTGTTCTTTGATGTAATGTTTTCCTGACTGACCTGTTTGGACACCATTCACACCTTTGATTGCTGTGATTATCTCTCTGCCGAGGTGTGATAAATGGCAGTTAGAAAGATTACCTGTAATCATCTGGCATTATTCTCTGACTATGTAAGCTGTGTCTTTATGCATCTCTCCACTTCACCTGACGAAGGAGCAGCGCTCCGAAAGCTTGTGATTTCAAAAAAACTGTTGGACTATAACCTGGTGTTGTGTGACTTCTTACAATTATACAGGGCATTGGTGAGGCCACACCTGGAGTATTGTGTACAGTTCTGGTCTCCTTAACGAAGGAAAGACATACTTGCCTTAGAGGGAGGGCAACGAAGGTTCACTAGACTGATTCCTGGGATGAGGGGATTGCCCTATGAGGAGAGATTGAGTAGACTAGGCCTATATTCCCTAGAGTTTAAAAGAATGAGAGGTGATATAATTGAAACATAAAATTCTTAAGGGGCTTGACAGGGTTAATGCTGGGAAAATGTTTCCCCTGGCTGGGGAATCTAAAATACGGGGTCACAGTCTCAGAATAAGGGGTAGGCCATTTAGGACTGAGATGATGAGAAATTTCTTCACTCAAAGGGTTGTGAATCTTTGGAATTCTCTACCCCAGAGAGCTGTGGATGCTCAGTCGTGAGTATATTCAAGACAGCGGTCGATAAATTTTTGGGAATTAAGTGACATGGGGATAGTGCGGGAAGGTGGAGTTGAGGTAGAAGATCAGCCTTGATCTTATTAAATGGCAGGGCAGGCTCGAAGGGCCAAATGGCCTACTCCTGCTCCTGTTTCTTATGTTCTTATGTACACAAATTGGCTGCTGCATTTCCTACATTACAATGATGACGACACTTCAAAAGTACTTAATTGGCTCTAAAGTGCTTTGGGATGTACAGTAGTGGGGTTGTGAAAGGCGCTATATAAATGCAAGTTCTTTCTTTTAACTAACCAGTACATCAAGGGTCACCACTTGCCACATGTCATTTGTTATCAATTGAGCCATAAGGAAGTCTATTGTGAAGACAGTTTTAGGATTTGGCGACATCCTACCAGTAAAATTCATAGGTTGCCATTCATCTGAAACCAATATAAATTATTATTATACCTTTTTTATAAAGCAATACTTTTGCAGGAAACAAGTCTTCATGAAAATTAAACAGCTTACAGTAAAATAAACCATTGCCCCAAATACTATTAAATTAAATGTTATCACTGAAACAGCAGTCTTACAGTGGAGAGGCTACAATAAAATCGAATTTGTAAACCCTCGCAGGTTTAATATTAAAGGCAGAAATCTCCCAGTGGCTTACTGTGCAATAATGCTCAAATTAGTTTATTGGTATATATGCTATTACATTCATTTGTCAGTTAGGGATAAGAAAAGGGAACCTGAAATGGTGCGGAATTTTCCAATTTGGATCAGTTTAAGAATATTTGAATTTTCATTCAGTTTGTATCATTTGAAATCAGATTCCTTTAAAAAAAAATGACCCTGTACATAGATATTAAGTGTCTTTTGTCCATTTTGTGTACGTAGGAAATGGAGGCAGATTGATAGTACTGCGTCAAGTTTTAGAGAATGACTGTGCTTCCACAGACTTAATGATGGCCCGTATTTTCCAATCCCTACGGGTGTCTACGAGCTGTGAACACACCCATAGGGGCCTCGCAAGTGCCGGTTTCAGGCATGCGAAGCGCATGCGCTGAAAACTGGCACTTCCGATCTGTCAAGAATCATCCGCCTGTCCTGGAGTAGGGCCTCTGCGGGTGGAGAGTTTAACCTTCTGCAGAACCTGCGCCCGCTGAAAACCTTAAAAAATCTTACGCCTGGTAAAAGCAGGCGTAAGGCCTGCTTTTACCAGCAAAAGAGTTTAAAAAAGTAAAAAAAAACATTTTCACTCATTTATAATTTTAAAATACTTTTATAAAAGGTAAGTTTATTTTTAGCCCCATAAAAAACTTCAATTTTTTTTTTCCAAAAATTAAATTTTTGTTTAAAATATTTAATTTAATGTAATTTTAGCTAATTTTAAAAACATGATTTGAAAAAAAATGTAAAAATGTGTGTTTTTTGAGTAGTCCCCATTCATACATTTGACGGGTCTAAGCTGAGAGACCTGTCAAAAGTATGAAGGGGGATTTCCTTCTTCCATTTGTTCTTTCATCCCCTCCCCCTTTTCGCTGCCCCGAAACTTGCTTTCCACTTCCTGCTTTTTTCCAGTTCTGACGAAAGGTCTTCGACCTGAAACATTAACTCTGTTTCTCTTTCCACGGATGCTGCCTGGCCTGCTGAGTTTTTCCAGCATTTTCTGTTGTTATTTCCCTTCTTCCATTGGTTCCCCGTGGCCCACGAGATCCCAGGGATGCTTGTGAACTGCCTGCACCCCTGGGATACCTGGGCCTCTGCGCGCATACACCAGGAGAGGCCCAGGAGCGGAAATGTCTGGACCTCCGGAGCCCTCAGGTAAGGGCATAGATTTTTTCCAGATCGGAGGCATCCGCACGCAGGAAGCCTCTGATCGGAAAATACAGGCCATTGTGTATGCAAATGATTACTTATGTTTAAAAAGATGATTTATTTTATTAAAATAAAACAGAAAATTCTGGAAATACTCAGCAAGTCAGGCAGCATCTTTGGAGGACAGAAACAAAGTTAACGTTTCAGGTCGATGACCTTTCATCAGAACTGGAAAAAGTTAGAGATGTAACAGCAAGTACAAAGCAGGGAAAGGGGGGAGGGGAGGAAAGAACAAAAGGGAAGGTCTGTGATAGGGTTGAAGGCAGGAGAGATTAAATGACAAAAGGGATGATGGTGCAAGGCAAAAGGGGATGGTAATGGGACAAGTAAAGAAACAAAAGATAGGCCTAGAAGAGGTGTAAATAGCAATAGTAGAATCATTATCAACAGCTGCTGTTTGAAAAAATGGGAGCGGTGGTTATGATCTGAAATTATTGTACTCAAATGTCGAGCCCAGAAAGCTGCAAAGTGCCTCATCAAAAGATGAGGTGCTGTTCCTCGGGCTTCCGTTGAGCTTCATCAGAACAGCGAGGAAACCAAGGACAGAGGTCAGAGTGGGAATTAAAATGACAGGCGACCAGAAGCTCAGGGTCACACTTGCGGACTGAATGGAGGTGTTCTGCAAAGCGACCACCCAATCTGCTTTTGGTCTTCCCAATGTAGAGGAGACTGCATCGTGAGCAGCGAATACAGTATACTAAATTGAAAGAAGTACACATAAATCGCTGTTTCACCTGGAAAGAGTGTTTGGGGCCCTGGACGGTGGGAAGGGAGGAACTAAAAGGACAGGTGTTGCATCTCCTGCACTTGCACGGGAAGCTGCCGGGGGAAAAAAAATATTTATTTTACTGTCCTTCAGTTCACATGATTTTCCTGATGGTCTTGTGACAGTGTAACTGGACCAGCATCTTCAACCTTAGAAGACCCGCCCATCAAAAAATAGTGCCCAGTGTTAGGATGCAAATGGAGAGACAGAAGTCATATGATGTATTTCCTTCATTTGCATAGCACCAGAATACCCTCGCCCACTTGTGAACTGATGTATTATCCATCTTCCCCCAAATCCACTGGAATTTGTGAAGTTGAAAAAACTGTACAGGTACGTGGTTTAGGAAATGGAAATATCACAGGTAGGATGCTCTGCTGAAGTTGGGTCCAGGACATATTGATGGGCACTTTACATTGTAAGTAGGCGTATATAGCAGGATAGCAGAATTCCTATTTCCTACTTGCACAAAAAGAAACACTTAATGTAGACTTTGAAATTCAGTACTCTCTTTCTAGCCGTACATTTTGCTCTCTGTTTAATGTTAAAGAAAAATATTTGTACTAAATTGGAGAGGTTTCCCAAAGAACTTTATATAGAGAAGAACATATACTGGTATTTAAAGATAAAAACAATCTTGATGATAGGAACAGTTAGAAGTATTCCTATATGTTGTGGTTTGTACTAATTTTTCCCTTAATTAAACCTCTTGCTTCATTTCCATCAGAAACCATTTGATTCTCCTTCCTATAAACAGATGTGTATTGAAGCATGTAAGAGACAAAAAATAGCCAGATCTATATCAAAGGTCTAAAAAAAACTAATGATAAAATATATATTCAACAACAACAAACACTTGCATTTATAAAGCACCTCTAATACAGAAAAATGTTCCAAAGTGATTCACAGAGGGTAATCAGACAAAGGTGGATGCTGTAACAGAGATGGAGATATAGGCCCAGAAATTCAGGTCTCCACAGGTGAGTACGCACGGGGTACTCACCCGTAGGCCCAATGGAAGTGCCGGTTTCATGCATGCACTGCGCATGCGCGGGAAACCGGAACTTCCGTTCCCTTAAAGGAAAGGGTTCAGAGGTCGAACGCGTACGCCGGCGAGGCAGCGCGTGCGCCTGGAACTTACGTTTTTTTTGCAGGGTTCTCCAGGAGGGTAAGTCTCCAGGAGTTACACATATTAAAAGCAGGCACAAGGCCTGCTTTTAACAAGGTAAGTGGTGAATTAATTAAAATTAAAACATTTTTTCCACAGGTTTATTATTTTTAAATACTTTAAAGTAAGGTAAATTTATTTTTAGCCCCGTTAGAAAATGTAATTAATTTTTTCAAAAATGTAATTATTGTTTAAAAGTTATTTTATGTCATTTATAGTTATTTTAAAAATGTGATTTTTTAAAAAATTTATTTGAAGTTTTAGTGATGTTTTGGGGCTTATAGTATTAATAGTTTTGACAGCTCTTCCTGTCAATTTTATGAATGGGCATTTCCCTGCTACCATTGGCTCTCCATGGCCCACGTGATCCCAGGGGACGCATCGAACTAACTGTGCCCCTGGGATACGCAAGCACTGCGCGCCGGCAGTTGGAGGAGGCCCAGGATCGGAATCCCACGCGGGCCCACAGCTCAATGGCTGGCGCGCTAGGTAAGTGCAGGCCGGAGGCTTGCACCCGCGGGAAGCCCCCGACCCGAATTTCTGGGCCAATATATATTCTACATCTCCTCTGGCCCTTCTGAAAGAATTTCTATCATTGTATAAAAAAAAACCTATGTATAAAATTGACCAATATAATCTTAACAAATACAATAGTGGTAAACACTACACTTGCTCTAATTATGCACAGAGGCCGGATGACTTCAGGGAGTTTTTAGTGACCTTCCTCCTGTTTCCTGAATTAGCAACAAAAAAAGGGCTAGATTTTGCTGGAGCGGGACATCTTGTGTGTGCCCCGTTAGTTAGGCTTGTTTGTGCACATTAAGGTTTTAAAATTTTCTGCCCACAAAGTTGCTGGAAGTGCGAGCTGATAAAGTGCGAGGGCAAAAGGGACAAACAGTGTATCTCCTTAACCAATGAGATTTAAGGATTGAGAAATAAACACAGGAAGGACGGAGGAGGAGACTGAATTAGACTGGGTGAATTCAATGTCAAATCAGGTACAGAAAAAAAATAAAGAGAGGGAAAGAAAGTTTGGATTAAGAGAAAGAGAAAAAAGAGACAGAAAGGAAAAATAAGGAAAAAATGTAAACATTTAAAATTTGACATTTTTTAAATCTCCTGAAACAATTCACAACCTGAAGGAATGAGGCTCCACACTTAAAATTGTTTACTTTCTGCCCAAGAGAGGTTGATTGGCAGTCATTAACAATGATCAAGTCTTTTATTGGGTACTTGCGCTGAAAATTACAAGACTTAACTTTCTGTGGTGAGTTTAATGGGCAATTAATAAGCAAATGCAGCAAATTCTTGAAACTCACGGGGAGATTAAGTGCAAGATGCCATTTTTGTGAAGCTAACAATGGAGCGGTTCAGATTGGCCAGCAACTTGTGGTGATTCAGAATTCATGGGGGGTATCTCTTCCTCGCAACAAGTTGCTGGCCGATTTGCGCATTAATATGGCGTGCGTCGTTCACACACTGTTATTTTTTCAGCAGAATCGTGCCCAAAATATTAATCTAGGCTGATAACTGGACTCCTGTCTCAGTGGGAACAAAACTATTCTTCAAAACCATTTGTTCTCCACACTGGAACAATTAGGGACAGCATGTACCCGTAAAACCTACATGTTTATATGCTGTGCATTGCCAAAGAAATGTTACTTGGTTGACAGTGAAATAACTATAATTTAGCCATGTTGGATCACAGATAAGATTGTAGATGCTCCCACCAGGCTGATAAAAATAAAATTTTGAAAAATAGAGAAACGAAATTGCTAATCACCAGCTGTGTGTGCCATAATGATCAGTGAGAGGAACATTGGTGCTTGACCTTACTTAATACTGTCCCTAAGAGGACAGGATAAATAATGAATGGGGACCTAGTTAATTAAAAATGAAGTGTTTATGGTTACACATGATTTAGTCCACTGACTACTAAAGATTAAACATCTTACACTTACTTGCGTTAACAATACACTGTGGGCCTATACCATTGTTTAAGGTTAACAATTATAGAGCTATTTTAAAGTTTTCATTTGTTTTATTCCCTGACGCTAGTTAGAATTGACTGCGACAACCAGTGCACGTGATCGCGGCCAGACTGAGTTCATAGTATAAACGTGTTTTTTTCCCCTTTCTGCCTGCACCATGTTAACTGCTCTCATAAAATGTGATATATTTTTAGCTAGCAGGTTTAAATTTAGCATGCTAGCTTTTAACATATAATATTGATTTTTTTTTAAAGTTGCATACTAAATGCATTTAAAGCATAACTACATTATTCAATGGCGGCATACTTAAAAACAAAAATGCATTTTAAATCTTTAGACACAAGAAACGGAGATCAGTTATTGAGGCTTTATTTTGCATTAAGGGTTGTGTGACTGCAGTGCTCTTAGATGTAAATTTGTTTTACTAGGTCTTTGCTGTCAATCACTGTGGGACTGAGGATGATAGACTTTCTTGCTTTACTTGTAAAAGTGCTCTTCAGTCTATGCTGTGTTATGTAAATTTGACAGCTGGGATTTGAAGTAACCAATCCCAACTGAGGGTTTCTGGTTCCAGCTATTGATCGATAGAGATATCATGAGAATCCAAAAGTGGATCATTATTTCTTGACCCCCAGGTCAAAAATTGAGCAAGTATAAAGTAACTTATTTGAATATTTAGCATCAGGCATTTCTTCTGCTTTGTTTTTCACTGTTATGCCTGTTATAATTTAATTGCTCTTCACCACAGCTGCACTGTAATATAATTCCTCTTCTTTCTGATATGGAATACTCAGCAGGAAGACTGGAGCTTCAGTCATGGCTTACCTGCAATGCAGTAAGACCTTCCCACAGCTTTATTCACTCCACATTAGATAAACTTGGATTACTAATTCAGATAACATTTTATTCATCCTGGTCTTTTAAATGAGGGAGCTGCAGGGTATAAGTAATTTAGAAAAATCACTGTCTCCTGAAAATAGGGACTCTTGCTGACTGAATATTCACATCTAAACTATGCAGTTAGATGACTGAGTTTTCACACACTGCTTTTATAAAACCTTCATTAGATGTAGATTGTTTTACTAGCTCTTTGCTGTAGATCACAACAACAACAACTTGTATTTATATAGCGCCTTTAACGTAGTAAAACGTCCCAAGGCGCTTAACAGAAGTATTAAAAGACAAAAAAAAATTGACACCGAGCCACATAAGGATAAATTAGGGCAGGTGACCAAAAGCTTGGTCAAAGAGGTAGGTTTTAAGAAGCGTCTTAAAGGAGGAAAGAGAGGTAGCGAGGCGGAGAGGTTTAGGCAGGGAATTCCAGAGCTTAGGGCCTAGGCAACAGAAGGCATGGCCGCCAATGGTTGAGCGATTATAATCAGGGATGCTCAAGAGGGCAGAATTAGAGGAGCGCAGATATCTCAGGGGGTTGTGGGGCTGAAGGAGATTACAGAGATGGGGAGGGGCGAGACCATGGAGGGATTTGTAAACAAGGATGAGAATTTTGAAATCGAGGCATTGCTTAACGGGGAGCCAATGTAGGTCAGCGAGCACAGGGGTGATGGATGAACGGGACTTGGTGCAAGTTAGGACACAGGCAGCCGAGTTTTGGATGACCTCAAGTTTACAAAGGGTAGAATGTGGGAGGCCAGCCAGGAGTGTGTTGGAATAGTCATGTCTAGAGGTAACAAAGGCATGGATGAGGGTTTCAGCAGCAGATGAGCTGAGGCAAGGGCAGAAACGGGCAATGTTACAGAGGTGGAAATAGGCAGTATTGGTTATGCTGCGGATATGTGGTTGGAAGCTCATTCCAGGGTCAAATATGACACCAAGGTTGCAAGCAGTGTGGTTCTCAGACAGATGTTAGGGAGAGGGATGGAGTCAGTGGCTAGGGAACGGAGTTTGTAGCGGGGTCTTCCCAATATTTAACTGGAGAAAATGTCTGCTCATCTAGAGCTGTATGTCAGACAAGCAATCTGACAATTTAGAGACCGTGGAGGAGTCGAGAGAAGTGGTACAGGTACAACTCCGGTAATCCGGCACCCTCGGGACCAGGCCGGTGCCGGACCACTGAAAATTCCGAACCACTGAAGGTGTCGAAAGTCACCACAAACACCGTCACCACCTGCTCCTCCTCTTCCTGCTGCTGCCCTCCCTGTGCCGCCGCCGACCCCGCCGCCCACGGGCTGCACGGGCTCCATCGCTCTGCCGAGCCGTCGGTGATGCTGCGCGGTCCAGGCGCTGATCCTGACCCGGTGGCGGTCCCGGGACTCGAGCCGGACCCATCCCAGGGAGGGAATGTGACAGCAGGACCTTCCTTGTGCCGGACCACTGAAGGTGCCGGACCGCCGGGTGCCGGATTACCGGTGCACTACCTATAATGAGGTAAAGCTAGGTGTCGTCAGCGTACATGTGGATATGGATGCAGTGTTTTTGGATGATGTCACCGGGGGGCAGCACATAGATGAGAAATAGGAGGGGGCCAAGGATAGATCCTTGGGGGACACCAGAGGTACCGATGCGGGAGCGGGAAGAGATTTTTTTTTAGTTTCCTCTTGTTAATTTTGTGGAATAGTGAAATAAGAATGACTCATCTTGGTGATTTTGGTCTCTTTGTTAATGGTGCTGTTGGTTTAACTTTTATGGTGATGGTACCGTGGGAACCCAGAAGGTTTACACTTTGAAGACACAAATGTGGTCGGTTTAAGAGCCTGGTGAGATGGAAGCAGGGAGTGCTGATGCACTGGGAAGGTGAGGGATTCTGCAGCTGGACCTCTCCTCAATTAGTTGCTGCCTCACAGCTCCAGTAGCTGATCGCTCCCACTCCCCACCGTCATCTTCATCTTCCTGATCATCGCCAGGCTTCTGCACTTATTCCTCCCCAGGTGATTCCAAATGTTGGCTCCTTTGGAGGGCAAAGTTATTGAGCATAAAGCAAACAACCACAAATTTGGAGACTCTGTCCGGGGTGTACTGCTCAACTCCCCCAGAGCAATCCAGGCAACAGAAGGCTGAAGATCCCGTCTCTGATTATCGTGCACCCCAGATTCTCTGCTTGGGTTCCTGACAGGAGTCATGAGCCACGTGTTCAAGGGATACACCCTGTCTCCAAACAGCCAACCTGACTCTCCATGACCTGGGCTGAATAGAGGGGGTTATTGAGGACTGGCATTTGGATGAAGGTGTCATGACTTCTGCCAGGATACCAGGCACAGAACTGCATAGTGCGCTGCCTGTCATCATAGACCGTGTGCATGTTAAGGGACTGTAACCCCTTCCTGTTCATATACAAGCCCAGGTCAACACGAAGCACACAAAGCAATGTTGGTGCAGTCAATTATTCCTCACAGTCTTCAGAAGCCTGTAATCCTCACAATGCCCCTGGCTCTTTCATCCTGCCTCGCATCCTGAATCAATTCTTCCTGGAGTACAAATTCTCAGTGACATCCCTGATGCAGCAGTGCACAGCATACTGAGTTATATCACTGACATCACCTGTTGCAACCAGGAACCATCCTGTGGTGTAGAAATTTATGGCCATGCATGGCCTTGACAGCCACAGGGAGTGTTGTCCATGCCCTAGCATGGGGCTCTAGTTGGTGTTGCAACATTTAATACAGCTCTGTGACCGTTACCTGATGCACTGCTCCTCAAAGAGGTTCCGGTACGATGTTGAGTTCCTGAATACCCGTGTGCTATAGGACCTTCTTCACCTTCCCCCCTTCTCCTTCTTCTTGCAGCAACTGCAGGTTTGTTGACTCTCACTTGCTGGTGACGCTGCTCCTTGTCCTCCATCCCCAATGGCACACCCAGCAGAACAACAGCAACTGTGCAGCTTGTAAAGACAGAAAACATGCTGCACCTCCAAAATGTATGTAAAAGACATCTTGAAACACTGCTATTGCAGCCAAAACCATTCCAACAAGCACCCTAAAAGCCTTAAATTATTAACTGGAGACTGGAGGTTAGGATCCCTTTAAACAGCACTTGTGAAGGCTACTTCCCAACTGTTCCTGCCATGGTTTACTGGGCGGATTTAAGAACTGACAAATCAGCTCCTGGCACAGACTAAACTCAGAAATGTGTCCTAAATCAGTTGAAGGACCCTCATTATAATATTTTAATTGACTCGGCACTGAATTTAGGCAGGTGCCCAAGACAATTAAGGTTCGCCCTCACCAATATGGCAGCCAAAGCACTTCAGGCTCATTTTGGACATGTCCGACCTCAAACAAAAATTGGGACTACACGGACCCATTTAGTGCTTGAAAAATGGGCGCATGCATTCCAATTCTGCCCTCAATGGATTTTTCTTCTTTTCCCAATATGTCCCTTTACATCTACCAGTCAGAAAATCTACCCTCCTATCTCAGGAGTATTAACTTAGCTCTCTGGAAAGGGCAACATTTCTATTTACCCAAGGATAAATTCCGGAGTGTACAACCCAGCCCTCAGAAGTTGAAGAATAGTTTTACAAAGTTACTTTAACCAGATTCATACCTATGATTAACACTAATGTGCTTGTTATACTATGACTTTTTACATGCCAAATTTAAGCTTGTCACAGCATAAGTTCAAGAAATAAATCATACTAAAGAGTAGCTGAAATTAATTTTGAGTTGGCTGCACGACATCCAGAGACTCACTCAAGTCGAAATAGTGTCATATCAGCTCCAGTGAAAGAGCTCAGTCTTACCCTGCTCAGAATTCAGTGCATGTAACAGCACACATTGAAACTAGTCTAAATCTACTTCCCAGTATAACCCGACCCTGTAGGTTTATTCACAATGTGCATGGCTGAGTTGCCCTTGCTGCAAACACTGGATAATCTGGTTTTCTTTCAAACTTGGTTTGTCACTGCACATACAGAGAGTATAACAGAGGATATAGACATAGGTGTGTGCCATGTACTCTGACTGTTGGTGGAAAGTGGAGCACCCATTGTGTGCAGTGGTGGTAACATGGCTAGTGTGAATGAGATGGCACTGTAGAATGTGACCTCGCTTCACCCATTTTTCAGGCGTAAAACAGGTGTTAAATACACTAATTTTGGGTGGTGATCACGCACGCTTGAACTGCACCAAAAGTGTATCGACCGTCATATTGGTTGTGGAGATCTTTAGTCGTTCCAGGAAGCCACTTGAAAGAAGCGTTGAGCCAATTAAAGTATTTAAATTATGGTTTTTCGCCTGTTTTAGGACCCTTTTATGATACTGGTCTGTGCCAACACCTGAATAGCTTATTCTTAAGTCCAGAAGAAAGGGCTGGGGTCTTTGGAAGGATGTAAAGCACCACTGACTGCACCCACATTGCATTGCGTGCTCCATATGAAACACCTGGAATATATGTCAACAGGAAGAGTTTGCACTCTCTAAATGCCCAGATGGTGTGAGACAAAAGTCGGAACATTATGCAGGTCTGGGCCAGTTTTCATCACGCCTTTAACCTTTATCAGTCCTCAACATAGCATCAGGTGTCAGGCTGGCTATGTGGGAAAAAGTGATAACCTCTGACGACCTGAATCATGACTTCTGTCAAGAACCTGAGCACAGACACTGACCAACACTACAATAAGAGCTGTGGCTTCACCTGTGTTCTGATTAAACAAACTACTGGCCTTCTGAAGCAGAGGTTCCATTGCCTGGACAGGCCTGGAGGCATTCTTCAGCACAGTTCGAAAGAATCTCTAGGTTTGTTGTTGCGTACTATATGCTCCATAACTTTACCCTGCAAAGGGGCCAATCTGTAGAGACATCTGGGAGGAAGAAGTGGAAGTGCAGGAACAGGAATATCAGCAGGAAGCTGGCAAAGAGTAAGGACCACCAAGCCCACCAGCTGCCAGAGGTCTGTGACAGTAAGTTATCGAGGAGAGGTTCAGTTGAATAATCCCCCTCCTCCCCAATCCCTCCTATCATATCATCAAAGTTCTTGCACCCACCACATGAATGCCCTCAAAGTGTACACCTTCTTGGGTGTTGCACTAAAATCACTATGAATGTTAAGACCAACAGTAAAAAAAAAGTTAACACCAAGACGATTCATCATTCTTCATTTCCAGATCTTTAACAATGGAGAACTAAAACTCACCTTGTGAAAATGACTAGTGTCTGTCGTCTGTTATCTTTTGCCTATTCTGGTGCTCCTACGAGATGGTGCCCTAGTGGCTACTGCTTGGAAGGTGGAAGACTGATGAACTTCCACTGAGGGT
Organism: Somniosus microcephalus; assembly: GCF_052327205.1. Lineage (NCBI taxonomy): Eukaryota > Metazoa > Chordata > Chondrichthyes > Squaliformes > Somniosidae > Somniosus > Somniosus microcephalus. Next base: position 50,794,633 of record NC_141000.1, read on the forward strand.
ACTTGAGATGGCCATGGTGATGATCTCGGGGAGCTCAGGCCATAGAGGGCCCAGCTGCACACTGCTGCATCTTGTGTTGGCCAAGGCAGTCTGGCCAGCTAGCTTGTCTGGAACTAACAAGGGCACTAGCTGAGAGACTAGCGAAAGGACAGCATGTGCTTCTCTCATGGTGCCACTGCCACTCGTGTAGGGCTGTCTCAGATTTCCCACTGCTCTGCACGAGAACAGAACGTATGAGCTCTTGAAGCCCTGATACATGTTCTCCTTCATGCTTTGAAAGTCAAAAGAGATACTCGAACCCAGAGCCAATATGGTAGCAGTCTGAGCTCCTATCGAAGCTGCCACCAGAGATTCCATCACTGTGGGCCCCACGGCAGTGGTCGTAAAGCAGACAACTCGTTCCATGGTTGACTGCATAGTTTTGATGCCCTGTGTGAGGACCCCACACAAGTTAGACCTGGACTCCTACATGTTCTCTTACATCGTGCGCAGGCTCACTGGAAGGCAGGCAAGTGCGCTTAGAAGTTCCCTGTGTGTATTCCCATCAGTGTGCTTAGACAAACCGGGCCCATGAAGTCCACATCTGGGCTAGCATATAGGCTCTTACTCTGGAGAGCTGCTTTCTGGGCTATCCTGGCCCCCTGCCCTTGCTCCTGCACACTTGTGTGCTGGGTGAATCTCCCAGGACAGAACCCGCCAGCATAACCTCTGAACTATGTGTGGTGCCAATCTCTGAGCTAGTGCCTGCACAGGTAAGGTTGAGTGATTGTTCTACTAATGTGCTCTCCTCCTCATTCCTCTGCTCCCTCAGGGGCCTTTTCAGCTGCTGGACCTGAAATGGAAGTGAGGGACATGGGTTAGCAGTTTGTGGCAAGGCTAAGCAGAAACAGATGATTGGCTCCTCAAAGCAGTTGCACTTTGTCATGCAGTGTGTGAGGGTGAGATTTCCGTGATACCAGAAACTCACTGGACGCCGCGCTCCTGTTGTGCCCCCTGCCCACAATGTTTATCACCTCCTCTTCAAGTGGGGGAAGGACATGGATGGATGATGGCCTTCCTCCTGTCTGTACCTGCTCCCTACTATCGTACGCCAGCTTCTCCAGCAAGAAAGAAGAGCGTGTGTCAGGGGCAACCTAGTGAGATGTTTTGATGATGTGTGTGAGTACAGGGCTAAATGTGATGCAGGGCTCAGCAGAGAGTAATAGAGAGGAGAGTCAGGAGTCTTATCTTAGCAGCCATGCTCAGATTATTCAACTTCTTCCGACATTGCAGCCAGCCCTTGGATTCTTGCAATGACCTGTTCGCCCACCTCTTCCCACTGGTCATGGGCAACTAGCCTGGAGACCCTTCTGCCTCCCACATCCTGTCAACCTTCTCAGCTAAGACCTCCAAAGTGACGTCAGAAAATCTGGGTACACTTCCAGCACCTCTTCTGCCCGCTGTTTTCAAGCTTTTTAATCACTCTTCATGATGGCAACCAAAGTGCCTTAGCGTGAAGTGCTGGCAGCTCACCAATTTTAATCAACTGAGGCCCGAGCACCACTATGGCTCGCCCACAAGATCAGGAAAGTAATACACTAGCAAAAAAGATATTAAGGATAGTATTCGACTAAAAACAAGGGCATATAAGGTAGCCAAATCCAGTGGGAGGATAGAGGATTGGGAAAACTTTAAAAGACAGCAAAAAATAACAAAAAGATTGATTAAGAAAGGGAAGATAGATTATGAAAGTAAATTAGCAAAAAATATAAAAACAGATAATAAGAGTTTTTATAGTTATATAAAAAGAAAAATGGTGGCTAAAGTAAATGTTGGTCCCCTAGAGGATGAGACCGGGAAATTAATGGTGGGAAATATGGAGATGGCAAAAACACTGAATGAATATTTTGTATCAGTCTTTACAGTAGAGGACACTAAGAATATCCCAACACTGGACAAACAGGGGGCTAAAGGGGGGGGAGGAGCTAAACACTATCAAAATCACTAAGGAAGTGGTACTCGGTAAAATAATGGGACTCAAGGCGGATAAATCACCTGGACCTGATGGCTTACATCCTCGGGTCTTGAGGGAAGTGGCGGTAGGGATTGTGGATGCATTGGTAATAATTTTCCAAAACTCCCTGGACTCGGCAAAGGTCCCGGCAGACTGGAAAACTGCTAATGTAACACCCTTATTTAAAAAGGGCAGTAAACAGAAGGCTGGAAACTATAGACCGGTTAGCCTAACATCTGTGGTAGGTAAAATTTTGGAGTCCATTATTAAGGAGACAGTAACAGGACATTTGGATAATCATAATTTAATAGAACAAAGTCAGCATGGTTTTATGAAGGGGAAGTCATGTTTGACAAATTTGCTGGAGTTCTTTGAGGAAGTAACGTATAGGGTGGATAAAGGGGAACCAGTGGACGTAGTGTATTTAGACTTCCAAAAGGCATTTGACAAGGTGCCACACAAAAGATTATTGCTTAAGATAAAAAATCACGGGATTGGGGGTAATATTCTGGCATGGATAGAGGATTGGCTATCTAACAGAAGGCAGAGAGTTGGGATAAATGGTTCATTCTCAGATTGGCAATCAGTAACTAGTGGTGTTCCGCAGGGGTCAGTGCTGGGTCCCCAACTCTTTACAATCTATATTAACGATTTGGAGGAGGGGACCGAGTGTAACATATCAAAGTTTGCAGATGATACTAAGATGGGAGGGAAAGTAGTGAGTGAGGAGGACATAAAAAACCTGCAAGGGGACATCGACAGGCTAAGTAAGTAGGCAGAGATTTGGCAGATGGAATACAATACTGGAAAGTGTGAGGTTATGCACTTTGGCAGGAAAAATCGTAGAGCAAGTTATTATCTTAATGGCATGAAACTGGAAAGTACTGAAGTACAAAGGGATCTGGGGGTCCTGGTGCACGAAACTCAAAAGGTTAGTATGCAGGTGCAGCAAGTGATTAAGAAGGCCAATGGAATGTTGGCTTTCATTGCTAGGGGGATAGAATATAAAAATAGGGAGGTATTGCTTCAGTTGTACAAGGTATTGGTGAGACCGCACCTGGAATACTGCGTACAGTTTTGGTGTCCATACTTAAGAAAGGACATACTTGCTCTCGAGTCAGTACAAAGAAGGTTCACTCGGTTAATCCCGGGGATGAGGGGATGGACATATGAGGAGAGGTTGAGTAGATTGGGACTCTACTCATTGGAGTTCAGAAGAATGAGAGGCGATCTTATTGAAACATATAAGATTGTGAAGGGGTTGGATCGGGTGGATGCAGGGAAGATGTTCCCGATGATGGGTGAAACTAGAACTAGGGGGCATAGTCTTAGAATAAGGGGCTGCTCTTTCAAAACTGAGATGAGGAGGAACTACTTCACTCAGAGGGTGGTAGGTCCATGGAATATGCTGCCCCAAAAAGCTGTAGAAGCTACATCATTACATAAATTTAAAACAGAAATAGACAGTTTCCTAGAAGTAAAGGGAATTAAGGGTTACAGGGAGCGGGCAGGAATTTGGACATGAGTCTAGGTTCGGATCAGTCATGGCCCTGTGGGTAGCGGAGCGGGCCCAGGGGCCGTGTAGCCTGATCCTGCTCCTATTTCGTGTGTCTAATTCTGTTAGATTCAGGAGATGGTTCTGTGATAGTGGATTGGCGGTTAGGATCAGATCAGCCATGATCTTATTGAATGGCGGAGCAGGCTTGAGGGGCCGACTGGCCTACTCCTGTTCCTATTTCTTATGTTCTTATGTTAATGCATTGCCATATATGGAGAAGTTCACAGTTCCAACTTCCTACGCACATTGCTTATACAATCCTAAGTGGCAGAAGAACACAGACAAATCTCAATCAAATTAACAAGAAAAATATCTTTTGGAATTGTTAAAACAACAACTTACGTTTATATAGTGCCTTTAACCTAGTAAAACATCCCAAGGCCCCAAGGCCCTTCACAGGAGCGATGCCAAACAAAATTTGACACTGAGCCACATAAGGAGATATTAGGACATGTGATCAAGTTATCAAAGAGGTAGATTTTAAGGAGGAAGATAGGTAGAGAGGTTTAGGGAAGGAATTCCAGAGTTTAGGGCCTAGACAGTTGAAGGCACAGCTGCCAATGGTGGAGCGAAGAAAATTGGGAATGTACAAGATGCCAGAATTGGAGGAGCACAGAAATCTTGGGGGTTGGGGCAAGTTACAGAGGTAGGGAGGGCTGTGGTCATGGAGAGATTTGAAAACAAGGATGAGAATTGTTACATCTTAAAATTTAAAAACCTATCTTTACGATAAAAAGATTGGTAAATTTGTACTTTTTAAGCACCATCCTTGATACTTCTAAGCAGTGCTGTAACTGCTGGGGAAAAATCAGAATATTATCTACCTCCCCCTTCTCATCAAATGATGCAACCCCTTGGTTCCTTTGAAAGTGTGGCTTCCTCACTGTGTTTTTAATTGTCTGAAGTAATCAAGTAGGCTTTTACACAAGGTACAGTAATAAGTCCACTTGGATTTTAATACTGGTTGACACAAAACTTGTGATCATTCTTCTATTTCCACATAAAAACATGGTTTTTATTTAAATTCAGTCGATTGTTTCCAAATTAAATCTCATTTGCGGTAAAACCTTTCAAATACATCAGCAGTTAGTAGATTGAATGTTATTCTCAGGCAGTTTAATGAAATGAGGAAAACAGTAAGTTCTAGTTCACTTGAACAGAACAGGCAACATTTCATGCTTATGTATTCCAATTGGAAGCATGGACTCTATTCAGAGCTCTCTGAAGTTATGAGCTTGACTGAACTATTTATTTTGCAGTATTATTAATCAAGACAAAAGCTTCAATCCCACTGGTCAGTCTGTAATTCCTTAGGTCACTATGGACGATGAACAAATCCTTCTACTTTACATGACTAGGAAAGACAGATGTCTGCACTGATAAAGAATGGACACAGAAACCCCCAAACCAAACAGGAAAACAGATGTATCCTACCCCAACAGACCATCAGGGAATGCTGATATATGCCAGCCAGTAGACTAGGAGGAATCAGACAACTATCAGTGGTATTACAGAGGAAAATGAATGAATACACAATAGCTATGAGAATATCAGTTACTATATTCATATGGAATTACACTGTCTACTATTTTAACTGAGCTATTACCCCATCTAGATTAAAATATCAGAAACTACAATTTCATTCAAATACCTTAATGCCTGGAAATGCAATTCGGCCCAAAAATCAGTGCACATTGGACGGGGCGTGCGCAGCCTGTTCAAGTGGTCGCAGGGACAACGTGAAATTCGTGCTGGTAGCTCATTATAATGAGGTAGGTGTGCAGCCAGTGCTACCTGCAGTGCTGTTTCAGGGTGGGGGGTGAAGAACAGGAAATCGGGCATCACTGACGCTATTTAAAGGCAGCCAGCAGCTCTTAACAGATGACAGCCACTAAGGGGTTGCACAGGGCTGATTCTTAATTATTCCTGTTAACTATTATACACATATGGAATAGAGCTGCAGTATTTTTTGGGGGATTTGGTGGTGGTGTTAGTATTTGTGGTCATGAGGGCAATACTGATAAGGCTGGACTGAAGGAAAGCAACTGGTTGGTGATGATTAGGATTGCGAGACTATTGGTGTATTGGGGGTGGGAGGGATGGTTCACATGATGCGCTCTTGGATGAGTTCTTCTCTGAGAGCTCTGGCATCTAGGGGGCACTGGTAGTTGATGCTACTCCTGCTCCTCCTCCTCCTCCACTTCTTGCTGTCCAGATGGTGGTAAGGGCTGGTCCCTCAGTATAGTGAAGTTAGGCAGCATGCAGCATGCAGCACACAACCACAAATCTTGAAACACAGTACTGCCGAACTCCTCCTGAATGGTCCAGGCACCGAAAGTATTACTTGAGCACGCCAACTGTCTGTTCAATGAGATTTATGGTAGTGGCATGGCTCTCATTGTAGGCCAACTCTGCAGTGGTGCCCTAGTTCATGACATAAGAACATAAGAAATAGGAGCAGGAGTAGGCCATTCGGCCCTTCGAGCCTGCTCCGCCATTCAATGAGATCACGGCTGATCTTCTGCCTCAACTCCATTTACCGGCCCTATCACCATATCCCTTGATGCCCTTACTAGTCAGAAATCTATCGACTTCTGTTTTGAATATACCCAACGACTGAGCCTCCACAGCCCTCTGAGGTAGAGAATTCCAAAGATTCACCACCCTCTGTGTGAAGAAATTTCTTCTCATCTCAGTCCTGAATGGCCTACCCTTTATCCTGAGGCTGTGGCCCCTGGTTCTAGACTCCCCAGCCAAGGGAAACATTCTCCCAGCATCCACCCTATCAAGCCCTGTAATAATGTTGTATACTTCAAGGAGATCCCCTCTCATTCTTCTGAATTCAAGAGAAAACAGGCCTAGTTTACTCAATCTCTTCTCATACGACAGTCCCGCCATCCCAGGACTCAATCTCATGAACCATTGTTGCACTTGCTCTATGGCAAGTATATCCTTCGTTAGGTAAGGAGACCAAAATTGTACACAGTACTCCAGGTGTGGTTCCACCAAGGCCCTATATAATTGGAGTAAGACTTCTTTACTCCTACACTCAAATCCTCTTGTAATGAAGGCCAGCATACCATTTACCTTCCTAATGGCTTGCTGCACCTGCAAATTCACTTTCAGTGACTCATGTACAAGGACACCCAGGTCCCTTTGAGCATCTGCATTCCCCAATCTTTCACCATTTGGGAAATACTCTGCCTTTCTGTTTTTTCTACCAAGGTGAATAACTTCACATTTAGAAACATAGAAAACATAGAGATAGGAACAGGAGTAGGCCATTCGGCCCTTCGAGCCTGCTCCGCCATTCAATGAGATCATGGCTGATCTTCGTCTGAGATCATAGCTGATCTTACCAGTTCAGTACCCCGTCCCCGCCTTTTCTCCGTAACCCTTAATCCCCTTAGCCTTCAGAAATATATCCAATTCTCTCTTGAAAATATTTATTGAATTAGCCTTCACAGCCCTCTGTGGCAGGGAATTCCACAGGCTCACCACTCTTTGAGTGAAGAAATTCTTCCTCATCTCTGTTTTAAATGATTTGCCCGCTATTTTTAGACTGTGGCCCCTGGTTCTGTGCTCCCCGGCCATTGGAAACATTCTCTCTGAATTCAGCCTGTCCAGGCCTGCCATAATTTTATATGTTTCGATGAGATCCCCTCTCAATCTTCTAAACTCCAGTGAGTACAAGCCCAAACTATTTAATCTCTCTTCGTAGGTCATTCCCGCCATTCCAGGTATCAGCCTGGTGAATCGCCGTTGCACTCTTTCCATGGCAAGAACATCCTTCCTCAGATGGGGCGACCAAAACTGTACACAATACTCCAGATGCGGTCTCACCAGCACCTTGTACAGCTGTAGTAAGGTATCCCTATTCCTATACTCGAACCCCCTTGATATGAAGGCCAACATACCATTTGCCCTCTTAATCGCCTGTTGCACCTGCATGCTCTCCTTCAGTGACTGGTGCACAAGAACACCCAGGTCCCTCTGCACTTCCCCATCTCCCAATCTATTGCCATTTAGATAATAATCTACCCTCCTGTTTTTACCCCCAAAGTGGATAACCTCGCATTTATCCACATTATAGTGCATCTGCCACGTATCCGCCCATTCCCCCAACCTGTCCAAATCGCACTGTAGCCTTCTGACATCCTCATCAGAGCCCACCCCTCCTCCTAGTTTAGTGTCGTCAGCGAATTTGGAAATATTGCATCCAATTCCCTGATCCAGATCATTTATATATATTGTGAACAGCTGGGGTCCCAGGACAGATCCTTGCGGCACCCCGCTGGTCACTGCCTGCCACTCCGAAAACGAGCCGTTTATTCCAACTCTCTGTTTTCTATCCGCCAGCCAGTTCTCTATCCACGTTAATACTTTGCCCCCAATTCCATGAGCCTTAATTTTGCATGATAATCTTTTGTGTGGAACCTTATCGAAGGCTTTCTGGAAGTCAAGGTACACCACATCCACTGGCTCTCCCCCATCTATTTTACCAGTTACTTCCTCAAAAAATTCCAGCAGATTAGTCAAACACGATTTACCCTTTGTAAATCCATGTTGACTCTGTCCGATCCTTTCCCCATTTGTCAAGTGCTCCGCTATTTTATCCTTAATAATGGACTCTAGCATTTTGCCCACAACCGATGTAAGGCTTACTGGTCTATAATTCCCTGCTTTCTCTCTACCCCCCTTTTTAAATATTGGGGTAACATTAGCTACCCTCCAATCCACGGGTACTGTTCCCGAGTCAATGGAGTTCCGGAAGATGATCCTTAGAGCATCTGCTATCTCCAGGGCCACCTCCTTAAGTACCCTAGGATGTAGTTTATCAGGCCCCGGGGATTTGTCGGCCTTCAGTCCCCTCAACTTACCCAACACCATATCCCTAGAGATACTAATTTCTGTCAGCTCCTCCCTCTCATTAGTCCCTATGTTTGCCGATATTCCTGGGAGGTTATTTGTGTCCTCCTTTGTGAATACAGAACCAAAGTATGAGTTTAATTGGTCTGCCATTTCCTTATTCTCCATTATATATTCTCCCGAATCGGACTGCAAGGGACCGACTTGGGATTTTACCAGTCTTTTCCTCCTGATATACCGATAAAAGCTTTTGCAGTCTGTCTTTATGTTTGCTGCAAGTTTACTTTCGTATTCTATTTTCCCCTTCCTGATTAATCCCTTTGTCCTCTTTTGCTGTATCCTGTACTGCCCCCAATCTTCCGGTCTGGTGCTTTTTTTTGCCAGTTGATATGCCCTTTTTTTTGATTTTATGCTGTCCCTAATTTCCCTCGTTATCCACGGTTGAGTCACCTTTTTAGGTTTATTTTTATTTAGGTTTATTTTTAGGTTTAGGTTTATCCACATTATATTCCACCTGCCATGTTCTCACCCACTCACTGAGCCTGTCGAGATCCCCTTGAAGACTCTTCACATCCTCTTCACAACTGACACTGACACTTAGCTTTGTATCATCAGCAAATTTGGAAATGTTACATTTAGTCCCCTCATCCAAATCATTGCTATAGATTGTGAATAGCTGGGGCCCGAGCACTGATCCTTGCAGTACCCCACTAGTCACAGCCTGCCATCCTGAAAAAGATCCATTTACCCCTACTCTTTGTTTTCTGTCTGTTAACCAATTCTCAATCCATGCTAGTATATTACCCCCAATTCCATATGCCCTAATTTTGTCCACCAACCTCTTGTGTGGGACCTTATCGAAGGCCTTCTGAAAATCCAAATACACCACATCTACCGGTTCCCCTTTGTCTACTCTACTAGTTACATCCTCAAAGAACTCCAATAGGTTTGTCAAACAGGATTTCCCTTTCATAAATCCATGTTGATTCTGCCCAATCTTGCTATTAGTTTCCAAGTGCCCAGTTATTGCATCCTTTGTAATAGATTCCAGCATTTTCCCAACTACTGGTGTGAGGCTAACAGGTCTGTAGTTCCTTATTTTCTCTCTCCCTCCTTTCTTAAATAGTGGGGTTACATTTGCTATCCTCCAATCTGCAGGAACCGTTACAGAATCTATAGAATTTTGGAAGATGACAACCAATGCGTCCACTATCCCAATGGCCACCTCTTTCAAAACCCTAGGATGTAGGCCATCCGGTCCTTGGGATTTATTGACTTTTAGTCCCATTAATTTTGTCAGTACTGTTTTTTTTACTAATAATAATTTCTTTAAGTTCCTCATTCTCGCCACACCCTTGGTTTTCTCGTATTTCTGGGAGGTTTTTTGTGTCTTCGTGAAGACAGAAACAAAGTATTTATTTAATTTCTCTGCCATTTCCTCATTCCCCATTATAAATTCTCCCGTCTTTGACTGTAAAGGACCTACATTTACCTGACAGGAATAAAGGCGGCACAGAAGACAAGTGCAGAATGAATGAATCATGATTACTGCAAGGGAATTGGGCATAGAACTTCACGATACACTGTCTGTGGTCGCAAACAAGCTGGACATTCAGGGAGTGAAGTCCCTTTATATTAACAAAGATGCCAGGCTGGTGATGGGGAGCATGCAGTGCAATGTGGGTGCCATTTATCTTGCGCCCTGGGAAAACCTGCATTGCGGGCAAATCCTAGTGTTCTCTCGTCCTGCTTCACTCTGCCTATTGGGAATGTGATGATGGTATTCCTTCTGACTCAGAGAGTCTAGGTGACATCCCTGATTCAATGGGGCACAGCAAACTGCGATATGCCGCTAATGTCACCTGTTGCAGCCTGGAACGCCCACGCAGCATAAAGGTTAAGGGCCATGATGACCTTGACAGACCCAGGCACTGCTGTCCATGCCCTGGTTTGGGGCTCCAGCTGTGGCTGCAGCAGGTGAAGCGCAGGTACCTGACACATTGCTCCTCAGTGAAGTTGAGGTATGGGAAGTGCTTCCTGAAGACCCACTGTGGGAATGGTCTCCTGCACAGTGCCCTCCTATTCCCAGCTGCTCCTGCCTTCTCTTGTCTTCTTTGCTGCTCAACCTCATCCTCCAGTCCCAAACGTAGACCTAGCAGACCACTCATGACTGAAATACAACTGCTTGCAAAGCAGAGAAAGGCAGTCCAGCATCAACACAAAGTGTTTCCAGAAGCCAGAATTAATTTGTGGAACAGTGAAAATAGCCCCAAAAAAGGGCTCAGTAGTTAACCAGCAGCCTAGGAGGACAAACCAGCAACTAACCTGTATGGAGTGGATAAGCCCTTTAAATAGCACTCCTGCAGAATCCTTGCTGACTGATTTGCTGGGCGAGTTTATCATGAGGCAAGTCAGACCCTGGGGCAGACCAATTTCACAGAAAGGCCCTACAACAAGTGTAGAACCCTTACTTAAATATTAGTGAAGCTTTTAAATACTTCTGGTGCGTGCCCTGGATGGTACTGAGCAGCCCAATCCAATATGGCAGGCGGTGCTCTTCTGGCGTGGACTATTAGGCGTCCATTTTACGCTCGTAAAAGAGATGCAGCACAATCAAATTTTTAGGCCTATGTGTTCGTACAGTAATTTTGCAGAGTTTTGTGGCTAAGGTTTCACACACAATGGGAGAATGGTGTCCTGCACCAACCTCAATGGAGGACTAGCAAGGTGATGTATGCTACGATAGGCTACCTTAAATGCAATGTGATCAAAACTGGGCAAAACTCAGGTATAGTAAATTAATCTGAAATAATATAGCTTGGGTTATTTTGATTTGTGACTTTGATTCAAGGCTATTCTTTATGAATCAAAATACAGATGGTGATTAGAAGCTTTATAACTGGATCCGTTGCTTTTCATTGATCTCTGGGGCATATTTCACCACTTTGCTGTGGTTAAAACAGAAGACAAGTGTTCTGGTCTCCACTAGAAACAGGAAGCAATTTGACAAGAGTATCATCATTCCATTGAGGTTATGCCTCAGGGAATGACTGTGGTTAGGAAAAATAAACTACTGAGTGGCACTGGTTACATCAGCTGTGAGATTGAGCAGTTTAATTCTTCATTAACCCTGATCACCAACAGTTTTGAGCGTTGATTTTAGCCAGACATGTTTTTTGCAGATGATACCAAATGAGGAAGGGCAGTGAAACTGACGGAGGCACCTCAGTAATTACAGAATGAGCAAAACAAAATACGTAAAGCAGGCAGAACAATGGTAGATGAAATTTAATGCAGATACGTGTAACGTACATACATATAGAAAGAAACAAAATGGGTGACATACATACGTCATGAATGGTGTTGAAATGGTTACGGATGAAGTTGAATGAGGCCATAGCAAGCTTAGCATTAAACATGTCAACAACAACAACAGCATGCATTTTTGTAGCGCATTTAACATTGTAGAACATCCCAAGGGCTTCACAGGAGCGTTATCAAACAAAATTTGTCATTGAGTCACATAAGGAGATATTGGACAGATGACCAAAAGCTTGGTCAAAGTGGTAGGTTTTAAGGATCAACTTAAAGGAGGAGAGGTAGAGAAGCCGAGAGGTTTAGGGAGGGAATTCCAGAGCTTAGGACCTAGGCAGCTGAAGGCATGGCCAGCAATGATGGAGCGATTAAAGTTGGGGATTGAAGGAGTGTAGAGATCTCGGAGGGTTATAGGGCTGGAGGAGGTTAGAGAGTTAGGGAGCAGCAAAGCCATGGAGGGATTTGAAAACAAGGATGAGAATTTTAAAATCGAGGCGGTGCTGGACCGGGAGCTAATGTAGGTCAGCGAGAAAAGGAGTGATGGGCAAACGGGATTTGGTGCGAGTTAGGATACGGGCAGCAGAGTTTTCGATGAGTTCAAGTTTCTGTAGGGTGGAAAATGGGATGCCGGCCAGGAAAGCATTGGAATAGTCAAGTCTAGTGGTAACAAAGGCATGGATGAGGGTTTCAGCAGCAGATAAGCTGAGGCAGGGGTGGAGTCGGGCCAACCAATGCAGAGCAGCCATCAACAAAACCAATAGTATAATAAACTATGTGGTCAGAATAACAGAATATAAGTCAGAGAAAGGTGTGATTGAACTGCACAGTGGCCTGGTCAAACCACACCTTGAGTACTGTATCCATTTCTGGTCACCGACAAACAAGCGAGGCATTTAAGCACTGGAGGTGAAAACCCCGGAACCATTTAAGCAATTCATACAAGAGCCACTAATCTGATCCCTGGTGTCAAAGGTCTGAATTATGAGGAAAGGTTGGATGAACTCGACCAGGAAAGAAGGTATTGGTTTTCTAAAGGTACATAGGATAGTTTATGGAATAGAATAGGCAAATCCAGGCTAATACATTAAATTGAGAAAGTAGGACAAGGAGAATCAAAGGAGGAAGCTCTGAAATTACAAAATGAGTTTGGCAAACTACGCACAGAGGTACTTAAGAGAATTGCGGGTATCCAAAAGCTAAATCCGGAAAACTCAACTAAATGGCTAGAGTATGGCAAAGGGACACAGATCAAGCTAGTATAATGCAAATTTAGGATGGACATCAGAAAGTTCTTCTTCAAACAAAGAATGACTAACACATGAATGGACTGCCAGACAGAGTAGTGGAGGTGAAAACACATTTAAAAAACAATTAGTTACTGCAGCAGGGAATCATGAGGATCTCTCTAGTTGGATGAACCACGATGGGCTGAATGGACCTTCTCATCCATAATTATCATATGATCTTGAGTTTTGTTATCATCCAATTTTCTATAAGTGGGGCCCACTGTAATATCACTTTTAATTTTAAAGTGATTAACAGCATGAAGTGATAATTATAGGCTTCAATGCAGAATTATGCCATTTTTCTCATGAACTTTCAAGGTGAGCTTCAATGCCATAAATTCACCATAAAATAAGTTGGTTTTTCAGTGACTGCATGGACATTTTTATTGCTTTGCTCATTTATAAGAAGTTCTGAACACTTGTATCTGATTGGTTGAATAAAAATTAAAGTGTATATATGTGCAGGAAATGTATAAATTTAGTCATAACAGACAGTTTTGACAATTAAAAGCTAGCATCACATTAAAAAACAAATCATCTGTTGAAAAGAACTGTTGCCTTAGAAAAAATGGCATGGCATTATAATTAAAAATGATCATAACATTTTGAGGTAAAAATTGGGTTGCTTTGCGCCTCCTGTTAGCGCCCTAAGAGGCCGCTAATGGGGCGCAAAGCAACTAGCGTCTGGGCGCGGTGCCGCCCACGCCTCCTGCGAAATTCAGCGGGAGGTTATCGGCGGTGCAAACCGGTAGTGCCCCGCAGCTGTTCGCCACCGGTGGTGACGTCATCGCCGTGCGCAGTGCCCCGCTCACGATCTTTGGGAGCACCCCCTGACTTACCGCCGGACGCTATGTCCGACGGGGTCAGGGGGGCCTATCTGCGGCTAGGGAGGCGCAATTTAAAGGCGAGGTGCGGGGCAGCCATTTTTGTTGCTGGCCGCCTGCCAGCGCTCCCGTCCCCGGCCTCCTGAACAGTCCCCCCCGCGGAGTGTCTGCTGCGATCCAAGAGCCCGGCACTTCTCTTGAGTGCCGGGCTCTTTTGCCGGCACTCCCGATCCCCGGGAGCCCAGCTGGGCCACAGGTCTTGCTGCGCAAGGCCCCTCCCCTTTAAAAAAGGGAGGAAGGCCTGCAATACCGTGGCACGTAGCGCCACGATACTGACTTGCAGTGCCTCAAGAGGGATGCGGGGTGCGCCCCGCTTCCCTCTTGGGGCGCAACCACTCAAGTTCCGGCGCAGGGCCGCTAATTTTTCCAGGGCGTTAAAACGGCAATGGTAGCGCCAAATGGGGCGCTGCTCAATTTTTAGCCCTTAATCTCTTAATCTACTCAAACAGATTAACATTTGCATTTTAGCAGTTTATGTAATAAGTAATATTTCTGCATTGCTGCAGTTTTAGTGCGATAGATACCATCATCTATTGATAGAAGATATTTTGTGACTGAACCAGAATTTCCATAATAATAATAATAATCTAAATTTGCATTCTAGTTTAGTACATTGACAAATGGGAGGAAATGTGATCCCATGCATTTAGGTCTAACTGGAAACCTGACTCCAACTTGTGAAACCCATGAAAAGATGGGGCTCCAGAGGTGTTGGGCTTTAGTGGTTATGTTATCTATATTAAAAAGTGTAACTGCTGTTAGAAAGATTGCCTACATGCTTTGGAAGCGCATCTAAAAACAAAGTACTTTGGTGGTGCATGTTGCCTCAGACAACAGTTTTCCTGCTACAATTACATCGAGAGTGATGCTGCCACTGACAACAAACTTCTAATATAAATAGGAATACATATATATCTGAAGAATAAATATGTGTCTGTGCTAGGTAAGGCAAAAATGCTTTCTACTCTTTATTAACAGTGCAATAATAATACGAAGAATACAACATGTTGCAAAGTTCAACATATTAAAATATTTAACTGTTATGAACAATTGTTAAATGGGTCAATGCAATCATTAAAAAAGATCATTTATGCAAATTGGATAATGACAGGAATGAATACTACATAGTGCAATTTCAATTTTTCAAAGTTTCAGATTATAAGGTGCATTGTGCCCACACTTGAAGCCTGATCAAAGACGAAACACAGTTAAAATTAATATACATTTCTTTATTTCTCATCATCCACTCGTTGCTGGAGTTTGGTTCCATGGGTGCCATTTACCTTCCAGTGCCTCATCCAATTGGCTGCTATTTAAATGTATCCCATGACAGTAAGTGGGGTTTCAAAATCCTGCCCAAGCTTGTCATTAACTGATGCCCACAAGTTCAGCACTGGATTGTGAGTAGCAGCAGGAACCTTGGGCAATTTCCCCCCTTAATTCAGGGAATGTTGAGGCCAACTGAACCATCCCTATTGCCAGCCCAACTGAGCTTAACTAACTCACCAGAGACGGGAGATCAAACCTGTAACCTTCCTCATCTGCATGGCACAACTACTTACTGGATAAACTTGGGGAGCTGTGAGGTTTAAGCATTAAAATTTCAAAATGAAACTTCAGTTAAATATTCATCTATCTTTCAAAGGCAAAAGAAAATTAATATTCAGTCATCATTATTCATGAATTAATAATAGAAAAGGAACCCAAATATCACATGAGGCCAAGGTGATTTGGGAATATCACAAAGAAACTTTTGTATCATTTTGCTTAATTTCTATCAGCTCAATAACAAAAATGAACAGGTTAACTTACAGGTTTCATTTAAAGCAAGTCTAACAACATTTCATTTCTTCCATCTCATGCAATCCCAAGTAAGATCCTGTTTTAAAAAAACCCTTCAAGTTCTGTCAGCATAAACAGCATAATACAGCATCTTGCCGTGTGTTGACAGTGTAATTATTTGTAGTAATCAGGAGTCACTAAATCTTTGTTTTCCAAGGGATGAGCATTGAACCTTGAGCACAGTTTCTGCATCAGCTTTCAAGAATGAGGGAACGTTTAAAGCCATTTGCTGTTTCTAATTTTTAACGTAAGTCATTCCCTCAACCCTTATGATCAATATCTCTTTCTCCATTCTGAAACATTGTGTTTCCAGGCAGATTATTTGCATAGCTTCTTGAAACAGACCAGAATGATAATTTGAGAAGCAATGAACCCAGATTTGCAATGATAAATGTTGCCAAAAACACTTAACAGGTTTATTTTTGCAGAGACGTCTCTTTTTCTTGGAACTATGCAATCTAGGATAGGTGGGCCAATTAATGTTTAGTTTATTCTGCTTGTCACACCGTCAGATTCCAGTGCTAAAAGTTAATTCTCATTCAACAGACAAATGAGTGCAGGTATTTTTTCACAGATTACTGGTTTATATAGTCACTTTATTCATATGAATGTGTCAAAGACATCTAGTGTATTACTCCATTGCAAACAAGGCCTCCGATTTCTCCAAGATTCCTTTCTGCTCATCATACTGGATATTGAATCATTTATGTTTTATTTTGTTATAAATAAAAGGGGACATAACAGCAAGATGCAACCAGACACAACTGAGACATGAACTTAACCTTGCTGAATGTATCGAAAGGCTTGGAGAAAATTGCATTGGGGCTCCAAGAGACAAGTCAGAAATTTCTCACAGCCTAATGCAGGCATTTGATTTTTTTGTACACAAGGGGCAGAGCTCCAAAAACGACACTGTTTGAGACACAATTTCACCGGTAGGGTTGAAGCTTTATCTCAGATATTCTTATATGGACTTTGTGAATTAGCACTGAATTTTGGGGTGTTGCCACAGGAGTTGTTGTTTACTTACCGCAGACATGGAGTGCCGTTAACTCTTACGGTGGTCCTCTTTTCATTGGGTTGAAGAGCACATCCCTTTGATGTTGTACATGGTGGATTTTGGAATGGAGAAGACGATCTTGAAATCGAATGGTCCATATAGTTTTGGACTATACCGAGTCCAAAGAGTAAGAGTTGGGCTTTCTCGGCTTGCTGCCAAATACAGTTACAATATTCCATTGTTCACTGCATGTACATTTGTAGAATATGGAAGTTGTCAATAGTGACAACTAAGACTAAGTTCCATTAAATCAAATATGTGGATAAGTTTGAAAAAAAAAATCAAAATTTTGTGTATACATGGACTTTGTCAAGTTATTCACCCTCCAAAAAAAAATCATTAGTTGGCTATGACTTGTCTGTAACCGAATTTCCCTGACCAGTGCCTAACTGATGAAGTCTTGCACTATAATAGCACAGGTATAAATATTCTTTCATGAAGTGATACAGAAAAAAAGTGTCACACTAGGTGACAAATTCAGTTGTCAGAAACCATACATTTTACATACACATAGAATTGCCCAATAATGGAAGACTTCATTTATCTGGAGTGTTGTGATCAGCAGCCATGAAATTGACTTCAGACAATGATACTTCTCTTTGTTTTAGCTTGCGTTCTTTGAAATCTTAATCATTAAGAATAGCAATGAGTAATTGGTCTGCTCTGCGCAGATGTTGAAGAATTCTACAAAGAACAAGAACTTGTAGAGAAATGGATGTGAAACCTGGATACACATGGAGACTTCTGCCAATGTTTACTTGAGGACTTTAAGGTCAATTTATATAGCGTTTATTTAAAATAAATTCTCTCTTTCCTCATCTACTGAAGGAGGTGACTCTTGCAAAAAAAGAAACTATGCATGATAGTAACTTGCTTTTAAAAAACAACTGTTTTTAATGTTTACAAAACTGATTTTTCACTACAACCTTCTTATGCACAATGATTAAAGTTCATTCCATTTTATTTTATATTACCATACCATATTATTTTCATAATCTTTGATGGTGGATTTTATGTTAGTATTTTTTGCATAAATTCATCCATTTTAAATGATCAATTTTGGTAACTTGTAAAACAATCATTCTTCGCCCAGATAAGGGAGTGAATTTTACAGAGGGCACTCTAAAATCCTGGTCATGATAAGGTGATTGTTTATCCTCATTGATCAGTGACCATTCTCAGTGACACTAACTCGAGCACTTCAACTCGAGATCCTCCATAGACTACTGCTCATCAATTATGCATTAAACTGGGAAAGCTCACCAAAGGAAATATTTAATTTCCCCTGGTTATCCATAACAACACAAGAATGAACCACTGGAATGAGCCAGATCACGGTCACTTCCCAACTCACTTAAACTAAGATGAATGAGTCCAGGTAAACTTCTATGAATAGAAACCCTCTGTAAAATGTGTGCCTGACCCCAAAGGTAATTGAACAAAAATCCCAGGTTATTCATCTAACATTACAATTTAAATTACTCAACCCAGATCAATTGCATTGCACAGATAATATTTCTATGGTACCAATGGGACTGCAGAGTATCACACAGCATTTGATCATCTATGTCTGAACAGATTCATATAACCTTCAATCTTTACCAAAAATGGTACCTCTTTTCCATGTAATATTTGTAGAGTTCATAGCGATAACATTATAACTGAGAACAGGTGGTATAGACAAGAATCACTAATTACTTTGGAGAAAATCTTCGTGGCATTTTGTCACTAGGTAATGATGCCAAGGCTGACTGAGAAATAACAAAAATGGAGGATACACAAATATTTAGATTAAGTGTTAGTTACATACAAATGGTAAAGTTGAAAGAAGGAACTTACATTGATATAGCACCTATTCACATCTCAGAAATGTCTCGAAGCATTTCACACAAATCACTTTTGGACTGCAGTCTCTGTTACTATGTTGGCAAACAACAAAATCCCTCAAGCAGATACGAGGGCCGCAATTTTATCGGCATTCAGAGGGTGGGTTTGGAGGCGGGTCAAGGGTCAAAATCGTTTTGATTGACGGCGGGTTGCGAGCCCGCCGTCAATCTGCCTCCAAACAATTTTCCCGAGTGTTGGGTCCCCGATTTGCACATGAACCTGACACTGAGCAGCGGGAAGAGGATTAAAGCCACTTACCTGCCTGTTAACAGGTACCTGATAGTAGTTAACAGGCTCTTTTTTAATTTTGCCGCTTCTGCCTCGGGGTTCCCAATGTCCGGACACCATGCCACATAAGTGTGGCGTGTTGAGAGTCTGGTGTAGTGTTTCTACATTGATGACAGCTGGTGCAGTGGTGAGTTTCAGAGGTGAGGAAATGTTGGGAAAATCATTTTTAATGCTTTTATACTTTTCTGTAGGTAAAAAGTTTTGAAATAGATATCTAGTCCCACCTCATTGGGAGAACCTCCCTCACTAGTGACAGATCGCTTCTGTAGCCTCAACTGCAGCTGCCATCTGTTCCAGCCTATGGAGGGAGTCACTGGAAAGCCTGGGTGCAAGAGCTCACCTTTGTACAGTGATTGTCAGTGTTTGCAGCACCTCAATGCTGTCAAACACTGAGAAATGAGCTGTCAAAGAAAAATTGTGTGTGGTCCCTTTAAGAAAACCGGCAGATGACACGTCATCAAATGACGTCATCTCACCGGCTTCCTCTTAGTTGGCCGGCAAGCCCGCAGGGCGGGCTTAACAAGGCCAATTGACATAAAATCACGTCCGTGGGCCGGATGTAGTTGGGGGCGGGACTGGAACCTGGAAACCACCTGACCCGCTCCCAACCTGCATCTATTTGGTGGCATTGGTTGAGAGGTAAATGCTCACCAGTGATGTATCTTTGACATCCACTTGAACAGACAAGTGTGGCCTTTGTTTACCATATCGGGGTCGGATTTTATCCCAGCAGGTTTTGGACAGGAAGGGGGGTGGGGGTGGGTGAGTGCAAAAAATTGAAGGTCTATGTCTTCTTTTGCACACTTTGTACAAAAATAATAAATTGCAGGACAACGGAGTATTACAGTTTAAACTCTTTAATGAAGCATCAGGTTTGTTCTGACTCACAATAGTACAGCACCGTGTGGACAAGATGGAATCAGGACCCTGGGTCCTCCAAAACAATAGCAGTCCTTACAGATGCCTGCAGGCCAATGACAACACAGCATGTGATCACATGTGAATATAATAGGTATTCCTTACAGATGCCTGCGGGCCAATGACAATTCAACATGCAAATGTTACAGTCTATGTTTTGAAAACAGTTTTCTTTGTAGCGCAACACAGCAAATTAAACTTCCAGTTTCTGAGACGTGGGGATAACTTCTCAACTTGCTACCCAGCCATAAAACTGGCACTGCTGATCTGCAATGCCAGCTTCATTCACAGGCAGCAATCTACCCCAGAGTTTTGAATCCAGCCCAGGCTGATGGGATGAGATTCTCTTTTCAGGCGATGTCGATGGCGGGTCACGGCCCTGCTGCTGGCTCCATCCCACTCTGGAAAATGAATTGACGTTGATAGGGCTTGTTAAGCCTGCCCAGCATGTTTCCATGGCCAATTAGAGGAAGCGAGTCTGGTGACATCATTCATGATGCGTATCAGCCAGTTTCCTTAAAGTGACCATGGCCAAATTTATTTTGACATTTGTGCTGTTAGTGTTCTACAGCATTGAAGTGCTGCAAACACTGACAAGCACCGCACAGAGGTCCACGGCTGCACCCAGGTTCTCCCATGATTCCCTCCATATGCTTATGGAGGGAGTCAGAGCATGCAGGGAGGTTCTCTTCCCTTCCCATGGGTGGAAGAAACCTCCCCAGGAGACCAAACAGTCTGGTTGCACATTGCACAAGCAGGGATGTCGTCAGGAGGACCTGGGTGCAGTGGCGCAAACCTTTCAATGATCTAATTGGATCATGAAACAAAGCCACATTCACCTTCATCCTTCTGTGCCTCTCATCACATCCCCATCACTCTGCGGGAAACTCGAGCGGCAGAGTGGGGCTATAAAAGGCCCCAGAGACCAGGTAAGGCCTCAGAGCGTCGGCGGGAAACTCGAGCGGCAGAGCGGGGCTATAAAAGGCTCCAGAGACCAGGTAAGGCCTCAGAGCGTCGGCGGGAAACTCGAGCGGCAGAGCGGGGCTATAAAAGGCTCCAGAGACCAGGTAAGGCCTCAGAGCGTCGGTGGGAAACTCGAGCGGCAGAGCGGGGCTATAAAAGGCCCCAGAGACCAGGTAAGGCCTCAGAGCATCGGCGGGAAACTCGAGCAGCAGAGCGGGGCTATAAAAGGCTCCAGAGACCAGGTAAGGCCTCAGAGCGTCGGCGGGAAACTCGAGCGGCAGAGCGGGGCTATAAAAGGCCCCAGAGACCAGGTAAGGCCTCAGAGCATCGGCGGGAAACTCGAGCAGCAGAGCGGGGCTATAAAAGGCTCCAGAGACCAGGTAAGGCCTCAGAGCGTCGGCGGGAAACTCGAGCGGCAGAGCGGGGCTATAAAAGGCTCCAGAGACCAGGTAAGGCCTCAGAGCGTCGGCGGGAAACTCGAGCAGCAGAGCGGGGCTATAAAAGGCTCCAGAGACCAGGTAAGGCCTCAGAGCGTCGGCGGGAAACTCGAGCAGCAGAGCGGGGCTATAAAAGGCCCCAGAGACCAGGTAAGGCCTCAGAGCGTCGGCGGGAAACGCGACAGCAGAGCGGGGCTATAAAAGGCTCCAGAGACCAGGTAAGGCCTCAGAGCGTCGGCGGGAAACTCGAGCAGCAGAGCGGGGCTATAAAAGGCCCCAGAGACCAGGTAAGGCCTCAGAGCGTCGGCGGGAAACGCGACAGCAGAGCGGGGCTATAAAAGGCTCCAGAGACCAGGTAAGGCCTCAGAGCGTCGGCGGGAAACTCGAGCAGCAGAGCGGGGCTATAAAAGGCTCCAGAGACCAGGTAAGGCCTCAGAGCGTCGGCGGGAAACTCGAGCGGCAGAGCGGGGCTATAAATGGCTCCAGAGACCAGGTAAGGCCTCAGAGCGTCGGCGGGAAACTCGAGCGGCAGAGCGGGGCTATAAAAGGCTCCAGAGACCAGGTAAGGCCTCAGAGCGTCGGTGGGAAACTCAAGCGGCAGAGCGGGGCTATAAAAGACTCCAGAGACCAGGTAAGGCCTCAGAGCGTCGGTGGGAAACTCAAGCGGCAGAGCGGGGCTATAAAAGGCTCCAGAGACCAGGTAAGGCCTCACTAATCTCCGAATACGGAACTCAAAGGGAAGGAGAGAGGTAAAAAATAATTGAAGTGTGACGTCACCAGAAAGCAGGTGAGTGATTGGTTGGTGAGTATTTCTCTCTTTTCAAACTTAAACTCTGTGGTTTATAGTTTCTAAGGTGTGATATTCATCATTTAAAATCGGGGCAGAGGGTATTTAAAAATAATATTAATAAATTTAATTAATTACTTAGAATGGGAGAGCAGGTGATGTGTTGCTGTTGCAATATGTGGGAGCTGGTGGACACCATTGATGCTCACGGTGATCACATTTGCAGTAAGTGCTGGCTGCTCAAGGAATTCCGGCTCCGTGTTAATGAGCTGGAATCCGAGCTTCAAACACTGAGACACATCAGGGAGGGGGAGAGTTACCTGGACACTGTGTTTCAGGAGGTAGTCACACCAATTAGAGTAATTAATTCAGATGTAGTCCGTGGCCAGGGACAGGATGGTGTGACTAGAAGTGAGGCAGGTAAGGGGATCCAGGAGGTAGTGTTGGAGGAGCAGCAGCCCTTGCTCTTGTCCAACAGGTTTGAGGTTCTTACTCCCTGTGAGGATGGGAACGGGGACTGCGGGGAGGATGAGCAACCTGGCCACAGCACCGTGGAGCAGGGGGCCATTCAAGTGGGGGGAGTTAAAAGAAATGTTGTAGTGGTAGGGGATAGTATCGTTAGGGGGATAGATAGGGTTCTTTGCAGCCGAGAGCGAGAGTCCCGAAGGCTGTGTTGCCTGCCCGGTGCCAGGGCTAAGGACATCTCCTCTGGGCTGGAGAGGAACTTGTAGTGGGAGGGGTAGGATCCAGTTGTCGTGGTCCATGTTGGTACCAACGACATAGATAGGACAAGGAAAGAGGTTCTGCTGAGGGAGTTTGAGCAGCTAGGGGCCAAATTAAAAAGCAGAACCACAAGGATAATAATCTCTGGATTACTACCTGAGCCACGTGCAAATTTGGCTAGGGTAAATAAAATTAGAGAGTTAAATGCGTGGCTCAAAGACTGGTGTGGGAGAAATGGGTTTTGCTTCTTGGGACACTGGCATCAGTACTGGGACAGGCGAGAGCTGTTCCGTTGGGACGGACTTCACTTGGCCAGTGCTGGGACTAGAATCCTGGCGAATCGAGCAACTAGGGCTGTAGAGAGGGCTTTAAACTAATTAGTGGGGGGGAGGTTTTCAGAGAGCGAAAAATAAAAATAACAGCGGAGAAGGCAATAGAGCAAGGTAGCAGTGGGGGAATTAAAAACCAGAGCGTGTCAGGAAGGGACAGAATGTATAATGATAAAGGTAAAGTAGTAAATGGGGTAAAAGCAGGAATAAATTGTCAGAAAACATATTTGAAAGTTCTTTATCTGAATGCACGCAGCATTCGTAACAAAATAGACGAGTTGATGGTACAAATAACTACACATGGGTATGATCTGGTGGCCATTACGGAAACATGGCTGCAAGATGATCATGACTGGGAACTAAACATACAAGGGTATTTGACAATTAGGAAGGACAGACAGGAAGGAAAGGGAGGTGGGGTTGCTATGTTAGTCAAGGATGGAATCACTGCAATAGTCAGAAATGATATTGGGTCAAAGGATCAGGATAGTGAAACAGTTTGGGTGGAGCTAAAGAATAATAAGGGGAAAAAGTCACTAGTGGGCGTAGTCTATAGGCCTCCTAACAGTTGCAACTCTGTTGGTCGGAGTATAAATCAGGAAATGGGGCTTGTAATAAGGGAACAGCTATAATCATGGGGGATTTTAACTTTCATATTGACTGGACTAATCAAATTAGGCATGGCAACCTTGAGGAAGAGTTCATAGAGTGTATTAGGGACGGGTTCCTTGAGCAGTATGTAACTGAACCAACCAGGGGGCAGGCAATCTTAGATCTGGTCCTGTGTACTGAGACAGGATTAATTAAAAATGTCCTAGTAAAGGATCCCCTTGGAATGAGTGACCATAATATGGTTGAATTCCAAATTCAGTTTGAGGGTGAGAGAGTTGGATCTCAAACCAACGTACTGAGCTTAAATAAAGGAGACTATGAAGGTATGAGAGTAGAATTGACAAAAGTGGACTGGGAAAACAGATTAAAGTATAAGACGGTACAAGAGCAGTGGTCTACATTCAAGGAGATATTTCACATCTTTCAAGATAAATATATTCCACTGAGGAAAAAGGGGAGTAAAAGAAAAGACAGCCATCCGTGGCTTAGTAAAGTAATAAAGGATAGTATCCGACTGAAAACAAGGGCATATAAAGTAGCCAAATCTAGTGGGAGGATAGAAGATTGGGAAGCATTTAAAAGCCAGCAAACAATAACTAAAAGATTAATTAAGAAAGGGAAGATAGATTATGAAAGTAAACTAGCAAAAAATATAAAAACAGATAGCAAGAGTTTCTACAGCTATATAAAAAGAAAAAGGGTGGCTAAAGTGAACATTGGTCCCTTAGAGGATGAGACCGGGAAACTAGTGGTGGGGAACATGGAGATGGCAAAGATGCTGAACAAATATTTTGTATCAGTCTTTACAGTAGAGGACACTAAAAATATCCCAACACTGGACAAACAGGGGGCAATGGGGAGGGAGGAGCTAAACACGATTAAAATCACTAAGGAGCTGGTACTCGGTAAAATAATGGGACTTAAGGCGAATAAATCCCCCGGACCTGATGGCCTACATCCTAGGGTCTTGAGAGAAGTGGCGGTAGGGATTGTAGATGCATTGGTGATTATTTTCGAAAACTCCCTGGACTCAGGAAAGGTCCCGGCAGATTGGAAAACTGCTAATGTAACACCCTTATTTAAGAAGGGAAGTAGACAAAAAGCTGGAAACTATAGACCAGTTAGCCTAACATCTGTGGTTGGCAAAATGTTGGAGTCCATTATTAAGGAAACAGTAACAGAGCATTTGGATAAACATAATTTAATAGGACAGAGTCAGCATGGTTTTATGAAGGGGAAGTCATGTATGACAAATTTGCTCGAATTCTTTGAGGACGTAACATACAGGGTGGATAAAGGGGAACCAGTGGATGTAGTGTATCTGGACTTCCAAAAGGCATTTGACAAGGTTCCACACAAAAGATTACTGATCAAGATAAAAAATCACAGGATTGGGGGTCACATACTGGCATGGGTGGAAGATTGGCTATCTAACAGAAAACAAAGAGTTGGGATAAATGGTTCATTCTCAGGATGGCAATCAGTAACTAGTGGTGTTCCGCAGGGGTCAGTGCTGGGACCCCAACTCTTTACAATCTATATTAACGATTTGGAGGAAGGGACCGAGTGCAACATATCCAAGTTTGCCAACAATACAAAGATGGGAGGGAAAGCAGTGAGTGAGGAGGACTTAAAAAACCTGCAAAAGGACATAGACAGGCTACGTGAGTGGGCAGAGATTTGGCAGATGGAATATAATATTGGAAAGTGTGAGGTTATGCACTTTGGCAGAAAAAATCAAAGAGCAAGTTATTATCTAAATGGAGAGAAACTGCAAAGTGCTACATTCCAAAGGGATCTGGGGGTCCTGGTGCATGAAACACAAAAAGTTAGTATGCAGTTGCAGCAGGTGATCAGGAAGGCCAATGGAATCTTGGCTTTTATTGCAAGGGGAATGGAGTGTAAAAACAGGGAGGTCTTGCTGCAGTTATACAGGGTATTGGTGAGGCCACACCTGGAATATTGCGTGCAGTTTTGGTTTCCATATTTAAGAAAAGATATACTTGCTCTCGAGGCGGTTCAGAGAAGGTTCACTCGGTTGATTCCAGAGATGAGGGGGTTGACGTATGAGGAAAGGTTGGGCCTCTACTCATTGGAGTTCAGAAGAATGAGAGGCGATCTTATCGAAACATATAAGATTGTGAGGGGTCTTGATCGGGTGGATGCGGTGAGGATGTTTCCACTGATGGGTGAGACTAGAACTAGGGGGCATAATCTTAGAATAAGAACATAAGAACATAAGAAATAGGAGCAGGAGTAGGCCAGAGTAGGCCAATCGGCCCCTCGAGCCTGCTCCGCCATTCAATAAGATCATGGCTGATCTGATCCTAACCGCCAATCCACTATCACAGAACCATCTCCTGAATCTAACAGAATTAGACACACGAAATAGGAGCAGGATCAGGCTACACGGCCCCTGGGCCCGCTCCGCTACCCACAGGGCCATGACCGATCCGAACCTAGACTCATGTCCAAATTCCTGCCCGCTCCCCATAACCCTTAATTCCCTTTACTTCTAGGAAACTGTCTATTTCTGTTTTAAATTTATGTAATGATGTAGCTTCTACAGCTTTTTGGGGCAGCATATTCCATGGACCTACCACCCTCTGAGTGAAGTAGTTCCTCCTCATCTCAGTTTTGAAAGAGCAGCCCCTTATTCTAAGACTATGCCCCCTAGTTCTAGTTTCACCCATCATCGGGAACATCTTCCCCGCATCCACCCGATCCAACCCCTTCACAATCTTATATGTTTCAATAAGATCGCCTCTCATTCTTCTGAACTCCAATGAGTAGAGTCCCAATCTACTCAACCTCTCCTCATATGTCCATCCCCTCATCCCCGGGATTAACCGAGTGAACCTTCTTTGTACTGACTCGAGAGCAAGTATGTCCTTTTTTAAGTATGGACACCAAAACTGTATGCAGTATTCCAGGTGCGGTCTCACCAATACCTTGTACAACTGAAGCAATACCTCCCTATTTTTATATTCTATCCCCCTAGCAATGAAAGCCAACATTCCATTGGCCTTCTTAATCACTTGCTGCACCTGCATACTAACCTTTTGAGTTTCGTGCACCAGGACCCCCAGATCCCTTTGTACTTCAGTACTTTCCAGTTTCATGCCATTAAGATAATAACTTGCTCTACGATTTTTCCTGCCAAAGTGCATAACCTCACACTTTCCAGTATTGTATTCCATCTGCCAAATCTCTGCCCACTTACTTAGCCTGTCGATGTCCCCTTGCAGGTTTTTTATGTCCTCCTCACTCACTACTTTCCCTCCCATCTTAGTATCATCTGCAAACTTTGATATGTTACACTCGGTCCCCTCCTCCAAATCGTTAATATAGATTGTAAAGAGTTGGGGACCCAGCACTGACCCCTGCGGAACACCATTGGTTACTGATTGCCAGTCTGAGAATGAACCATTTATCCCAACTCTCTGCCTTCTGTTAGATAGCCAATCCTCTATCCATGCCAGAATATTACCCCCAATCCCGTGATTTTTTATCTTAAGCAATAATCTTTTGTGTGGCACCTTGTCAAATGCCTTTTGGAAGTCTAAATACACTACGTCCACTGGTTCCCCTTTATCCACCCTATACGTTACTTCCTCAAAGAACTCCAGCAAATTTGTCAAACATGACTTCCCCTTCATAAAACCTTGCTGACTTTGTCCTATTAAATTATAATTATCCAAATGTCCTGTTACTGTCTCCTTAATAATGGACTCCAAAATTTTACCTACCACAGATGTTAGGCTAACCGGTCTATAGTTTCCAGCCTTCTGTCTGCTGCCCTTTTTAAATAAGGGTGTCACATTAGCAGTTTTCCAGTCTGCTGGGACCTTTGCCAAGTCCAGGGAGTTTTGGAAAATTATTACCAATGCATCCACAATCCCTACCGCCACTTCCCTCAAGACCCTAGGATGTAAGCCATCAGGTCCAGGTGATTTATCCGCCTTGAGTCCCATTATTTTACCGAGTACCACTTCCTTAGTGATTTTGATCATGTTTAGCTCCTCCCCCCCTTTAACCCCCTGTTTGTCCAGTGTTGGGATATTCTTAGTGCCTTCTACTGTAAAGACTGATGTAAAATATTCATTCAGTGTTTTTGCCATCTCCATATTTCCCACCATTAATTTCCCGGTCTCATCCTCTAAGGGACCAACATTTACTTTAGCCACCCTTTTTCTTTTTATATAACTATAAAAACTCTTACTATCTGTTTTTATATTTTTTGCTAATTTACTTTCATAATCTATCTTCCCTTTCTTAATCAATCTTTTTGTTATTTTTTGCTGTCTTTTAAAGTTTTCCCAATCCTCTATCCTCCCACTAGATTTGGCTACCTTATATGCCCTTGTTTTTAGTCGAATACTATCCTTAATTTCTTTACTTAGCCACGGATGGCTGTCTTTTCTTTTACACCCTTTTCTTCTCAGTGGAATATATATTTTTTGGAAGTTGTAAAATAACTCCTTAAATGTACACCACTGATCATGTATCGTCTTACCCTTTAATCTATTTTCCCAATCCACTCTACTCAATTCCGCTCTCATACCTTCATAGTCTCCTTTATTCAAGCTTAGCATGCTTGTTTGAGATCCAACCTTCTCACCCTCTAATTGAATATGGAATTCAACCATGTTATGGTCACTCATTCCAAGGGGATCCTTTACGAGGACATTTTTAATTAATCCCATCTCGTTACACAGGACCAGATCTAAGGTTGCTTGCCCCCTGGTCGGTTCAGTTACATACTGCTCAAGAAACCCATCCCTAATACACTCAATGAACTCATCCTCAAGGCTGCCCTGCCCAATTTGATTTGTCCAATTAATATGATAGTTAAAATCCCCCATAATTATAGATGTTCCCTTATTACAAGCCTCAACTATTTCCTGATTGATACTCCGTCCAACAGAGTTGCCACTGTTCGGAGGCCTATAGACTACGCCCACTAGTGTTTTTTTCCCCTTATTATTCCTTACCTCCACCCAAACTGTTTCATTATCCTGATCTTTTGACCCAATATCATTTCTCTGTATTACAGTGATTCCTTCCTTTATTAACATAGCCACCCCACCTCCCCTTCCTTCCTGCCTGTCCTTCCTGATCGTTAAATAACCTGGTATGTTTAATTCCCAGGCATTGTCACCCTGCAGCCTGTAATGGCCACAAGATCATACCCATATGTAGTTATTTGTGCCATTAACTCGTCTATTTTGTTACGAATGCTACGTGCATTCAGATAGAGAACTTTCAAAGATGTTTTGTGACACTTAGTTCCTGCTTTTGCCCTTTTTTATTACTTTACCTTTTACTCCATACCTTCTGCCCCTTCCTGACATGCTCTGGTTTTTAATTTCCCCACTGCTACCTAAGTCTATGACCTTCTTTGTTGTCATTTTTATTATTTGCTCTCTAGGAACCTCCCCCCCACTAGTTAGTTTAAAGCCCTCTCTACAGCCCTAGTTATATGATCCGCCAGGACTCTAGTCCCAGCACTGGCCAAGTGAAGCCCGTCCCAACGGAACAGCTCCCTCCTGCCCCTGTACTGGTGTCAGTGTCCCAGGAAGCAAAACCCATTTCTCCCACACCAGTCTTTGAGCCACGCATTTAACTCTCTAATTTTATTTGTCCTAGCCAAATTCGCTCGTGGCTCAGGTAATAATCCAGAGATTATTACCCTTGTGGTTCTGCTTTTTAATTTGGCCCCTAGCTGCTCATACTCCCTCAGCAGAACCTCCTTCCTTGTCCTATCTATGTCGTTGGTACCAACATGGACCAAGACAACTGGATCCTCCCCCTCCCACTACAAGTTTCTCTCCAGTCCAGAGGAGATGTCCTTAACCCTGGCACCGGGCAGGCAACACAGCCTTCGGGACTCTCGCTCTCGGCTGCAAAGGCTCTATCTATCCCCCTAACGATACTATCCCCTACCACTACAACATTTCTTTTAACTCCCCCCACTTGAATGGCCCCCTGCTCCACGGTGCTGTGGCCAGCTTGCTCATCCTCCCTGCAGTCCCTGCTCCTGTCCCCACAGGGAGTAAGAGCCTCGAACCTGTTGGACAAGTGCAAGGGCTGCGGCTCCTCCAACATTACCTCCTGGATCCCCGTACCTGCCTCACTTCTAGTCACACCATCCTGACCCTGGCCATGGACTACATCTGAATTAATTAATCAAATTGGTGTGACTACCTCGTGATACACAGAGTCCAGGTAACTCTCCCCCTCCCTGATGTGTCTCAGTGTTTGAAGCTCAGACTCCAGCTCTTCAACACGGAGCCGGAGTTCCTCGAGCAGCCAATACTTACTGCAAATGTGATCACTGTGAGCATCAATGGTGTTCACCAGCTCCCACATATTGCAGCAGCAACACATCACCTGATCTCCCATTCTATGTAATTAATTAAATTTATTAATATTATTCTTAAATATCCTCTGCCCCATTCTAGATGGTGAATATCACACCTTAGAAACTATAAACCAAAGAGATTTAAGCTTAAAAGGGAGAAATACTTACCAAGCAATCACTTACCCGCTTTCTGGTGACATCACACTTGGATTACTTTTTACCTCTCTCCTTCCAGACTGGAGATTGGTAAACCTTACCTGGGACTCTGGGACTTTTATAGCCCCGCTCTGCCGCTCAGGTTTCCCGCCGACGCTGTGAGGCCTTACCTGGGTCTCTGGGACTTTTATAGCCCCGCTCTGCCGCTCAGGTTTCCCACCGACGCTGTGAGGCCTTACCTGGGTCTCTGGGACTTTTATAGGGGCTGCCCTTTCAAAACTGAGATGAGGAGAAACTTCTTCACTCAGAGGGTAGTAAATCTATGGAATTTGCTACACCAGAGAGCTGTGGAAGCTGCAACATTAAATAAATTTAAAACAGAGATAGACAGTTTCCTAGCAGACAAGGGAATTAGGGGTTACGGGGAGAGGGCAGGGAAGTGGACGTGAGTCTAGATTCGGATCAGCCATGATCCTATTGAATGGCGGAGCAGGCCCGAGGGGCCGTATGGCCTACTCCTGCTCCTACTTCTTATGTTCTTATGTTCTTATGTTCTCTGCCTTCCCTACCTTACTCCTGCACATCCTTACCCACACCAACTTACCTTGCACCATCATCCATCCCTCTCTCTCCATCTATATTATCACATCCCTATCTCACTAGCCACCCCTCACACTCACCCTCATCCTAGTCCAATCATACCAACTAACAACACACAAGGGTAGCCACTTGGGTATTTTATCCAATGTTCATGTAAAGTTTCTGTTAATGTGCTGTCAAACATTGAAACTTATATTTTCAACACATTCCGTTCTTGGACAGATTTGTGGGCATCTTTGGAAGTGGCTTAGTGAGTTGCAGTGAATGGTGATACATAACAGTAGCCGCCCCCGTCCCCCACCTCCATAATGGTGGCAAGTGAAAGGAATGGCTTGGACATTGTAGGAATGTTTTATGGTGCTGGTGTGGGGTAGTGCCAACCTGGCGCATCATGTGGCAGCCAGGATGTACAGCGTCAAGTGAAGTAAATCTGGCCATGGTGAGGCCATCCCTGGCCTCCCGGGCAGCAATGTGGTTGGGTGCCCTCTTTCCTGTGCAGCATCAGGTGATTCAATTCAATTCAATTCAATTCAATTTTATTTACCATAGAAGGTTGGTATTGTTGTTGGTGCTGCTGGTTTTGGGGCTGATCGTGGTCAGATTCTGAGGACCAAGGTGAGACCCATGTTGATTGTATAGATGGCAGGTGAAGTAGAGATGACAGAAGCATTCTGTCAATGGTGAGAGAGTTCTTCCAGTGAGGTTAGAGTGGATGGAGAGTGGAAAGTGGAAAGCCTGCAGAATCTGTGCTGGAAATGGACTGAGAAACAGCTTATGACTGAGGAAAGTGATGATCTGTCAGGTGGGAGCTTTTATTGTACATTTGAAGCTGTCAATTAATCAGCTGCAGCAATGGCCATTCAACTCCCGCCCAAGCAGCGTGGACCCCGTGGGTGAGCAGTGAAAGTTAAAAGGAAAGGTTAAAAGCATTATCAAGGGTCTGTCAACAACTGAATAATTGGTTTAACTGGGTCGCCCGCCTCTGCGGGTCAGGTCAGATCGGAGATCACACACGTGCCACTGGGAAAGGCGCATTGCAGCTGTCAAAAAAATCAATTTTCCCACCTGACCCGCTACCGATCCCGCCTGCTGACCCCCCTGGAAAATTCCAGCCAATGTGTTTTGGATAGAATCAAACCAGATCGAGTGCATCTGAATCAACAGCATTAAATCTACCTATAGCTCTTAATTGTCATTCTAAATCAGACAGGCCATGAGGCTAGCTGCATTGAATTATAAATTGCAGGCTGGGGTGTAGAAAAGAAGGGATGCACTTTTACTGTTGGTCTCAATGTACATTGTTGGGACAGAGTAAAATGAGTTTTACTTGCATCCAAAAATCCATGCTATATCTAGCTGAGGCTTTGATAAAGGTCAAAAATTGGGAAAAAAAAGTCTCATTCCATTGCAATGAGATTCCTTTTTTGTAAAAAGTGAACAATTTAAAAGAAAACTAGCATCAATTCTGCAAACTTCCCTTCAGCTTAAAAAATATGCAGAATTGTTGCAATTTTTCAAGTATATTGAAAGCTTGTATTTCCCATGGTAACTGAAAAGCAATTTTAAGAGCTTCAAACTAATTTAAAAGTGCTATGGAACCTATTGATTTAATCTGTGCTCAGTACATAGAAGCAGTAAGTTCTCAGTAACAGAGAACTAAAAAATCACCTCATAATATCTGCCTTAATACCTTTTCATATACAGGTAGTAGACTGCAAAGGTTATGTGTCACTGAAATGGTGGGGATGTGGAAAGGATCATGATTGTGGAGGAGTTTGTGACTAACCATTAGAGAGTTGGTCAATTCTCAGGGCTTCAAATAACTTGAAGACTGCAAGGTTAAGACAGATTTCTTATATATTTGAAAGGTAAGCTACAAAATTATACCTGATGGGCCCAATTTTATTTCTCGACTACTACAAATATTTTGTCTTGCACCAGTGCCTTTTCTTTGCCATTTATATCAAAAATATAGAATGCTCTGAAAGTGGCAATAAGTGGTTTTAAATGTGGGTTCCAGCTTATGTCAAAGTTTCCATTGGTCTGATTGACAATAAGATGAATGGCCTCTAAAGAAAATCAACAGCTTGCCTCATACAATTATATACTTAGTTTATTTTCACAAAATTAAATTTACTGAGATTGTAATCTAACAAGTTAAACCTTTGTTACTTGAGATCTAGAAACCTTGCTCTGTTGGTACTCACTAACTTTTACTCAAGTTGCACAAACCCCAAAAATGATTTGTTTCATAGATCCACCGTAAAGCAACTCCATAATTACTGTTAGGGATATTCGCAGATGAACACTTGACGTGCTTGCATGACATTTGTGTAGCATTTTAACAGAAGCGTTAGTTCATTTTAAATAAGCATCCATCAAAATACTAGACAGATGAATGCCATATAAATGCATTGGGGGAAAAAATTCTGTTGTTTGCACCTCCCGTTAGCGCCTTAAGAGGGCACTAATGGGGCGCAAAGCAACTAGCGCCCGGGCAAGGCGATGTTTGCGCCACTCGCGAATTTAACTAGATATTTTGCAGCGGCGCTAAACACTACTGCCACGATCTCCTGCGCTGGCAGATCGTGATGTCAGTCGAGTGCGCAACACCCTGGACTGGATATTGAGTGGCGCCCCCTGCCTTACCGCCTGCCGCTAGCAACGACAGGTTGAGGGGAGCGTTTTGCAGTCAGAAAGGGACTAGGGGAGCGCTATTTAAAGGTGACCGCTTCCTGCCTTTTTTTGTTGGTGACATTTTTGCACCACGTATTCTGAGAGCGAGAGAGAGGGACTTCTGGAGCGATTCAACGCTGTGTGAAGGAGTTTTGGGTACTTAGCAGCACTTTGCAGGTTCATTTTGATTTGCCCTTCCTTGCTTCCCCAGCGCTCTGAGGTAGCGCCTCGCTCCTTGGCCTTTGCGCCTTAAGACAGGTGTGAAGCGCCTGATTTAGCGCTCCAACCACCTCCAGGGGCGATAAAAGCCAAGTTTGCTGGAGGCGATAATTAGCGCCAGGCGCTAAACTTTGCTCACGGCCAATAATGGCACCCCAAACGGGGCAATACTGAATTTTTCCCCCATTGTGTTCTCTGCTAAGATCAGGAACAATAATTTTCAGGTGCATTTTTATCTTTAACTATCATATATACATACTTAAAAGGAAAATACCCATAGAAATTTGAAATCATAAGCACAGACTTTATTTTATTTTGGATACAGTACACTGATGATGTGCAACCACTTTGATGAACTAGATTATCAACTTCCGTTTCCACTAATTAGTTGGGTAGAGTTTGGCTGTAGATCAGATATGGTAAGTATTATCAGTTATAACATTTATCCATCCAAGTGACAAGAGGAGATTTGCCTTTACACAGCAATGGGCTCCTACCAGCAATTGTCCCTAGAATTCTCCGTATCACTCTGCAACAGTCCTCCCTCATAACCAGGAGCATCCTAGATTGAGATGTTCAACTCATTTGGCACCAAATTTTCCAGTTTTAAACATCTAATTGGGACTAAGATCCAAAAGGTTGAACAAATACCTTGGAAAACTACAGTACTGTTTGCTGCTGGTCCCATAGCTAAGTTATGGCTCCATGGAGTCTGCTCACTAGTCTGGTCTTTTGGGTGAATAAAGTCGGTATACAGAGACATAACTGAAAGCATTTAATAATTTGTCACAGTATGTTATAAACCAGTATACCAACTAATCAGTCAATGACATCAAGAACTGAGTGGCCGATAGAATTAAAAAGATACTCTATTGGCTAACAAGTCCATGACATTCCAGGCTGATTGGAAACAGATTTGGCTCCAATGTTTTGTGTCAGCTTTTTGAATGTTCAGCTGCCCACCCTCCACTCCTCAAAATGGTGGCAGCCAAATTAAAGAAAAAGCAATTGGTCAATCGGTCCATCAAAGCCACTCCTTCCACAGTCAGAGGAGTAGATTTTTGACTTCACTACCTGGGCAGTAATCTGGAGGAGTGAACCACCCCGCTTTATGGAACCCACCTAATTTTCATTCCATGTTTGGAATATAAATCAGGTGGGTTCTATAAAGGGCAGTGATCTGCTCCTCCAGATTACTGCACAGACGGTGAAGATGAAAATCTGCATAAATGTGTCCTAGCTCTGGGTCTTATAATCTTATGTGCTCACTTGGTGGCACTTGGGGTAACGAATATTTTGTCACAATTACTCAGTGAGACATCAATCAAATGTTAAGATGAAATATTATTTCAGAAATAGAATACCATCAGACTAGGCCAAACAATTAATAACATTTTTGGCCATGACCTTAGTAAACTTCACGTGTTGCAGCAAGACTGCAATGGAGGTTTCCAAAAGTACCCTTGCTGTTAAGATTTTGGGAAGTGTATATCGACCCCACCGTGTTAGTTAGTTGCACATTCTTTTGTTTCTATTTGTATCTTTTGATTTTTGGCGATAAGTGTAAAATGGGTGATATCGGATCAGCCGCCCGTTATATATTTCTCCCGACTTCAATGGAAATGAAAATCGTGAGAGATGTATAACGGGTGGCTTAGCTTTGTCTGAAGTGCTTTGCTTTGAAATTGAAAACATCTACCACTCCTGTCCATTCTCGCAATGCGGAATTGAAAATTGAGTTCTATAAATACTTTGCCTGTTTTTCCACTTTAACTGGTAATTATACATGTATTATATTCCTCAATTACTAGACTACACTGATTTGCTTAATTATGGATGAGTCACTGGGAATCATTTTGGAACAACTGTACTTTCAAAGATGTACATTTAGAAAGGTGCAAACTGATTATTCATTAAAATTACAATGAAATCAATTTGACATGCAATCTGCACCGGAAACATCTCACAATTCATGGCACTTTAATTTTCTTTATGAATGCACATGTTATAATGAGTTAGTTTAAATGGTCTATACAAAGTTAGAAGAGCACCGTTGTAACCTTAAGCAAAAGGAACACAAAATCCTAAGGCACATCAAGTTTTAGTTATATGAATTTATTAAGAACATTGTCAACCTTCTAGATTGAGTATCCAAAAGTTTCTGAGTAAGAATTTTCACAAGTACTAAATTGGATGAATAATTTGTTGCCCTCAAATAGACTTTTGCTTTCAAAAATGCTCAGACTTTTGCAATGGAAACTTGAGTTTCCTTTCATTTGACAGTGCTCACCCTTCTGATTCAGAAATGCATCTTCTAAACAGTATTAAATGATCCTCACATATAGCTTTGAGGTTTATGGAATTTATATTAAGTTAATTTGAATTAACCATAATTCTTCCCTTGTGACTACACTTTAGAATGTGTTGCTTACTGGCCTTTGATTTGCCATTCATTATTCAGCGCTGCTTTGTGATAAGCAGTCAATACTATAGTACACATACAGTTCATAAGTATTATATTTGTCATCAGGATGGACACTTTAAGTAAGGCAGAAGTGTCATACACTAAGATGCTGTAATCAGGAAAAGATGCTATGTCATAAGGATCCCAGAAAAAGCCTAACTGGCTTCATTATCCCACTTGATCCAGCCCCACACCACCAGGTCTGTGCCCAGGTAAAAGGGACTCACAACAAGAAGCTGCATTCACCTGCTGTGGTGAAAATGCACACAAAAAACATGTGAAGAAAGCACATTTGGATATATGTTAACTTGGAGTAAATGAAGTACACCCTTGAACTAAGGCTCAAGAAATACCAGGCAGCCTGGGAATTTTTTATTGGAGACCTCACTCATAAATATAACAAGTTTCTCACTTCCTCCCCATTAAAGGGGGGAAATAAAACAAGAGCGAAAATATGGAAACATCATCCACCTGAGGTATGAAACAAAACAGCAAGCCAACCGATCACCATCCCAAAATAGGTCAAAGAAAGATCCCAAAAAACTCTACCCATCCAATATCCAAGAACACTGTCAATAGGAAATTGTTATCCTGAAAAAAGAGAAACACTATTTAAGTCCACAAAAAACACCAGCATTAAAACAGGCCATAATTTGCTGGAGGACTGAAACTGATAGCATCTGCCGTTCGTTAGACTTGCCCTTGCATGTTTAGGTTTTAAAATGTTTTGCATGGAAAGTTGCTGAAAGTGAGAGCTGACAACATTGCAGTGAAGCATCTAGGACCTGAGTGAACAGAGCAAGCAACTGTGCATCTCCTTTACCAATCAGATTGAAGGATTGTAAAATAAACAGTGACTGTAGACCGAGAATGAAGTATAAATTAGAGTGAGTGAATTCAATGTCAAATCAGGTACAGAAAGAGAAATGAAGAGAGGGAAAGAAAGATTGGAGTAAGAGAGAGAAAAAAGAGACAGAAAAGCAATTTTTTTAAATTAAAAATTTTACATTTGTAAAATCTCCAACAACAATTAAAATCTGAAGGAATGAGACTCCACGCTTATAAAAGTTCATTTTCAGTGTCAGAGAGGTTGACTGGCACCTGGACTACACTTCCTCCCACCCCGCCTCCTGTAAGGACTCTATTCCATTCTGCCAGTTTCTCCGTCTCCGCCGCATCTGCTCCGACGATGCCACCTTCCACACCAGTGCTTCCGACATGTCTTCCTTTTTCCTCAACCGAGGATTCCCCTCTACCGTGGTTGACACGGCCCTCGACCGTGTCCGTTCTATCTCCCGCACTTCTGCTCTCACCCCTGTCCCTCCCTCCCGGAACCACGATAGGGTTCCCCTTGTCCTCACCTTTCACCCCACCAGCCTCCACATTCAACGGATCATCCTCCGCCATTTCTGCCACCTCCAAAGTGATCCCACCACCAAATGCATCTTCCCCTCCCCTCCCCTTTCAGCATTCCGTAGGGACTGCTCCCTCCGAGATACCCTAGTCCACTCCTCTATCACCCCCAGTACCCCTTCCCCTTCGCCTGGCACCTTCCCGTGCAAGCGCAGGAGATGTCCACTGTCCAGGGCCCCAAACACCCCTTCCAGGTGAAACAGCGATTTACTTGTACTTCTTGCAATCTAGTATACTGTATTCGCTGCTCACGACGTGGTCTCCTCTACATTGGGGAGACCAAACGCAGATTGGGTGACCGCTTTGCGGAACACCTCCGTTCAGTCCGTAAGGGTTTAATTCACCACCCCATTCCCACTCGGACCTCACCGTCCTTGGCCTCTTGCATTGTTCCACGGAAGCTCAACGTAAACTCGAGGAACAGCACCTCATCTTCCGATTAGGCACTTTACAGCCTTCTGAACTCAATATTGAGTTCAACAATTTCAGATCATAACCTCGGCCCCTATTACATTTTCACTTATTTTTTTATCCACACCTTTGTTTTGGTTTTCCCTCCCCCTTTCCTTTTTTTTCTCTTTCCCACGTGGCAGCTGTCTCCCATTCTGCCAGCGCATTTCACACCTAATCTAGAGCTGTCTTTTGTCTCCACTAGTCCTATCACCATCTCGTCTCGTTTTGAATACCTCTTAATGTCTCTTCTTTTCTTTTGTTCTCTCCCAGCCTGGCCTCTTAATCTATTTCATTCCCTGTGCCTCTTTAGTCTTGATAAAGGGTTTTGACCCAAAACGTTGACTCTAATTTCTCGCCACAGATGTTGCCTGGCTTGCTGAGTTTTTCCAGCATTTTCTGTTGTTATGGCAGTAGTTAGCACTTATCACATCATTAAAAGGGTATTTAGACTGAAGAGCACAAGACTCAACTTTCTGTGGTGAGTTTAATTCGTATCTATCACGCAAATACAGCAACATCACGCCATTCAATACCTTTCAATAGTGAGGCAGACAGCAAGATGCTGTTTTCGTGATGCTATCGGTGAAGCGGCGCAACTCAGACAGCAACTTTTGGATTTTTGCATTTAATCGCAAATCTGCCCTCGAATGCAGTTGCTGTAGCACTTGCGCATAAATGACAATAAGCGCCATGAGCTTCGCCGTCAGTTTGACAGCAAGTTTTGGCCAATATACTAATGTACTCTCCTGAAAACAAAATATAATCAAAAGGTACAACAATTCAACCAATATTTAAACCAATGTCAAAAAATGTAAATAACGTGGTTTTGTGAGTGTGTGTACATCTGTGCATGCAATATGCTCCAGTGGAAATGTATTTTTGTATTGTTAACAACACGATCTGTACTGTATTTTCACTCACCCTTTTTTGCTGCGTTGTTTAGTGTGCTATCTTTGCCTCTGAATCTACTAATGAGGAGGTGTGTCAGAGCAAGATGTGTTCTCACTGTTGTTGTCCCCCTTTCTTGGAGCAAATGGCTGCTGAAGACTTATATTATGCAGAGCAAGCTGTTAAAAGTGGCAGCAAGCCATCAAGACACAGAACATGATTGAAAAACAGCTCCAGAATACATGATCTTACTCTTGAAGGAGCAGAAAGGTTGTATGAACATATGAAAAAGGACAGGAAAAGACTAACTGGTCCATCAAGCATCCCAGCCCAGCACGATGCAACCCACACACACCATCAAACCGCCATGACCAAATTAGAAGAGGGGAAAAAAACCTTAGGCTAAGGAAATTCTGCTGGACCTATAGGCAGGATTTCAGCTGAACTAAAGGCCGCGATTTGGCATTCGGTGTCGGGATGGGTGTGGGTCAGTTGCTTTCCGGGTTCTGGTCCCGCCCCCAGCTGGCTCCGCTCCACAGACGTGATTTTCCCTTGATTGACCTTGTGGGCTTAACGGCCAATTAACAGGAAGCGGGTCTGATGATGTCATTTGATGACGCATCATCTGCCGGTTTCCTTAAAGGGACCATCCACAATTTTATTTTGACAGTTGATTCCTCGGTGTTTGACACCATTGAGGTGCTGAAAACAGTGACAATCACTGCACAAAGGTGAACTCTAGCACCCAGGCTCTCCAATGGCTCCCTCCATATGCTGGAATAGATGACAGCTGCAGGTGAGATGGCAGAAGCGATCTGTCACTGGTGAGAGAGGTTCTCCCAATGAGGTGGCACTGGACATATAGTTGGATTTAAAAACTTGTAAGCTAAAGAAATCTGTATATGTTTTAAAAATGCAGTACCCAACATTTGTTTTGCTCTGAAACTCACCATGTGCAACATTGGATCCTTCACACCACTTCTGCAGCTGTCATCATTCCACAAACATTACAGCAGACTCACAACACGCCACACTTACCTGGAGTGGTGTCCGGATGTCGGGAAACCCGACCCAGAAGCGGGAAAATCGAAAAACAGGCTGAATACTACTGACAAGTACCTGTTAATAGGCAGGTAATGTTTCCCGTCGTTAGGTGTCGGGTCCATTTGCAAATCAGGGACCCGACACTTGGGACAGCTGTTTGGAGGCGGGTTGATGGCGGGTTCGGGACCCGCCGTCAATCAATAGGACTTTAACCTC
Organism: Somniosus microcephalus; assembly: GCF_052327205.1. Lineage (NCBI taxonomy): Eukaryota > Metazoa > Chordata > Chondrichthyes > Squaliformes > Somniosidae > Somniosus > Somniosus microcephalus. The sequence goes on from NC_141000.1 coordinate 50,834,877, forward strand.
TGACCTGCCTCTCTGAGCACCGGCAAAATCGCGGCCAAAATCTCTGATGAGGTTTGCATGGCTTACAGCAGCACATATCCCTGATATTGCCAGTACCATGCTAGCATGTTATGTTCTTCACCGTCCACTGTTGACCTGAGTACCTTGCAACAGTTCTCACTAGTGCCAATGATTGGTGTCCATACCTTCCCAAGCACTTGTCATTCCTCCTTGTCAATTGGGTCCTGCCCAAGCTTTTGGGGAATAGAATCTAGTGGGATCCCCTACAGTTGGGCCCTAAACCAATAGTGTTTTTTTTCCCCTGGAGAATTCTTTAAAGTGTATGTCATGAAGTTCTGGTCTCCTCCCTTATTTCTCCTCATAATATTCCTTGGTGGTTTGCATCTTCAATCTTTGAGGATTTTCTATTAGCCCTTGTCTGGGTAGGCTCATTGGGACTTCCCCAAAAGTCTCAGGTGAGCAGGTCATGGTGGTCAGAATTTCAATGTGACTAAATTTTCAGACTTCTCCTTTATGCTTCAGTCTTGAAAAAATTCTTAATTTTCTATTGGCCTAGAAATTGAGTGGGCTTAGCGCCCATTTTGCGGCGCTAGAGGGCATTGCGCTGGACTTACAGCCGGTTTTGAAATTGACTAGGGCCCAACATCGGCGTTACACCGGTAGCGCTGCGCCGGCACCGATGACGTCATCGGTGTGCGCAGCGTCCCGGTTGCCGTGGTGACGGGCCCCAGCGCCAAAATTCAGTTGCAGCCGCCTCGCCCGTGGCAGCCGCAACTAAGACTCTGGCAACAGAGTCTTACACGACTTTGCGCCGGCGCATAAAGGTGGAGCGGCGGCCGGCCGCTTTCCCGCCGGCCGCCTGCCCGCACCTCCCTCCCCGGACTCCCCCACCGCCCCCCCGCGGAACAGATGCTTCTCGGCTGCGAGCCCGGCACTTCCCCGAGGTGCCGGGCTCATTTTTCTGGCGATTTAACCGGCCAGCGGGCGGGTGCAGGCAGCTCCTCCTTAACTGAAGGAGGAGGCCTGCACTTCCCGAGCCTGCCGCACCGCATCGGGCGCCGGAATAGCGCCAGTTTTCAGGCGCAAACAGCCTTCAGTAGCGCCGGCAGCCGTTTGGGCGCGGCGCTACTGAATTTTTGGCGCGCACAGCGCGACTTAGCACCGGCGCTAAATTTCCGGCGTTAAGCCCCGGCGCAGCGCAAACTCAATTTCTAGGCCATTATATTTTGACAGTGTAACTACCTATATTAGACAGGTATTTTAGTCATAACATCGCTTGTCTACGCCCTTGCCTCAGCTCATCCGCTGCTGAAATCCTCATCCATGCCATTGTTACCGCTAGACTTGACTATTCCAACACACTCCTGGCTGGCCTCCCACATTCCACCCTACGTAAACTTGAGGTCATCCAAAAATCGGCTGCCCGTGTCCTAACTCGCACCAAGTCCCGTTCGCCCATCACCCCTGTGCTCGCTGACCTACATTGGCTCTCGGTTAAGCAGTGTCTCGATTTCAAAATTCTCATCCTTGTTTTCAAATCCCTCCATGGCCTCACCCCTTCCTATCTCTGTAATCTCCTTCAGCCTCACAACCACCCACCCCCCCGAGATATCTGCGCTCCTCTAATTCTGCCCTCTTGAGGATCCCTGATTATAATTGCTCAACCTTTGGTGTGGCCGTGTCTTCTGTTGCCTAGGCCCTAAGCTCTGGAATTCCCTGCCTAAACCTGTCCGCCTCGCCATCGCTCTCTCCTCCTTTAAGACGCTCCTTAAAACCTATCTCTTTGACCAAGCTTTTGGTCACCTGCCCTATTTTATCCTTATGTGGATCAGTGTCAAATATTTTTTTTTGTCTTAAAATATTCCTGTGCAGCGCCTTGGGATGTTTTACTACGTTAAAGGTGCTATATAAATACAAGTTGTTGTTGTTGTTGTTGTCATTTCAGTCTGAGTGGGTTTGCTTATTTTTTTCTTTTTACATACTTTAATGTAAGTTCTGTCTTGGACTGCTCAATAGTTGGATTAACAAAAAGAGACTAACTCAAGCAATATTCAGTACAGGTTTTACATATATATACATATATGCTCTATTTAGAATAAATCTGCTTCACCAACAATTAGTATATAAAATCGATAATATATTAAAATATCTTGCAGCTGCATGCACTTCCTGTCTACAAAACCCTACTTCCCGTTGTAAACTTTTCCAATACAAATCCCTATGCCTACATTTATAATGGAAGCTATCAATATGTCACACTGTAATTAAACCCACCTGCCAGTGGTGGCACCATCGCACCTCAGCTTTACATCTCCCAAATTCCTCAGTCTGTGCTGCTGAGAAACTGCTCTACTCCAACCAAATTTACTTCACTACTTACCAAATTGTTGTAAGTTTTGCTATTTAACAATAAAAAATAATATAAAATCCAAGTCTTATACAAAATAAGGATATAATGTACGACTTTAAAATGGGGACTGAGTTACAGCTAGGCACCCTGGTCCAATTATACTATGCTCTCTAATGTTACTTCACTTGGTTCTGACTTCCTATGTGCAACATCATGGGAGTTTGCCTAGTATATATGGGAAATACATTGATGACTGACCTGTTTGCTGGATTTTTCCTTGCTTGCTTCTGTCAAATTCTGCTACCCTAGAGGCCACCATTCAAGGCAACAGATACCATCTTTTTTATTGGAAGTAGGATCATTTGATTGGCAAGAGCTGATCCATCCCAGCTTCCCTCATGAGACTCTTGTAATTAGACGTGTAAACATCATTAAACCTCACAAAACAGTCCAACTCAGTTCTTTTTTAACCTTTGTGCATCTGAATCTCTAAATCTATCTCCTTGTTCTACACTTTTTAAAAATGTTATCATTTAAAGTACATTTGCTTTCCTTATCCTCCTAAAATGTAGCAACTCACACGTTAAAATTAATCTGACATCTATCTACCCAATCTATGTTCTCCTGAGTCCTCTTTGCAGTTAATTGCATTCTATTGCCTGCAAGTTTTGGTACTGTGCCCCTTATACCCAGGTCCAGATGATTTATATATGTTGAGAAGAACAATGGTTCCAATATTGACTTCTAGAGGACACCACTGTTCACATCTGCCCAGTCCAAAAAACATTCATTAACAACTACACTCCATTTTCTGACCTTTAGCCAACCACATTCCCTTTAATATCATGCACCTTAATTTTATCAACAAGCTTCCTTGGATCAATGGATGGAAATTCCCATAACATTAATGAGCATAAAATACAAATACTTTAATGTACAGAGAGCACTTTTTACTATTTAAGCAAAGGAGTGGAAGACAACTAGATCACTGATATGTGGACGAAATAATAATGCTGTATCCCAGGAACAACATCAAACGTGGCTGAAAGACAGTCAAATTTAGCCAAGTGCTTAAAATGTTACACAAGAATAATTTTTAACCTTGAACAAACACACTGACAGCAGTCCATGCAATTCCAATGGGCATAAAAAGTTACAGTGGGCAGATAAAGGTAATGATGTACATATCTCTCTTCAAATCTTTAATAGGAAAAAGTGATTAAAAAAAGCATTTCTTGTCTCATGTCATTTAAGATTAACTAGAGTGAAAGGAGCAGAAAGCTTTACTCAGGATTTCTTAGCAGTGGGAGTGACCACAAGTAATCTAGCAAATAAAAGTTGTCAACAAAAGAAGTCACGAGCTGAAACTTCTGTGGTGATTAAGACAATGAGCAGCTGAGCCATACACAGTAGGACAAGTGCTAGGTTTGGCCCCCAGTCTGTGCTGAGTTAGTTGATATCAGTCAGGATGGCAATGGTGAACTAAAATTGTTTTTAACGGTGAAGGATGGGGCAAATAAGCCAGGATTCTTGTTCTCAATTTCTAGCCTGGAACCTCATCTGAATTGCTTTCAGGTTGTCTGCAGTGGAACAGCCTAATGACAGTCACTATCTTTCCTCCCATATATTGAATAATTGTCCATGGAACCATATCCTAGCAAGGAGTCAACACCTTCAGGAGAGGAAGAGGCAAAGGAGAAAATCAGTGGCAAAAAGAAGCCCCTACCATTTAAAAAATAAATAGAAGCAAATTACTGTTCCTGTTATTCCAGCACAACCAGCATTGTCAATGCAGAGAGTCTGAAACATAGAAACATAGAAGATAGGAACAGGAGTAGGCCATTCGGCCCTTCGAGCCTGCTCCGCCATTCAACGAGATCATGGCTGATCATCCAAACCCTAGCACCCGGTCCCTACACCAACAGCCATCCCACCCAAGCCCTATCCCCGTAACCCCACGTATTTAATCCCTCCTAACACTAAGGGCCAATTTTTATCATGGCCAATCAACCTAACCCGCACATCTTTGGACTGTGGGAGGAAACCGGAGCACCCGGAGGAAAGCACTCTAGCTGCTCATTCCTCTCCACCTGTGGTTTGATCCCATTTCCTAAGCAGAACATAATACAATGACAGATATAGTAAGCTCACAATTTCATCTGTTACTTCAAATTACCCTGAAGCAGCATGAAGGCAGGCAGAAGTGACTGGGCTACGGGTACACTGCCCGTGGGTTATGGGTACACTGTCCGTGGGTTATGGGTACACTGCCCGTGGGTTATGGGTACACTGCCCGTGGGTTATGGGTACACTGCCCATGGGTTATGGGTACACTGCCTGTGCATTATGGGTACACTGCCCGTGGGTTATGGGTACACTGCCCGTGGGTTATGGGTACACTGCCCGTGGGTTATGGGTACACTGCCTGTGGGTTATGGGTACACTGCCTGTGGGTTATGGGTACACTGCCCGTGGGTTATGGGTACACTGCCCGTGGGTTATGGGTACACTGCCTATGGGTTATGGGCACACTGCCTGTGGGTTATGGGTACACTGCCCGTGGGTTATGGGTACACTGCCCGTGGGTTATGGGTACACTGCCCGTGGGTTATGGGTACACTGCCTGTGGGTTATGGGTACACTGCCTGTGGGTTATGGGTACACTGCCCTAATTGTTTGCCAAAATAAATTGAACAGGAAATGGAATAAATCTTAATAAAAACAAATAAGTAGTCAGAAAGGAGGAAAATAAGCTATGGTACCTGTATATATCATTCATTTTACAGTAGCAATTGCATTAAAACACTGTAAGCTGTCCCACTTATAGTGTGAATAATTCTTTTATGGTTCAAAGCCAAAATATACATAAGCTATTTCTTTTGCAGGCACAATTTTTTTGTTAATGATGAAGAATGGACCCATCTTCCACATTTGGTATTCAATGTAAACATCAGATACTCTTAGCTCAGTTGTACCATACGTTAGAAACAAGGAGGTTGATAATGTGATCTGCTGCAGTGTCATTGGGACTGCAGCTCCTGAGGCACTGGCTGCACCTGCAACATCATTTGATGGCACTCCTAGCATGTAACAGATGAAGTTCCGGGAGTGAGTTCAGGCCATGGAGCAGGGTTTCCTTTCCTAGCAGCACATAAAGGGCTGTCTACATCTTGGAAGAATCCTTTTGTGGGTGGAGAAAGTCCAACACCTTGATGAAGCTTGACCTTTAAGGCCTAATGGTCAATATGCAGGTGAGCTGTGTGGCCCCATTTGAAAAGCAGGACCAGCCAGGTAGAAAACGTTAAAATGATTTTTTGTGACCCTCCATTGCATTGCCTGTGAGCACTTAGTGACTGCAGTACTGCTCAGGCCTTCCAGCTGCATTGTGGGTCTTGGGACTCATTTGAATGAATTCTAAGCCATTAACGTACCTTGTGTATCCGGCAAGAAGTAGAACTCAGGCCTCCATGCTTGGTAACATGGGATGTTATCAAGTATTTGATGCATATTGGTGCAATGGGCACTGGACATCACATTAACAATGCAAAGATGAAGGTTCCTGCATACTCCACTAACAATGTGTCACCTCAGAACTAATGCATCACATTTCCAGATACCATTACACATTTCTGAGGAAGATTGCCAATTTAATGTACATTTATGCTGGATCATTGGCAATTTTGTGCTGTGGACTCTCGCCCACTCAGAACTGAGTTATGGCTGTCCAAACGCATTTCATATAGCACCTTTCGATGCAGTACGGAGAAAAAACTTTCATTCTATTATCTGGGTGACATTGAAATCTAGTTCCCAGAATTGACTGTAGTCTAAACTACATGCCTTTCACAACAGCTAAAAAAATATAAACAACCAGTGCCTTTCATGTAACAAAAGGTATTTTATAATGAAATTGGAGCAAACTGTACAGAAGTGGAAGAAAAGTTACAGGAGGCAACCAAAGCTGCGAATGCAGAAGTAGATTTTGAGGAAGCTATTGCAGCTGTGGAGAAAGGTAGTGATTGTTTAGTAAAGGGAGAGGATATATACAACATATCAAAGTCAGAAAACCAAAGGGTTCCAGGCTAGAAACAGCCTGGAGAATATTGCAGGGATAGGGTGGAGTGAGTTGGATCTGTAAAAATGGACAAGGATTTCGAAGCTGATGCACTGGTTAACAGAGAGCTAATGGGAGTCGGTGAGCACAGAGTTGATAGGCTGAATTAGTATGGAATAGGATGAAAGCAGCAGAGTTCTGTATGAGATTGAGTTTATGAAGGGTGGAGCTTGGGAAGCCAGCAAGGAGAGTGTTAGCAAAAATCAAGTCTTCATGTGGTGGAGATGAGGGTTTCAGCATGGTATGGGAGTAAAGGAGGGAAACAGGTAACTAATGTAGGAATGGTCTGATTCCTATCAAGAGACTGAGGTCGACTCAGGCGATCAATCAAACGAAGTTTAATGTAAAACTAACTGGGGGAGAAATTGGGTGAGTAGCGCCACCTGTTAGCGCCTAAAGAGGCAGTCAGTGGCTGTAGCGCCACTGGCTGCATCTCCCGCGATATTCAGTAGGGGCACTAATGGCGGCGTTGGCATTTGCGCTGCGCCGCCACCGATGACGTCATCGGTGTGCGCAGCGCCCCATTCGTGCCCTGTTCGCGATATTTGGTAACCCTCCTCCCCTCTCCGCCTCCCGATCTCCGGGACCGGGCCTGAGCGGCTTGAGACGGCCGATTGCGGCTAGCGAGCCCGGTTGCCGGGGTAACCCTCTCCATTCCCCCTCCCCTCCCGAGCCCCGCCCCCATACCTGCTCGCTTCCCTCTGGCCGCGCTCTGTGTGGAGGTGCACGTGCGCCGTGCAGCGCGAGCGGGAATTTAGCGCGAGGAGGTTGCAGTGAGCCCAGCCAGCCTTTACCAAGATGGCTGGCCGCTGGTTCGGAATCGGGCCCAGCGGGGTGGGGGGGGGGGGTGGGAGGAGCTTGCCACAAAACAATTACCTAGGGTCCAGCATGGCTGGCAACAGACGCCCAGGCTTTGAGGCCTACCTGCAAAAATGGGGAAAGGTAGGAAAATTAATGAGATTAGATAAAAGATTTAGAAAGTAATTAACTTTTTTAAAAAACAATATGTGTTTTAAAAGCAACTTTTTTTTTAAAGACGCAGAAAGCGGGAAAAAGAAATCAAAAGTTTGGAATCAAGATGGCGGCGACTCACCTCGGTTCAGAATGATAAGGCCCGCCCACACACGCATCGATTGGTCAACCATCAGGTCACTGAACTGTAGGATTGGTCAATCATCACGTCACTCAACTGTAGGATGGCCCGCCCGCACACACAATGAACCCGCCCCCACTCGATGCAAATGAGCGCATAATGAGAGCAATTTTGAACGTTTTTTGGATACCATCGGCACAATTTTTGTCCGACCGTCGGCACAATTTTTGTCCGAACAAAAAGTAAATACGCCTACAAGAGTCCCCTAATGATGAGCTTTCTTTTGATACAACATATGTGTAGGTACGCTCTATAACTTTTGATTGTATAGCCGGCCAGAGAGACAGACAGAGAGACAGACAGAGAGACAGACAGACAGACATATCCTTTTATATATATAGACTAGCTGAAGTGCCCGGCGGTGCCGAGGCTTTTTCGAGGGCATGTTGTTGTTGGAAGAGAGAGAGAGAGAGCGACTGGGGGGAAGAGAGAGAGGGTGGGGGGAAGAGAGGGCGGGTGGGGGGAAAGGGAGGGCGGGGGGGGGAAGGGAGGGCGGCGGGGGGGAAGGGAGGACGGGGGGGAAGGGAGGGTGGGGGGGCGAAGGGAGGGCGGGGGGGAAGGGAGTATGGGGGGGGAAGGGAGGGGGGGAAGGGAGGGCGGGGGAAGGGAGGCCGGGGGGGAAGGGAAGGGGGGGCGGGGGGGAAGGGAGGGCGGGGGGCGGAGGGGGGAAGGGAGGGCGGGGGGAAGGGGGGGGCGGGGGAGGGGAAGGGGGGGGAGGGAGGGCTTGAGGCTGAGAGACGGCCACGGCCGGTTGCCGGGTAACCCTGCCGCGCCGCCCCGCCCCGAAGCCCCACCCCCCCGGCCGAGAGCCCCGCTCTCCAAGCCCCAGCCGCCCCGCCCCGCACTCCCGAGAGCCCCGCTCACCAAGGCCGAGATCCGCACTCTCGAGAGCCCCGCCCGAGCCGAGCACGGAATAGAGAGAGACGCCACGTCTCACCTGCTCCTGCTGCGCGCGCACCCTGACCCTCGTGGCTGACGCCGTTGCCCCGGGTAACGTGACATGGGGGGGGGGGGCGGGTGAGGAGCTTAGCAGAAGCCCAATTCCCAATTACCTAGCTCGGGCCTGGCTGGGCAAGAAAGGCCCAGGCTTTCAGGCCTAAGAAAAAAACGGGGAAAGGTAGGAAAAAGAATCTTCAGGTTAGATAAAATATTTACAAATGAGTGATTTATTTTAAAACAATTTAATAAATTCAATTTTATTTTGCTGGAAATATATATTTGAAAAGAAAGACGCAGAAAGCAGGAAAAAGAATGGAAGCAAGATGGCGGCTACTCACCTCGGTTCAGAACGATAAGGGCCGCCCACACACGCACCGATTGGCCCGGCGGCACACGCCAGCAACCCGGCGTACGATTGGTCGAGCTCGAGGTCATTCTGTTGCTAATGAGCGGATAATGAGATGCTAATGAGCGGAATGTTGAAGGTTTTTGGGATACCGCGGGCGCGATTTTAGCCCGGCCGAAACGTAAATACGCTTAAAACCGTCTCGGAAGCGTAAGCTTTCTTTGGAGGTAACGCGCGCGTAGGTACGCCCTGTAACTTTCGAGCGCATAGCCCGACAGACGCACACGCGATGACAGACAGACGGACAGACAGACGGACAGACAGACAGAAGGACAGACAGAAGGACCGATTTATATATATAGATACAGGTTCAGGCTGTAGCTAACAGATTGTTAAAGGGAATTATGTACAGTTGTTCAGAGTCCCTTAGTGGCTCTGCCACAAACTGATATAATGGGGGAGATCCTGCTGATGGGCTCAATGTGGGGTTTGAAGCTCAGCTCAGAGTCAAACAAGACACTGCAATTGCACAGTTCAAATAAGCTGTGGGAAGGGGGGTAGGATTGGCAACTAAAGTGCAAAATTACTGATGGGAGCTTCAGTGTTGCAGTGTTGAGCTGGAGACTTTTGTAGTTGATACCTGAATCAAATAACACAGCAGCAGACATGGAGTTGAGGGTGTTGGCAGAGAAGTATGGCTGGGCACCATTACTGTACATATCAAGCTGACCTCAAGCTTATAGATAATGGGGTGGGGGAGGAAGTTTCCACTTGTTACCATTAGTTTTGCACCCAGATTCCAGCACATTCTGGGTGGAATTGGCCAAACCGGCACAAAAGACCAGAAATTTTAAACTTAAGTGAGTTACACCCAAAACCACTTACACCTGCCTGAATCAGGCCATGCCCACAAAACTGGCCACGCCCCCAGGCCAAAATTCCACGACAGGAAACTTTCGATTAACCGGCCCCTAAATAACCGGAAATGTTGGTTAACCGGCAAAATTCAGGAGTAGGTTCAGGTAACTTTTATTACTTTTTTTACTCCATTTATTGCTGTGCAAGGGTGTAGCTGCAGCTGTTGCTAAGCTACAGAGACGCTTGCAACTTGTGCCGATTGTTCTGAAGAACAGGGTTTGTTGCTTTATACGAAGCTCTCAGCTCCGTATCTTTTACTATAGCGTTCGGTTATCCGGAATTTTTGATGAACCGGCACCACGTCGGTCCCGTCCGTGCTGGATAAAAGGAAGTTTCCTGTAGTTTGGGGAAGGCTCTTCAAAGTGCGTTAATTTTCTTCAGTGCATAGGCACTAATAGGCATGTCTTAAAAGATTTTTCATATCAAAACATATTTAATTTACTAAGAAACTGACTAGTGTACACTAATGAAAATAATACAGTAGCGAAAACTTTCAGGATAGTTTTTGTTTTTAAGTAATTTTCAGTGATTTTAAATCAGGTTACTTGCAGGTGGAGGACTGGACACACTTATTAAAAATGCATATTTTTGGTGATAAACCCATTTTCAGCTGTATTAATAAAAGTGCATCATGTTACCTCTCTGAATGGAAAGATTAAGAAAAGAAACAATTACCTTCTATTACGCTGCCCGATTGCGCTGGTTCAGGGACGATTTTATGCTTGTGATTATGCAAATTAATTTCCGCAGAAACTTGAAGCACAATTTCAAGCACATTTTAAGTGCAATTTCCTGGTTGATGATGAGGAGAGCGAGAATGCTACAACTGCTTTTTATCTGGGCAGTCTCAGTGCTGTGTGTGGAATGGAAATAAGACTGAATAGATTCAAACAGGGAGTGGGAGGAAAAGTGGACACGGATAGCAATGGTGTGTTTGAGGACACTAGTGAGGAGGGGAGGTTAGAGATAGGTTGTGGTTAGAGAGGACTGTGGGGTCGTTGGAAGGATTGAAAGAGTTAACATTCAAAGGGGAATTGTAAGGAACTAACTAAAAGTAACAACCTTCAGGTTGGTATTAGTAACCTGTTTGACCTTGCAGATGAAAGAATGAGCAGCATTGAGGTAGGAATGATAGACGTACTTACATCAGAAACTGGAAGAATTATGTCAGCAAAATACTGTACACTGGTTAAATTGATCTTTCCTTAGAAGTACTTTATTATGGAAAGGTGCAATCCTGTGACAATAATGCAGTGCCAGAAAAAATGAAATTACTCATCATTTATTGTACTCATTTCTTCTGTCAATCAAATCATGCACCAGTATTTCCAGGGCTGCGGGAATATCCAATATCACAGAAGAGAAACTACTATATTTACCATAAAGTACATTTTGTATTACCTGCATGCTACTCTATTTATTGTTACTTCCTGTGTTACTGTAATGTTAGTGTAATTACAGCTTCTCCTGCTTTCCAAACGTACAGCGGCAGTAGACGGCAGGAAGGATAATTCATTATGCATCTTCCTGGTGTTCAGGCCAGCAGCAGACAACAAACATATAAAATTATCCTCACAGTGCATTTCAACTACTGCGATCCTGACTTTTATTAAAGCAACCTATCATTGCACAGAATGAGCACTCAACATGGATAATTCACACAGGAATGGTTTACTATGGAGGTAGATATGTGACTGGTGAAAGACAGATTTCCATGACAGACCTCCATGATTCACCATTACATTTATACAAAGAAATAATACAAGAATAAGGAAAATTGAAGTTATGTTTAGCCCCCAAAATGTATTTTTAATTAATTTTAGGCACCTAAAACCAACCACTGAATTCCGATGGGGGAAGAAAGAGATTTCTACATTTCTGGCCGACAAGACTTTAAATATTCGTGGTCTTAATTTCTTAATTGTTTCTTAAAGAAAATTATTTGTGGTCATAATATTACTCATAGGCCTAGAAATTCAGTGCCCTTAGCACCGATTTTGCGGCGCTACAGGGCCTAGCGCTGCAATTGGCGCCGGTTCCTAAATTGCCTGGCGCCCTTCCGCGGCGGTAGACCGGTAGCGCTGCGCCGGCACCGATGACGTCATCGGTGTGCGCAGCGTCCCGGTTGCCGTGGTAACCCGGCCCCAAGCCGAAATTCAGTTGCGGCCGCCTCGCCAGTGGCAGCCGCAACTAAGACTCCGGCAAACGAGTGTTGCCGGAGTCTGCGCCGGCGCTTTAAGGAGGCGCGGCGGCCGGCCGCTTTCCCGCCGGCCGCCTGCCCGCAGCTCCCTCCCCGGACTTCTCCCCCCACCCCCCCGGAACAGATGCAAGCCCGGCACTTGTCCGAGGTGCCGGGCTCATTTTTGATGAGATTTGCGCGGGCCGCGGCCGGGTGCAGGCAGCTCCTCCTTAACGGAAGGAGGAGGCCTGCACTTCCCGAGCCTGCCGCACCGCAGCGGGCGCCGCAGCGCCGGAATAGCGCCGCAATGCGGCGCGTTGCGCCAGTTTTCAGGCGCTAAAACCCTTCAGTAGCGCCGGCAGCCGTTTGGGCGCAGCTACTGAATTTTTGGCGCGCGCAAAGGGACTTAGCGCCGGCGCTAACTTCCAGCGCTAAAGCCCTGGCGCAGCGCAAACTCAATTTCTAGGCCATAGAGTTTGCTGCAAAGGGAAATGCATTGAATTTATTAGAGCGTGGGCACAATTGTTTTGAAACAAACCTAATGCTGTAGTGGAATGGGTGATGCTGCAATAACAGTTCCACTCTGGCTTGTCCCCATAAATTCTGCTCCTCCCACATTTCTTAAGTAGCCTCAACCAAAGTCCTGAGTGACATCCTCTATGACTGTGAGGTTCCTCCTCGACCTTCTCAAATCATCTGCAGCTGTTGACACTGTTGATCATCCTCAACACATCTCGTTTGCTGTCCAGATTGGTGGGACAACCCATGCTTGATTTCACTCGTACCTATCCAATTGTAGCCAAAACATCGGTAGCAATGGCTTCTCTTTCCACTCCATGCACCTTCAACCCAGGAGTCTCCTGAAGATCCAAGCTTGGTCACCTCTTTTTCCTTATCTACAAGCTGCCCCTTAGCAACATCATCTGCAAAAATAGGGTCAGCATTCATCTGTATGCTGACATCCAGCAGTGCCTCTCCACCACCTCTCTATTCCCACTGTCTCTTAGCTATCAAACTGCTTATCTGACAGCCAGTCTTGGATAAGCTATAATTTTGGGAAGACCACAGCCTTCATCTGCGGCCCTGCCACAAACTTCATATCTTTGTCACAACTCAATTCCTATTGCTGCTCACTGTCTCATGCTGAACCAGACTGTTCACAACTGTTAGGGAAGATATTTTAATAACATAGATTTTAATATGATTAAACAAATGATTTAAAGAATGCTGATTTAGCTTAAACTGTGAAAGTGCTGATCTTAGCTTAAAACTGTAAGCGATGATTCTGCTTAACTAGAGAACAAAGGAATGATTGATGTATCAGGGATCCAATCAGTGTGATGTAGTTGAACCAACCATGGCTCTGCATGCATGCTGCTGAGCCAATGGTAATAAAGGGGGCGGGTACATCTGCTGCTGTATAAAAACCAGCCATTTTGAACATGATGTCAGTCGGATGAAGGAAGTCAAACAGTGTAAATCAAGTGATGCAATAAATCGACTATTTAAAACTTACCACCGGACTCGCAAACTTTTATTTTAGTGTGTTGACCTCAGATCAGTGTGGTCCACTGAAATTAATTACCCGATCTAACAATTTGGCGCTGCGAGCAGGGTCGCTGAAGGAAGAGACTGAATCTAAGACACCAGACCTATTGGAGGTAAGGACTCCTCGTTATAAAAGTCCTCGGTTGGTTGTCTAGTCATCTCCCCTCCACGCAACTCCGCAAACCTTCCGGGTAGCGAACCCTCCGGGTGGTAAGATGGCTCGAGGTCCAATATAGAGCTCTAACTTACTGACTCGGCTGAAAAGCCTTCAACTTGAGACCCCCAAGTAAAGTAATCGATATTATGGCATCACTCGATAAACCTACAACTATTAAAGGGGGGCGTGCCCCACCTGAGATTTCAGAAGATGAAATTCTCCAGCAGTTGTATGACTATATAGAATTACAGTTTGACTTACCTAAAACCTGGTTCGAAATCGAACAAAAGTACGGTACCTCCTCTGAACAGTGGTCTTTGGATGACATAAAAAGGGTCTGGGGAAAAACGACCCGTATGAAAGATAAAAGACGGATCAGATGGTCCATGGCAGTTATGAGTCAGATCCGACGGCGAAATGAGATTAAGACAAACTCCCAACACGATCACGACTTGACCAATGCAAAAGAGCAGAAAGATGCGATTTATGAACAATTGAAAAAGAAAACAAATGAGCTTGAAAAGTCAGAAGTGGAAGTTAAAAAACTTAAAGGTGAAGTTCAGGACTGTAAAAAACAATTGGATAAACAACCGATAGTACCGGTGGTCCAAGAAAAGGGAAAATGTGTCGGGACCTGGAAGGGTTACCCAGATCTAAATGAAATAAAGGAGGAAGGTCGTGGGAGACAAAGACAAGAAGCAGGTCAAGAGACCGAATCGGGATCCTCTAGTAATGTCAGTGAAAGTGAAGAAGAGAAAACAGGACCCCATTTGGCCCCATTGAGACAGAAAAGGAAAAGAGTAGAAAAGGAGTATGAGAAGAAAGAAAATGGGGAAGAAAGGGCGAAGTACCAACTCCAACTGTGTGACGGAGTCCAAATTCTGATTGTAATGATACCCAGGAGAGAGGGAAATAAGTTACACAGCAAAGTAAAGACTGGCCTGGGAAATGATGAGCAAGATATAGATACCGGATGGGATGCGATCCAACAGTGGTTACAAGTGTTTAGCCCTGCAAAAACGGATTGGGGAAAGATCATAGCCTGTCAACAGAAAGGGACGGAGGAAGTGTTAGAGTACGACGAGCGATTTAAAACTAACTGGTTGGAACACTCGGGGCTGAACACAGGAGAGATAAAGAAGGAAAAAGATCTAATTTGCAGGCTAGCCAATCTGAAAACTCAGCAAAGGAAGAAAAAAAACAGGGATTTGGAAAGCCAGGAAATGCTGAGACGCCGATGGAAAAAGAGGGAAAAAAAAGAGAAACTTAAAGTTTTACTGACATGGAAGTTATTAACATCTGTGCTGAGACAAATAAAACACAAGATTTGCTGAGTGAAAGGAACCTTGAAAAATGACTATGAATGTTTAAGAAGTTACAGTATTTCTTTTGTCTGATTAGATGTTCTTTAAAAGAAAGATTCTGTTATGTGTGTTTTAGCTCCACCCACTTCTCTGTGTTAAAAGTGTTTAAATCTTTTGTCTTGTCTTGGATTTTGGAAGTTTTAAGAATGTGCGAATAAGATTGTGCCCCAAGAATTGAAAAAAAAAACCTTTGAAATAATTTAAGTTAAGCTGGTGTGTAAAAACTGAGAAGAGCAACAAAAAGTTTTTTTAACAAAAGATTGCGATAGATTTTTGTACTTGCAGTGCAAACTGTACAATGTTACATTAAGTTTCAGTCTAAGATTTAACCTTGGAGTCGCGGTTGCTATGGTGAAATCTTCTAAAGCAGTTTGATTTGATTTGTTTAAATGTGAAAAACTAATTTTTCTCCAGTTATGTTTTTACAGTATTTTGGAAAGACATTTGAAGAAAGGACAATAAGAAATATGACGTAATTTACTGTTTTCTGCAAGAATGTACTATTTTGTTCTGTTTTATCTGTTCTGTTCGTGTTTAGTTAAAGTGTGAAAACACAACTGTCTTTTTCAATCAGGAAAGTTTTTTTTAATTTACGTGAAGTGACGCAATTGCGCCTGATAATGTTTTGCTCCACCTTCTTAAAAACCTGCAAAGGAGTTAACCCTTTCCACTGACAGCTGTTTAAGTTCACCAAGCAACAACTTTAGTATGAAATTTAAAGATATGGGACATTATTAAATTTAAGTTTCTTAATTTTAAGTTAATATTTCCCCACAGTGAGAGAAGGAAAATTATGATTTGATAAATGGAAGTTATCTTGTAAACTAATTGCATGATAATGTGCAACATGAACTTGTACTGGTAGTGCTAGATTTAACCAATACGGCTTTACCTACATGGTGTTAATGGGCTCCTAGGGTTGGTATTGGTAATACCGTAATGGCACCCCAAGCCCAAGGCACTACTGAATGGGCTCCTAGGGTTGGTATTGGTAATACCGTAATGGCACCCCAAGCCCAAGGCACTACTGAATGGGCTCCTAGGGTTGGTATTGGTAATACCGTAATGGCACCCCAAGCCCAAGGCACTACTGGATGGGCTCCTAGGGTTGGTATTGGTAATACCGTAATGGCACCCCAAGCCCAAGGACGAGAGGTGCACCGAATACAGAATATTGGGGTAGTGAAGGACGGAATGCACATATCCCACATGTAATTAAAGGAAAGTGATTGAGAGTGTAAGATTGAAACAGGAGAATTACACTACTGAATGAGAACTTGCAAAATGCTCTCAGGCAGTTTAAAAGAGCAGAAACAAAACTGAAAAAAAAATCAGTCTGAACTCGATGATCTGAAACAAGAAGAAAATAATTTGAATGACCGCTTATTAAATCTCCAGGTAGATTGCCAGACCAAGGAAGAATTGGTTTCAGACTTGGAGAATAAATTAATGAAGTCAAAGCAGAATGAAAATTCTCTTGCCTCCCTTCTAGTTGAGAAGGAAGATGCTTTACTTGAAAAAGTTGACAGGTTAAAGCAGTTTTCGGAAAACATTGAGAAAAGTCAGGCAACAATAGAGACCGTGGAAAAAGAAAAGTTGAATCTTGAGAATAACTTTAAGCAACAGATTATGCTTTTAGAGAGCCTAATAGCTGAGAAAACCGCATTAGTGAAAGCACAACTACAGGAAAGAGCACTTCAGGAGAAAGAAATGGAAGGGATTAATGTAGAGCTAGTTACTGCTAAAAATCAGCTTGAAATCAAGCAGGCTGAAGTGGCCAGATTACAGGCAGAGGGCCAAGAGCTCAGGTCAAAGCTTAAATAGCAGCAAGTAAGACCTTGAAAAAGTATTCAGCCATTAGACGACTACAATCTTTCGATAAGATACCTGAAAGCCCGAGAAAGGCTTATATCGGATGGCATGGGTGGCATGATATTGAGATACCGGTATGAGCGTGCAAATGTGATTTGTTACGTATGAAGTAATTACCATCCAGGAATGTATGGTGAATTTGCACTGAAGAACGGGTCTCAGACATGCTCAGTTACTTGACAACAGCAAAACATGAAATGGTTAATGTGGCTCAGGCGAGTGAGACAACTTTTAAAGCATTGACACATACTCCATCGAGAAACTATCTAATTAATGAAACAATCAGAATAGTTAAACACACTGGTACCTGTTAGAGGGATTGAAATTGAAGTTGAAGTAGAGAGTTACATGGAATCTGGATTGGGACAATTGAGGGCCAAGGAGAAATCATGTTTAGTAAAGAATTATCCACAAGATGGATACAAGTAAAAGAGATCTGGAGGATCTTTTAAATCCATGATTTGTTGATTAGATGTTAAACTGTAATGTCGCTTGAAATGATTGTAAGACTGAATTTAACTGTGACTGTAATAATTGTGTTTTGTAGGTAACAGAGCGTGGGAAAAACCAGTACGAATCCAGTATGAGGTGATTTTAGTGGTGCCTCCTGTGTCACTACTACTGCAATTACCATGCTTTACGGGTTTAACAGGACCTGTCCCATCAACCAACACATTTTTAAGTATGAGCTACACAATTATGTGGCACAATTCGAATACTCGGATACGACATTCCCCTGTTGTTTGTGGGTTTCAGTGAGCTCATGATGCGACTGAACTCCTCCCTAAAGCATTTTTATGTTTTGGAGCAAGACAACTCGAGAATAGATATTGAAATTGACAGCATAGGGGACAACTCACATTGGTGGGATATTGGGCTTAATACATCAGCACACCCTTAGGTTCGTATTGTTTCACATGCTCTGGTAGCTATCCAACTTGTAATGATAGTGTATTTGATATATGTAACATATGTAGTAAGACTTTGATACATAAGCCAATTGGGTACTCATGCCCATGACTGACAAGCACTAACAAATTAATTGAGCACACTGAAAGAGAAGATCCGAAGTAATGTAGAGGAGACCCCAGGCAGGGTAACATCAGGAAAGATAGAAGAAACAGAGGATACCCCAGGCGGGGCAGAATTGTAACACCGGAACAGTGAATTGAATTTGAGTAAGGGGTCAGAGGTTGCTCCTCCCCCTCAAAGGAATGGACTGTAAGGAAGGGAGAAATCTTCAAGACTCCCTACTAATGCCCAAGTTGAGAGAGCAATAAGAGCTAGCTAGATTAGTCAAGAGCTGATTGTGAGAAGTCAATAAGGATATTTCCTTCTCAAAGAAGGGAATTGTAAGAAATAGCTATTAGATTCAAAGATGGGTTTTAATTCTTAGACCAGGGACTGACAACAGGCAAGCGGAAAAAGATAGCACAAATGCCAGCAAGGTCGAATATCAAGCATCAAAAGACAAATAGAAATGATAAGGGAATGGTAAAATGCAAGGAATCAGGGAGGATAGCACCTGCTAGATAACAAGGAGCCACGAAGCCATAAAATGCCCTTGAAGAATCTTGACAAAACACTCCTCAGAAAGATAAGAGGGAGGCCTTGTACAATAGGATGGGGAGCAAATTGTGTGTTTCTGTTGATTAAATGTGCTTGCCACCAGGCGGCTGCTGCCCCGCGGCCAAGACGCCTTGCAGGTCGCCGCAGACCGTTTTTACATCTTAAAGGGGCATGTTATATTTAGTTGCTAGATTGTTTTGTACCTTTTTACTTTTTAATTTTTAGCTGAATGTATTTTTCAAAGCCATAAGCTGAGGGGAGCTCCTCCCACTTTTTAAGATGCACTAATTAATTTAAGATCATGAAATCAATTAACTTATTAAAACCAGGCTTTTACTGTGGCCACGTAAAATCCTGGTTGATGAAAATTTGTGCAAAAGCCACTGATCCGGACAGTGGCAAAACACAACAATGATTGATTATATTTTTAATCTGACTCTTTATTTTTATGATTCAATTTTTGAAAGAATCAAAGGGGGGAGTGTTAGGGAAGATATTTTAATAACATAGATTTTAATATGATTAAACAAATGATTTAAAGAATGCTGATTTAGCTTAAACTGTGAAAGTGCTGATCTTAGCTTAAAACTGTAAGTGATGATTCTGCTTAACTAGAGAACAAAGGAATGATTGATGTATCAGGGATCCAATCAGTGTGATGTAGTTGAACCAACCCTGGCTCTGCATGCATGCTGCTGAGCCAATGGTAATAAAGGGGGCAGGTACATCTGCTGCTGTATAAAAACCAGCCATTTTGAACATGATGTCAGTCAGATGAAGGAAGTCAAACAGTGTAAATCAAGTGATGCAATAAATCGACGATTTAAAACTTACCACCGGACTTGCAAACTTTTATTTTAGTGTGTTGACCTCAGATCAGTGTGGTCCACTGAAATTACCTTGATCTAACAACAACCTTGGAACCATATTCAATGGGGAGCTGAGTTTCCAGCTCCATATCCTGTCCATCACAAAGACTGCCTACTTCAACCTCCATTAATGTTAGGTTATAGTCCAACAGCTTTATTTGAAATCACAAGCTTTCGGAGCGCTGCTCCTTCATCAGGTGAAGTGGAGAGATGCATATAGGCACAGCATATATAGTCAGAGAATACTGCCAGATGATTACAGGTAATCTTTCTAACTGCCCTTTATCACACCTCGGCAGAGAGATAATCACAGCAATCAAAGGTATGAATGGTGTCCAAACAGGTCAGTCAGGAAAACATTACATCAAAGAACAATGAGGTGGGGTTACAAGGGGTCAAATGTTGCAGATGCTGGGGTCTGTATGAAAAATAAAAAACAATAAAAAAAAAATGTTGTTTGCTGGAAATCACAGCAGATCCGGCCGCATCTGTGTAGAGAGAACAAGCCAACGACGACTCGACTCTGGATGACTCTACGAAAGGTGGGGTTACATGTAGCGTGACATGAACCCTCTACGTCAGGTGGGGTTACATGTAGCGTGACATGAACATGTAGGGTTCATGTCACGCTACATGTAACCCCACCTGACGTAGCGTCATCCAGACTCGAGTCGTCGTTGGCTTGTCCTCTTTACACAGATGCGGCCGGACCTGCTGTGATTTCCAGCAACATTTTTTTTTTTTTAATGTTTTTTGGTTGTTTTTTGTTTTTCATACAGACCCCAGCATCTGCAACATTTGACCCCTTGTGACCCCACCTCATTGTTCTTTGATGTAATGATTTCCTGACTGACCTGTTTGGACACCATTCACACCTTTGATTGCTGTGATTATCTCTCTGCCGAAGTGTGATAAAGGGCAGTTAGAAAGATTACCTGTAATCATCTGGCAGTATTCTCTGACTATATATGCTGTGCCTATATGCATCTCTCCACTTCACCTGATGAAGGAGCAGCGCTCCGAAAGCTTGTGATTTCAAATAAAGCTGTTGGACTATAACCTGGTGTTGTGTGACTTCTTACATTTGTCCACCCCAGTTCAACACCGGCATCTCCACATCATGTCCATTAATGTTGCCTGTCTTTACACCTACCTCAGCACATCTTCCACTGAAACATTCATCATGCCTTTGTCACTTCCGGACTCAGTTATTCCAATGCACTCCTGGGCATTCTGAAGGGGGAGGGCGAGCAGTCAGAAGTCGTGGTTCACATTGGTACCAACAACATGGGTAGAAAGAGGGATGAGGTCCTGCAATAAGAATTTAGGGAGCTAGGTAGCAGATTAAAAAGCAGGACCTCAAAGGTTGTAATCTCTGGATTACTCCTGTTGCCACATGCTAGGGAGTAGAGGAATAGGAGGATACAGCAGATGAATGCGTGGCTAAAGAGTTGGTGCAGGAGGGAGGGCTTTAGTTTCGTGGATCACCGGGTCTGCTTCTGGGGAAGGTGGGACCTGTACAAGTCGGACGGGTTGCACCTGAACCAGAATGGGACCAACATCCTTGTGGGGAGATTTGCTAGTGCTGTTGGGAGGGATTAAACTAACTTGGCAGGGGGATGGGATATGGAGTGGAGCTATAGTAGGGGGTGATACACAGCCAAATATAGAGGAAAAAACAAGTCAGCCTGGAAGGCAGAGCAAATATGTAATGGCACAAGGGAGTATGGCAAGGCTGGATGGCATTTATTTTAATGCAAGGAGTTTTGCGAGTAAGACAGATGAATTGACGGTGTTGATGAACACATGGGAGTATGATATTGTTGCTATCACAGAGACATGGTTGAGGGAGGGGCAAGACTGGCAGCTCAATATTCCGGGGTATAGAATCTTCAGGCGAGACAGACGGGGTTGTAAAAGAGGAGGGGGTGTCGCAATATTAATCAAGGAGTCAATTACTGCTGTAAGGAGGGATGATATCTTAGCAGGTTCCTCTAATGAGGCCATATGGGTAGAACTTAAAAACAAAAAGGGGGCAAGCACGTTGCTGGGAGTGTACTATAGGCCCCCAAACAGTCAGGGGGAAATAGAGGAACAGATATGTAGGCAAATCTCAGAGAAGTGTAGAAATAATAGGGTAATAATACTAGCGGATTTCAACATCCCCAATATTAACTGGGATAGTCAGAGTGTGAAAGGCTTAGAGGGTGCGGAATTCTTAAAGTGCATCCAGGAGAGCTTTTTGAGCCAGCATGTAGAAAGTCCTACAAGAGAGGGGGCGGTACTGGACCTAATTCTAGGGAATGTAGCTGGGCAAGTGATAGAAGTGTCACAGGAGAGCATTTTGGTGACAGTGACCATAATTCGGTGAGATTTAAGGTAGTCATGGAAAAGGACAAAGATGGACTAGAAATAAAGGTTCTAAATTGGGGGAAAGCTGATTTAAATATGATAAGGCAGGATCTGGCCAACGTGGATTGGGATCAGCTACTTGTAGGAAAATCCACATCACAGCAGTGGGAGTCTTTCAGAAAGGAAATAGAGAGAGTACAACACCAACATGTTCCCGTAAAGGTCAAGGGTGGGACCAACAAGCCCAGGGAACCCTAGATGTCAACGGATATACAAGAATGGATTAGGAAAAAAAGGGAGGCTTTTGGCAGATTCAAAGGACTAAAAACAGTGGAAGCCCTAGAGGAGTATAGAAAGTGCAGGGGTGTACGTAAAAAAGAAATTAGGAGAGCAAAGAGGGGGCATGAAAAAACACTGGCGGGCAAAATAAAGAAAAATCTCAAGGTGTTTTATAAGTATATTAAGGGCAAGAGGATAACCAGGGAAAGAGTAGGGCCCATTAGGGATCAAAGTGGCAATCTGTGTGTAGAGCCGGAAGATGTGGGTGAGGTTTTAAATGAATATTTTGCATCTGTGTTCACTATGGAGAAGGATGATGTAGGCATAGAAATCAGGCAGGGGGACAAATTAGTATTGAGAGGGAGGAGGTACTGGCGGTTTTAGCGGGCTTAAAAGTGGATAAATCCCCAGGCCCAGACGAGATGTATCCCAGGCTGCTGTGTCAGGCAAGGGAGGAGATTGCAGGGGCTCTGAGACAAATTTTCAGATCCTCTCTGGCCACAGGGGAGGTGCCAGAGGACTGGAGGACAGCAATCATAGTACCATTATTCAAGAAGGGTAGTAGGGATAAACCAGGGAATTACAGGCCAGTGAGCCTAACATCAGTGGTAGGGAAATTATTGGGAAAAATTCTGAGGGACAAAATTAGTCTCCACTTGGAGAGGCAAGGATTAATCAAGGATAGTCAGCATGGCTTTGTCAGGGGGAGATCATGTCTGACCAATTTGATTGAATTTTTCGAGGGGGTGAGTAGGTGCATGGCTGAGGGTAGTGCAGTTGATGTAGTCTACATGGACTTCAGTAAGGCTTTTGACAAAGTCCCGCATGGGAGATTGGTCAAGAAGGTAAGAGCCCATGGGATCCAGGGCAATTTGGCACATTGGATCCAAAATTGGCTTAGTGGCAGGAGGCAGAGGGTGATGGTCGACGGTTGTTTTTGTGACTGGAAGCCTGTGTCCAGTGGCGTACCGTAGGGATCGGTGCTGAGTCCTTGCTGTTTGTAGTGCACATTAATGATTTAGATATGAATGTAGTAGGTATGATCAGTAAGTTCGCAGATGACACGAAAATTGGTGGAGTGGTAAATAGCGAGGAGGGAAGCCTCAGGCTACAGGATGATATAGACGGGTTTTTCTGATGAGCAGAACAGTAGCAAATGGAATTTAACCCTGAAAAGTGTGCGGTGATGCATTTTGGGAGGACTAACAAGGCAAGGGAATAAACAATGAATGGTAGGACCCTAGGAAGGACAGAGGATCAGAGGGACCTTGGTGTACATGTACATAGATCCCTGAAGGCAGCGGGGCAGGTAGATAAGGTGGTTAAAAAGGCATATGGAATACTTGCCTTCATTAGCCGAGGCATAGAATATAAGAGCAGGGAGGTTATGATGGAGCTGTACAAAACGCTAGTTAGGCCACAGCTGGAATACTGTGTGCAGTTCTAGTCACCACACTATAGGAAGAATGTGATTGCATTGGAGAGGGTGCAGAGGAGATTCACCAGGATCTTACCTAGGCTGGAGCGCTTCAGCTATGAAGAAAGACTGGACAGGCTGGGGTTGTTTTCTTTAGAGCAGAGAAGGCTGAGGGGGGACCTGATTGAGGTGTACAAAATGATGAGGGGCATAGATAAGGTAGATAGAGAGGAACTTTTCCCCTTAGTAGAGGGGTCAAAAACCTGGGGGCATAGATTCAAGGTAAGGGGCAGGAGGTTTAATGGGGATTTGAGGAAAAACTTTTTCACCCAGAGAGTGGTTGGAATCTGGAACTCATCAGCAAAGTGATGGAAGGTGTCATCGACAGTGCTATCAAGCGGCACTTACTCACCAATAACCTGCTCACTGATGCTCAGTTTGGGTTCCGCCAGGACCACTCAGCTTCAGACCTCATTACAGCCTTGGTACAAACATGGACAAAAGAGCTGAATTCCAGAGGTGAGGTGAGAGTGACTGCCCCTAACATCAAGGCTGCATTTGAACAAGTGTAGCATCAGGGAGCCCTAGTAAAATTGAAGTCAATGGGTATCAAGGGCAAATTCGCCACAGGCTGCAATCAAACCTAACACATCGCTGCAGAAGTTCCTCGGGAATTCTTCAGGGCCGTATCCTAGGCCCAACCATATTCAGCTGCTGCATCAATCACCTTCCCTCAATCATAAGGTCAGAATTGGGGATCTTCACAGATGATTCCACCGTGTTCAGTTCCATTCGCAACTCCTCAGATGGTGAAGCAGTCCATGCCTGCCTGCAGTGAGACCTGGACAACAGTTAGGCTTTGGTTGATAAGTGGCAAGTAACATTCGATGGAATCTGGAACAGTACCCATGGATTGGAGGGTAGCTAATGTTACCCCACTATTCAAAAAAGGTGGTAGAGAGAAAACGGGGAATTACAGACCGGTAAGCCTGACATCGGTAGTGGGGAAAAGATGTAATAGCAGAGCACTTGGAAAACAGTGACAGGATCGGACAAAGTCAACATGGATTCACAAAAGGTAAATTGTGCTTCACTAATCTACTGGAATTTTTTGAGGACATAACTGGTAAAATAGATAAAGGAGAACCAGTGGATGTGGTGTATCTGGACTTTCAGAAGGCCTTCGATAAGGTCCCGCATAAGAGATTAACGTGTAAAGTTAAGGCACACGGGATTGGGGGCAAGGTATTGACTTGGATAGAGAACTGGTTGGCAGACAGAAAGCAAAGAGTTGGAATAAACGTGTCTTTTTCCGAGTGGCAGGCAGTGGCTAGTGGGGTACCGCAGGGATCGGTCCTTGGACCCCAGCTATTCACAATATATATTAATGATCTAGACAAGGGAACTAGATGTAATATCTCCAAATTTGCAGACGACACAAAGCTGGGTGGGCGTGTGTGCTGTGAGGAGGATGTCAAGAAACTCCAGGATGATTTGCACATGTTGGGTGATTGGGCAGAAACATGGCAGATGCAATATAACGTGGATAAATGTGAGGTTGTCCACTTTGGTGGCAAAAACAGGAAGGCAGATTATTATCTAAATGGCAATAGATTGGGAGAAGGGGAAGTGCAATGAGACCTGGGTGTCCTTGTGCACCAGTCGCTGAAGGTATGCATGCAGGTGCAGCAGGCGGTTAAGAAGGCAAATGGTATGTTGGCCTTCATAGCGAGAGGGTTTGAGTACAGGAACAAGGATGTCTTGCTGCAGTTATACAGGGCCTTGGTGAGACCACATCTTGAGTATTGTGTGCAGTTTTGGTCGCCTTATCTGAGGAAGGATGTTCTTGCCATGGAAGGAGTTCAGCGAAGATTCACCAGGCTGATACCTGGGATGGCAGGAATGACATATGAGGAGAGATTGGGTCGATTGGGCTTGTACTCGCTGGAGTTTAGAAGAATGAGAGGTGATCTCATTGAAACATAAAATTCTGACAGGACTGGACAGACTCGATGCAGGAGGGATGTTCCCGATGGTCGGGGAGTCCAGAACCAGGGGACACAGTCTAAGGATAAAGGGTAGGCCATTTAGGACAGAAATGAGGAGGAATTTCTTCACCCAGAGAGTGGTGAACCTGTGGAACTCTCTACCACAGAAGGCGGTGGAGGCCAGTTTATTAAATATATTCAAGAAGGAGTTGGATATATTTCTTAAGGCTAAAGGGATCCAGGGGTATGGGGAGAAAGCAGGGACCGGGTACTGAATTTGGATGATCAGCCGTGATCGCATTGAATGGCGGAGCAGGCTCGAGGGGCCGAATGGCCTACTCCTGCTCCTATCTTCTATGTTTCTATGTTTCACACAAGTGCCAGGCAATGACCATCTCCAACAAGAGACAGCCTAACCACCTCCTCTTGACATTCAAAGGTATTACCATCGCCAAATCCCCCACCATCAACATCCTGGGGGTCACCATTGGCCAGAAACTTAACTAGACCAGCCACATAAATACTATGGTTACAAGAGCAGGTGAGAGGCTAGGTATTCTGCAGCGAGTGACTCACCTCCGGACTCTCCAAAGCCTTCCCACCATCTACAAAGCACAAGTCAGGAGTGTAATGGAATACTCTCCACTTGCCTGAATGAGTGCAGCTCCAACAGCACTCAAAAAGCTCAAAACCAAACATCACCGCGCACCGGCGCTAGTTGCTTTGCGCCCTCTTAAGGCCCCAACAGGAGGCGCAAACAACTGAATTTTTCCCCTGCTCGCGAAATTAACTAGACATTTTGCAGCGGCGCTAAACACTACTGCCACGATCTCCTGCGCCGGCAGATCGTGACGTCAGTCGAGTGCGCAACGCCCCGGTAACGCCCTGGACCGGATATTGAGTGGCGGCCCCTGCCTTACCGCCTGCCGCTAGCAACGACAGGTTGAGGGGAGCGTTTTGCAGTCAGAAAGGGACTGGGGGAGCGCTATTTAAAAGCGACCGCTTCCTGCCTTTTTTTGTTGGTGACATTTTTGCACCACGCATTCTGAAAGAGAGAGAGAGACTTCTGGAGAGAAAAAGGAGTTTTGGGTACTGAGCAGCACTTTGCAGGTTCATTTTGATTTGCCCTTCCTTGTATCGATTTAGAAGAGACTGTGGGGGCTGCACTCTGAGCTCTTTCCCTGGGTCTCTCCATTGTTCTTTCCAGCAGATTTGATGTAAAGGTCTCTCCAGGCCGAGATTCAAGGCTACAATGAGCAGGATGTGGACGGAGAGCAAGATCAACCCTCCCCTTTAAGAACTGGCCAGCGCCAGTGTGTCTGTGTTCCATTGCGGACTGACATCACATGAGCTTCGCCAGCGCTCTGAGGTAGCGCCTCGCTCCTCGGCCTTTGCGCCTTAAGACAATTGTGAAGAGCTTGATTTAGCGCTCCAATCACCTCCAGGGGCGATAGAAGCCAAGTTTGCATTCAGAGGCGATAATTAGCGCCAGGCGCTAAACTTTGCGCACGGCCGATAATCGCGCCCCAAACGGGGCGATACTGAATTTTTCTGCCTATGACTCTATGGCTGCCTCCTGTATTCTATTCCACACCAAATCCCATTTGCCCATTACTCCCATTCTCGTTAATCTGCATTGACTCTCAGTCCCGAAACACCCTTTTCCTGCTTTTTTTTCCAGTTTTGACGAAGGGTCTTTGACCTGAAACGTTAACTCCGTTTCTCTCTCCACGGATGCTGCCCTGGCCTGCTGAGTTTTTCCAGCATTTTCTGTTGTTATTTCAAATTTATAATGTTTATCTTTGTGTTTAAATCTCTCCATGGCATCTATAATCTCTGCCAAGCATACAACCTTCACCAACACTGCTCTCCCCTCACCCCCACCCAACCCCCCACACTGTACTTTGCGTTCATCTAACTCTGGTCCCTTGTACATTCCCCCTCCTTTCATTGCAACATTGGCAGTCATGCCTTCAGCTACTGAGGTCCCATGTTCTGGAATTCCCTCCCCAAACCCCTCCATCTCTCCCTCTCTTTTTCAATGTCCTCTTTAAAACCCATCTCTCTGTTCAATCTTTTGTTTGCCGCTCCTAATATTTCTTTCTTTGCCTCAGCAGTTATCTTTTACACTTCTGTGAAGTGCCTTGGGATGTTTTTCTACACTGAAGGCACCACATAAATGTAAGCTGTTGCTGTTTCTGTTACAAAGACTCTTTTCATCATGTGGACAAATAAAATCTCTCATGGAATACCAAAATCTTGCAAGTGACAGAAGAAATGACAGCAAAATCAAGTGTAATGACATCATCATTCCATACCAGTCTCATTACATTGACTTCTGTGCCTGGCCAGTGGCGCACTTATGCTGTGTGGCTAGGCAGACGTGTCAGTATCATTTTGATGCTATCACCACTGCAAACAACCAAGGCAGTCTCAAACATTGTGCATCCATCTAGAAAGTCTGGCAGGAGGATATAGGGCTTGTCAAATCCAAAGTGTTTGCTCATCCTTGTCCTGTGATACAGCATCAAGACATCTGCCCAGTTCATTGTGATCTATAGCTGGCTCTTCTTGTGGAAGCATGTTCAATTAGTGGTTATGTGTACCATGTTTAATTGCACATCATAGAAGCTCTCAGTTGGCTATTCAGTGGAAAATCCTATTGATTTATCCAGCTTGAGAATCGAAGAAACTAACATTGGCCCAGGTCTGCCTAGCAAGGAACTGCTCCCACCCTCTTCCGGTTAACACAAGGTTTTAATATGAGTGCTGAACAAGCAGCATCGTATATTGCATTCCAAACTAAGCTGAAGAAGTTTTTTTATTCATTCATGGGATGTGGGCATCGCTGGCAAGGCCAGCATTTATTTCCCATCACTAATTGCCTTTGAGAAGGTGGTGGTGAGTCACCTTCTTGAACCACTGCAGTCCGTGTAGTGAAGGTACTCCCACAGGGCTGTTAAGTAGGGAGTTTCAGGATTTTGACCCAGCGACGATGAAGGAACGGTGATATATTTCCAAGTCAGGATGGTGTGTGACTTGTAGGGGGACTTGGAGGTGGTGGTGTTCCATGCACCTGCTGCCCTTGTCCTTCTAGGTGGTGGAAGTCACGGCTTTTGGAGGTGCTGTTGAAGAAGCTTTGGCGAGTTGATGCAGTGCATCTTGTAGATGGTACACACTGCAGCTATGGTGCGCCAGTTGTGGAGGGAGTGAATGTTTAAGGTGGTGGATGGGGTGCCAATCAAGTGGGCTGCTTTGTTCTCGATGGTTTTGAGCTTTTTGAGTGCTGTTGGAGTTGCACTCATCCAGGCAAGTGGAGAATATTCCATTACACTCCTGACTTGTGCTTTGTAGATGGTGGGAAGGCTTTGGGGAGTCAGGAGGTGAGTCACTCACTGCAGAATACCCAGCCTCTCACCTGCTCTTGTAACCATAGTATTTATGTGGCTGGTCTAGTTAAGTTTCTGGCCAATGTTGACCCCCAGGATGTTGATGGTGGGGGATTCGGCGATGGTAATACCTTTGAATGTCAAGAGGAGGTGGTTAGGCTGTCTCTTGTTGGAGATGGTCATTGCCTGGCACGTGTATGGCGCGACTCTTACTTGCCACTTATCAACCAAAGCCTAACTGTTGTCCAGGTCTCACTGCAGGCAGGCATGGACTGCTTCACTATCTGAGGAGTTGCGAAAGGAACTGAACACGATGCAATCATCCGTGAAGATCCCCAATTCTGACCTTATGATTGAGGGAAGGTAATTGATGCAGCAGCTGAATATGGTTGGGCCTAGGATACGGCCCTGAAGAATTCCCGAGGAACTTCTGCAGCGATGTGTTAGGTTTGATTGCAGCTTGTGGCAAATTTGCCCTTGATACCCATTGACTTCAATTTTACTAGGGCTCCCTGATGCTACACTTGTTCAAATGTGGCCTTGATGTTACGGGCAGTCACTCTCACCTCACCTCTGGAATTCAGCTCTTTTGTCCATGTTTGTACCAAGGCTGTAATGAGGTCTGAAGCTGAGTGGTCCTGGTGGAACCCAAACAGAGCATCAGTGAGCAGGTTATTGGTGAGTAAGTGCCGCTTGATAGCACTGTCGATGACACCTTCCATCACTTTGCTGATGTTTGAGAGAAGACTGATGGGGCAGTAATTGGCCGGATTGGATTTGTCCTGCTATTTGTTGACAGGACATGCCTGGGCAATTTTCTACTTTGTCGGGTAGATGCCAGTGTTGTAGCAGTACTGGAACAGCTTGGCTAGAGGCACGGCTAGTTCTGGAGCACAAGTCTTCAGCACCAAAGCCAGGATTTGTTGCGGCCCATAGCCTTTGCGGTATCCAGTGCGCTCAGCCATTTCTTGATATCACATGGCATGAATAAGTTGGCTGAAGACTGGCTTCTGTGATGGTGGGGACCTCAGGAGGAGGCCAATATGGATCATCCACTCGGCACTTCTGGATAAAGATGGTTGCAAACGCTTCAGCCTTGTCTTTTGCACTCGCATGCTGGGCTCCACCATCATTGAGGATAGGGATGCTCATGGAGCCTCCTCCTCCCATTAGTTGTTTAATGGTCCACCACCATTCACAACTGGATGAAGCAGAACTGCAGAGCTTTGATCTGATCTGTTGGTTGTGGGATTGCTTAGTTTTGTCCATGGCATGCCACTTCTGCTGTTAGCATGCATGTAGCCCTGTGTTGCAGCTTCACCAAGTTGGCAACTCATTTTTAAGTACGCCTGGTGCTGCTCCTGGCATGCTCTTCTACACTCCTCATTGAACCAGGGTTGGTCCCTTAGCTTAATGGTAATGGTAGAGTGAGGGATATGCCGGGCCATGAATTTACAGATTGTGATGGAATAAAATTCTGCTCCTGCTGAAGACCCACAGCACCTCATGGATGCCCAGTTTTGCGCTGCTACATCTGTTCTTAATCTATCCCATTCACAGTGGTAATGCCACACAACACGATGGAGGGTGTGCTCAGTGTAAAGACTGGACTTCGTCTCCACAAGAACTGTGTGTGGTCACTCCTACCAATACTATCATGGACAGATGCATCTGCGACAGGTAAATTGATATGGGCGAGGTCAAGTTCAGTTTTTCCTTCATGTTGTTTCTCTCTAAGTTTTAAGAACATCCGTGTGCATGAAATTATTACAATTGGCATGTTTATTCAGCTACTGTAGCAAGGGAAAGGTATTGCAAGGAAAGCTATTGACCAGGTAGATGTAATATAGGATGGATAGGTATTCTGGAGTCCTGCTTGATTTACTTTGGAGGGAGGGGGCTGGCGAAAACCTGTAGAACCGATTGGGCAGTGTCCAAGCTAGAAAGGATGACCCCAAGCTTCCGGTTGCCTCTCATTTTAATTCACCGCCCTATTCCCACTCAGACCTCACTGTACTCGGGCTCTTGCATTGTTCCACAGAAGCTCAGCGTAAGCTCGAGGAACAGCACCTCATCTTTCGATTAGGCACTTTACAGCCTTCCGGACTCAATATTGAGTTCAACAATTTCAGATCATAACCTCGGCCCCTATTATATTTTTACTTATATTTTTTATCCAAACCTTTGTTTTGGCCCTTCCCCCCCCCCCGCCACTTTTTTTCTCTCCCACATGGCAGCTGTCTCCCATTCTGCCAGCGCATTTCACACCTAATCTAGAGCTGTCTTTTGTCTCCACTAGTCCTATCACCATCTCGTCTCATTTTGAATACCTCTTAATGTCTCTTCACTTCTCTTTTGTTCTCTCCCAGCCCCCATACTGGCCTTTTAATCTATTTCATTTCCTGTGCTTCTTCAGTCTTGACAAAGGGTTTTGACCCGAAACGTTGACTCTAATTTCTCTCCACGGATGTTGCCTGGCCTGCTGAGATTTTCCAGCATTTTCTGTTGTTATTTCGGATTTCCAGCATCTGCAGTATTTTGCTATCGTAGAAAGGATTGCATCTGGTCTGTAGTAGGAGTGGCCTAAAAGGATCCAATGGTCTTTTTTTCCCATCCTAAGCTCTCTTGAAAATGTTATTCGACACAGTGGATTACATAAAACACTTGCCAATTCGTAATGCAGAAAAATGTGTTTTCTTCCTTTTTTGTAGAAATGTCTTATTATTCGTTTCCATTCAATTTAGTAAGATATTTGAATGCAAGCTTCATTAAATTTCAATGATTGACAAAAGAACCAAAGGTGATATGAGGAAAACTTTTTTACACTGTGAGTGGTTAGGATCTGGAATCTGGACTGCCTGAAAGAGTGGTGCAGGCAGACTCAATCGTGGCTTTCAAAAGGGAATTGGACAAGTACCTGATGGGAAAACATTTGCAGGGCTACGGGGAAAGGGCGGGGGAGAGGGACTAGCTAAAATGCTCTTGCAGAAAGCTGGCACAGGCTCGATGGGCCGAATGGCTTCCTTCTGTGATTCTATGATTCAAGCAGCATCTATACAGCCCATCTTAACATCAGCATTTCATTTAATACCTATGTAATAATTTTTTGTGTCCAATATTTTCAATATTGGATGTGCACAATCATTTTCTTGATTGCTGATCACATCTCAATTTTTTGATTGTACAACAAAAAGTCCAATCACATTCACCAAAAATAATTGTGTGTGATACTGCTGCCATAACAATTCCTCACTCTCTGACCTCAACCGCCAACTTATCACCTCCCACTAATCTTTTCCTCACTGCCAGACCTCGCACTACCTACACCTCCCTCGCAGAGCTCACTCTCATGCCTCCTGCACTGTCACACGGCTTCATAGAGTCACAGATTTATACAGCACAGAAAGAGGCCCTTCGGCCCATCGCGTCCGCGCCGGCCATCAAGCCCTGTCTAATCTAATCCCATTTTCCAGCATTTGGTCCGTAGCCTTGTATGCTATGGCATTTCAAGTGCTCATCCAAATGCTTCTTGAATGTTGTGAGGTTTCCTGCCTCTACCACCCTTTCAGGCAGTGAGTTCCAGATTCCAACCACCCTCTGGGTGAAAAGGTTCTTCCTCAAATCCCCTCTAAACCTCCTGCCCCTTACCTTGAATCTATGCCCCCTTGTTATTGACCCCTCTACTAAGGGAAAAAGTTCCTTTCTATCTACCCTATCTATGCCCCCCATAATTTTGTACACCTCAATCAGGTCCCCGCTCAGCCTTCTCTGCTGCAAGGAAAACAACCCCAGCCTGTCCAGTCTTTCTTCATAGCTGAAGTGCTCCAGCCCAGGTAACATCCTGGTGAATCTCCTCTGCACCCTCTCCAAAGCAATCACATCCTTCCTATAGTGTGGCGACCAGAACTGCACACAGTATTCCAGCTGTGGCCTAACCAGCGTTTTGTACAGCTCCATCATAACCTCCCTGCTCTTATATTCTATGCCTCGGCTAATGAAGGCAAGTATCCCATATGCCTTTTTAACCACCTTATCCACCTGTTCTGCTGCCTTCAGGGATCTATGTACATGCACACCAAGGTCCCTCTGATCCTCTGCCTTTCCTAGGGTCTTACTATTCATTGTGTATTCCCTTGCCTTGTTAGTCCCTCCAAAATGCATCACCTCACACTTTTCAGGGTTAAATTCCATTTGCCACTGTTCTGCCCATCTGACCAACCCATCTATATCGTCCTGCAGACTGAGGCTACCCTCCTCGCTATTTACCACCCCACCAATTTTCGTGTCATCTGCGAACTTACTGATCATACCTTTTACATTCACATCCAAATCATGAATGTAGACCACAAACAGCAAGGGACCCAGCACCGATCCCTGCGGTACCCCACTGGACACAGGCTTCCAGTCACAAAAACAACCTTCGACCATCACCCTCTGCCTTCTGCCACTAAGCCAGTTTTGGATCCAATGTGCCAAGGCACCCTGGATCCCATGGGCTCTTACCTTCTTGACCAATCTCCTGTGCGGGACTTTATTGAAAGCCTTACTGAAATCCATGTATACCACATCCACTGCACTACCCTCATCCACACACCTAGTCACCCCCTCGAAAAATTCAATCAAATTGGTCAGACATGATCTTCCCTTGACAAAGCCATGCTGACTATCCCTGATTAATCCTTGCCTCTCCAAGTGGAGACTAATTCTGTCCCTCAGAATTTTTTCCAATAATTTCCCTACCACTGATGTTAGGCTCACTGGTCTGTAATTCCCTGGTTTATCCCTACTACCCTTCTTGAATAATGGTACTACGTTAGCTGTTCTCCAGTCCTCTGGCACATCCCCTGTGGCCAGAGAGGTTTTGAAAATTTGTGTCAGAGCCCCTGCAATCTCCTCCTTTGCCTCACACAGCAGCCTGGGATACATCTCGTCCGGGCCTGGGGATTTATCCACTTTTAAGCCTGCTAAAACCGCTTGTACCTCCTCCCTCTCGATGCTAATATGTTCAAGTATATCACAGTCCCCCTGCCCGATTTCTATGTCTACATCGTCCTTCTCCATAGTGAACACAGATGCAAAAAATTCATTTAAAACCCCACCTACATCTTCTGGCTCCACACACCGATTGCCACTTTGGTCCCTAATGGGCCCTACTCTTTCCCTAGTTATCCTCTTGCCCTTAATATACTTATAAAACACCTTAGGATTTTCCTTTATTTTGCTCGCCAGTGTTATTTCATGGCCCCTCCTCGCTCTTCTAATTTCTTTTTTAATATCCCCCTGCACTTTTTATACTCCTCTAGGGCTTCCTCTGTCTTTAGTCCTTTGTATCTGCCAAAAGCCCCCCTTTTTTTCCTAATCCATTCTCGTATATCCCTTGACATCCAAGGTTCCCTGGGCTTTTTGGTCCCACCCTTGACCTTTACGGGAACATGTTGCCATTGTACTCTCTCAATTTCCTTTCTGAAAGACTCCCATTGCTCCGATGTGGATTTTCCTACAAGTAGCTGATCCCAGTCCAGTTTGGCCAGATCCTGCCTTATCATAATAAAATTGGCCTTCCCCCAATTTAGAACCTTTATTTCCGGTCCATCTCTGTCCTTTTCCATGACAACCTTAAATCTCACCGAATTATGGTCACTGTCACCAAAGTGCTGACCTACTTACACTTCTACCACTTGCCTGGCCACATTCCCTAGAATTAGGTCCAGTACCGCCCCCTCTCTTGTAGGACTTTCTACATGCTGGCTTAAAAAGCTCTCCTGGATGCACTTTAAGAATTCTGCACCCTCTAAGCCTTTCACTCTCTGACTATCCCAGTTAATATTGGGGAAGTTGAAATCCCCCACTATTATTACCCTATTATTTGCACATTTCTCTGAGGTTTGCCTACATATCTGTTCCTCTATCTCCCCCTGACTGTTTGGGGGCCTATAGTACACTCCCAGCAAAGCGCTTGCCCCCTTTTTGTTTTTATGTTCTACCCATATGGCCTCATTAGATGAACCTGTTAATATATCATCCCTCCTTACAGCAGTAATTGACTCCTTAATTAATATTGCGACACCCCCTCCTCTTTTACCCCCCCCCACCCCCGTCTCGCCTGAAGATTCCATACCCCGGAATATTGAGCTGCCTGTCTTGCCCCTCTCTCAACCATGTCTCCGTAATAGCAACAATATCATACTCCCATGTGTTCATCAACACCATCAGTTCATCCACCTTATTCGCAAGACTCCTTGCATTAAAATAAATGCCATCCAGCCTTGCCCTACTCCCTTTTGCCATTACATATTTGCTCTGCCTTCCAAGCTGACTTGTTTTTTCCTCTATATTTGGCTGTACATCACCCCCTATTATAGCTCCACTCTGTATCCCATCCCCCTGCCAAGTTAGTTTAAACCCCCCCCAAGAGTGCTAGCAAACCTCCCCGCAAGGGTATTTGGCCCATTCTGGTTCAGGTGCAGCCCGTCCAACTTGTACAGGTCCCACCTTCCCCAGAAGCAGACCCAGTGATCCAGGAAACTAAAGCCCTCCCTCCTGCACCAACTCTTTAGCCACGCATTCATCTGCTCTATCCTCCTATTCCTATACTCACTAGCATGTGGCACCGGGAGTAATCCAGATATTACAACCTTTGAGGTCCTGCTCTTTAATCTGCTACCTAGCTCCCTAAATTCTTGCTGCAGGACCTCATCCCTCTTCCTACCCATGTCGTTGGTCCCAATGTGAACCACGACCTCTTACTGTTCACCCTCCCCCTTCAGAATGCCCTGCAGCCGTTCAGTGACATCCTTGACCCTGGCACCAGGAAGGCAACAAACCATCCTGGAGTCACGTCTTCACCTCCCTCCAGATCTTCAGACTTACGCTGGCCTTCCTATCTCCCCACCCTACCACTGAGTCTAGTGCAGGAGCTGATTTTCTGAATACTTCTGTTTAATTTTTTGCAGTCAGCAGCGTCAGCACTCAGGGAGACAGATGAGCTAGCTGCTTCGACACTAAATGAGCCTGTACACTAGCTTAAAACCACTGACCCTGCTCCCAACTGTTCCCCAATGCTGGCATTACTCCCTTGACCGTACCCCCCCCCACCCCCAAATGAATAAAGGCCCCTCCCCGACCTTCCCTCCCATTTGCGCCTATTGGATGCTCTGCTACCACCCTGCTTCAGCTTTGGGCCCCACTGGACTCTCTTTCAGCTCAGGCTGCAAGCCCATTGTTCTGCTTCGTGCTCCAGCTTTGGTTTTTCCCTGCTCGGGGTCCATTCTAGCCCTGCCTGTGGTCCCTCTCAGCCTACTATGGTTTTCTTAGTTTGTTTCTTTGTGCTTCAATGTCAAAGGAAAAACAAACGAATGCACAAAGGGTTGATCTGAAAAGCTTTGATGCCCACATATGTGCCATCTACATCTGGAGGGAATCCTGTCAAGATTGAAAATTCTGCAATCTATCCTTTCCACAAGCATAGTATTTGCCTTCTGTTTGACACCTGTGCACACAGCAGACTGGCTGGAGAGGCAAATGGTTTCTGGGATGGCTTGATAGAATGCAGTAGTATAAAAACCAGAGGTGGTGAAGACAGATCTCCTCTGACAAGTTCAGGTACCCATGAAGGGGTCTAAAACATGAGTCCCAGAGTAGTGATAAATGCAGACAAAATGACTCAGGAGTTGTCACGTCTGCATTTGCTGACACTGGTGAACTCCTCTTCCTCAGGTGAATCATGAGGAATACGTATCCTCATCACGTTGTTTGGTGCAATTTAAATGCCAGCGGCAACCAGGAAATGGCAAGAAAAAAAAAATCAGACATCCAACAGTGATGGACTACCCAGCAAAATTAATGCAATGAGAAAAATGCAACCGAGATGAAATATTCCATTCACCACTGCCTGTGACTGAGATCGGTTTCAGTGTCATTTCCCTTCCCCCAGACCTCATTGTATTGTGTACTGGAATGTGCTGTATTGTATACTGGAATGTGCTGGAATGTGCTGTGTGTAGGGCTCCGCCCATACCTGGCCCCGTTTGTAAGCTAGCTTCAGTCTGGCCTCAGTCTCCAGAAGGAAGACATCTCTCTCTCTTACGTGTTACTTTCTAAGTTAATAAAAGCCTTGTTTTTGTTCTGCTAACTTCGAGTCACGGAATTATTGAGGCACATCAATTTTATTAACTTATTTTTCAACACTATGGATCAACTCCTGAAACCCGAACGTTTGGATTTGGATCAACATGCTCCGGACGCATCAGCACGCTTCGGACACTGGTTTGAGTGTATGGAATTCTTCCTGGACAATTCCGCAGCCGTCAAAGACGCTACGGACGCTGCGAGGATGAGACTCGGAATTCTGCGGAATTGGGTAAGCCACCGGGTTTACCCCCTCATCCAAGACGCCGAGACGTACCTGGCCGCCTGCGACATCTTAAAGGTGCATTTCCAGCAGCCTATGAATGAGGTGTATGCTAGGCACCTGCTCGCTACCCGCGCACAGCGACCTGGGGAATCGGTGGAGGAGTTCCTAAGCACCCTGAAAATGCTTGGCAAAGACTGCAAGTGCCGAGATGTAAAAGCCGCAGTGTACACTGACGAGCTTATTCGCGATGCCTTCATCACAGGCCTCAGCTCCACTTACATCCGGCAAAGACTGCTGGAAAAAACGGGGTTGGACCTGAAACAGGCTGCGGACACCGCGCGATCCCTGGATGTGGCCCAGAGAAACTCGGACGCCTACTCTTCAGCCCGCGCCGTCCACGCCGCCACGTGTGCACCGAGGGCGCCGCCATCTTGGAAGGCATCTTCCCCGCCCGACAGCCCGACACCGGCTGGGCCCCACTCTCCCCCCAGAAGCCCTACGACAGCCGCGACGCGTCAGGGACCCAACTGCTGCTTCTGCGGGCAGCCAAAGCACACCAGAAACCTGTGCCCGGCGAAAGGTACCACCTGCTTTAAGTGCGGTAAGAAGGGGCACTTCGGGAAGGTGTGCAGAGGGAACCCCGCCGGAAAACCAACCGCCGGAAAACCCGCCACCGCCGCGTGTGCGCCGTGGGAGCGGCCATCTTGGACGCCATCTTGCCCGACCTCGTGGGGTCCGCCATCTTGTGAGCAGACAGCGTGGACGCCATCTTGTATCGATCAGGGCCCTACAGTGGCATCGGTCACAGTGGACCAGACCAGGCCGCACCCGCTATCCAGATCAATGGTGGACATCGAGGTAAACGGGTGCCGGGTTAAATGCTTAATTGACAGTGGAAGCACGGAGAGCTTTATCCACCCAGAACTGGCACAACAACTCTCCCTAAAGGTGGTCCCTACTCAGGGTACCATCTCTATGGCTGATAAAACCCAGACATCGACCATTCTGCGTTACTGCACGGTACAATTGTGCGTTAACGGAACTGTATATGATAATTTTAAAGTATTAATCATGAAGAACCTATGTGCGAGCGTGATCTTGGGCCTGGATTTCCAGTGCAACCACCAAAGCATCACGCTCAAGTACGGTGGGTCCCAGCCGCCCCTCACAGTGTGCGGTCTGGCTACCCTGAAGGTAAAGCCGCCTTCGCTATTCGCGAACCTTACCCCTAACTGCCGGCCAATAGCGACCAAAAGCAGGAGGTACAGCTGGGAGGACAGGCGGTTTATCGCGACCGAGGTTTTCTTATTATTCCCAATGGGTCCCCAACTACTCCGACAAAGCCCGCCCCCTCTTGAAAGCATCCTCTTTCCCGCTCTCTGCTGAGGCCCACGCCGCCTTCAAAAGCATTAAGCAGGATATTGAGCGGGCCACGCTACAGGCAGTGGACGAGAACACTCCATTTCAAGTGGAAAGTGATGCGTCTGACTTCGCCTTGGCGGCCACCCTCAACCAGGCGGGGCGGCCCGTAGCTTTCTTCTCGAGGACCCTCCAAGGGCCCGAGATCAGACACTCCTCCGTGGAAAAGGAGGCCCAAGCCATCGTGGAGGCAGTGCGCCACTGGCGCCACTACCTAGCCGGCAAACGCTTCACCCTACTTACCGACCAGCGGTCGGTAGCGTTTATGTTCAATAATAAACAGAGGGGGAAGATTAAAAATGATAAGATTCTTAGGTGGCGGATCGAGCTCTCCACCTTCGAGTACGACATCATTTACCAGCCAGGGGCCCTTAACGAATCCCCTGACGCCCTCTCACGAGGGATGTGTGCCAGCGCCACCGGGGATCGGCTACAGACCCTCCACAACGACCTCTGCCACCCAGGGGTCACGCGGCTGTTCCACTTCATAAAGTCCCGTAACTTACCCTACTCTATTGAGGAAGTTCGGTCCCTGACCAGGAACTGCCGCACTTGCGCTGAGTGCAAGCCTCGGTTCTACCGCCCAGATAGAGCCCACTTAATCAAAGCTACACGGCCCTTTGAGCGGCTCAGCTTAGATTTCAAGGGCCCCCTCCCGTCCGTCGACCGCAATGTTTACTTCCTGAACATTGTGGACAAATACTCCCGGTTCCCATTCGCCTTCCCCTGCCCAGACATGACCAGCGCCACGGTCATTAAATGCCTCAACAGCCTGTTCTGCCTGTTCGGTATGCCGAGCTACATCCATACGGATAGGGGGGCGTCCTTCATGAGTGAAGAGCTACGCCAGTACATGCTGTCCAAGGGGATCGCCACGAGCCGTACCACCAGCTACAACCCCCGGGGTAACGGCCAAGTGGAGCGAGAGAACGGGACAGTATGGAAAGCAGTCACTCTCGCTCTAAGGACCAAGGGCCTCCCTATCTCCCGCTGGCAGGAAGTCCTCTCGGATGTGCTCCATTCGATACGGTCGCTATTGTGTACGGCCACTAATACCACGCCTCATGAACGAATGTTTGTCTTTCCCCGGAAATCCACCTCAGGCGTATCCATGCCGTCATGGCTCTCCACCCCAGGTCCGGTACTCGTGCGAAGGCATGTGAGGGGCCACAAGACGGACCCTCTCGTGGAGCCAGTACACCTACTCCATGCCAACCCCCAATACGCATATGTCCGGCACGCCGACGGAAGGGAGGACACTGTGTCCATAAAAGACGTCGCCCCAGCCGGCATCGACAACAACCACGGCAATAGCGGCAACGACGATCACAGCAACTCTTACCCACCCACTACTCTTTCATCACCCCCGGAAGAACACCGACCAACGGCACCCCCACCAACTACCCCTCCAACAACCCTGGCGGCACCCCCGGCAGAGACCCAGGAGGCTACCGGGGACACCCAGCCGACACCCGCGGCACCGCAACAGCCACGTCGGTCGCAGAGGACTATCAAACCCCCGAACAGACTAAATCTATAGAAGGGGTGAATGTGATGAAATATTCCATTCACCACTGCCTGTGACTGAGATCGGTTTCAGTGTCATTTCCCTTCCCCCAGACCTCATTGTATTGTGTACTGGAATGTGCTGTATTGTATACTGGAATGTGCTGGAATGTGCTGTGTGTAGGGCTCCGCCCATACCTGGCCCCGTTTGTAAGCTAGCTTCAGTCTGGCCTCAGTCTCCAGAAGGAAGACATCTCTCTCTCTTACGTGTTACTTTCTAAGTTAATAAAAGCCTTGTTTTGTTCTGCTAATTTCGAGTCTCGGAATTATTGAGGCACATCACATTGTAATTATCATCAGGTCTCTCGACTCTCAGTGATTATTTTATAGGGCCTAGGTGTACTCTGTCAGCAGAGCCTGGCCTCAAGTTACAAGATTTAGCACACCGTTTTAAATAAATGTTCTATTCACCCGCTTGCAGTATGAGGCTCCTTCAGTGGCTAAGAACCTCAGACAATCAGGAATTAGATATCATACTTACATACAGATTAATAAATTACATACTTCAATCTGTTCATGCTAAGTAAGGAGAAATTCTGTATGATACATGCAATAAATGCTATAAGAAGTAGTCCATTAATTTGTGGCTATGGTGTCTGGATTGGGAGTTTTGTTCAACACGGTACAGCTTGGTTAATTTTTCATTAAAACATTGAACTGTACCTGTTTTATAGGGGATTCAAATGCCATTGATTATGCTGATATATAAAGATTATTACAGTACAAAGAAGAAACGAATTTCATGTATGATCAACGCTGTTTAACTCTTAATTTTAGGTTTACGCAAGTAAAAGAACTACCAGAGACACTACAGAGAAGATAACAGGGAATTTACAAAATAGTCACAACTCTGCAAGGCATTTGCGGAGCACAATCTTTTTCACACATCAATCCTGTGGTGTTCTTCATCTTCACAGTGATTTTGAAGCACCAGGGTTGCAGGGCAATAACGAGTCTGCAAGTGTTTCATTGTCAGGGGACGAGTGACATAAAGTGTCCTATTTTTCAGAGCCCTTGTGGCCTCACAGTTCCTCAATCTGTGACAATTCTCTTATGGCAGTCCTGTTGCACAATAAAGGGTACTATGCACTTTTGATCTTTTAAAATAAATGTTGTCACATATTTTTATATTACTGCAGGGCCGTCAATAATAATGGATTTAAAAATATTCTTTAGTAGAAATTCCAACTTCAGGATTTCCAAATGTTGCCTTCTGCAGTTTACTAACTATTTCGAATATACTCGGCTGCATTATAATAGACATGGGGGGAGCAGAGTTCACATTTACATACCAATTATTGCTGGAGCAGCAGAAGTTCAACTGATGCTGGTGACAGGAGAAAATGAACTGAAGGTGGCCTACATGGCTTGAAGCGCGACCCTCCACAGATTGGGAGATCTGCAGGGAACCTGGGAACAGGTAAGATAATTTTTCTCTTGCTATCACAATCCTCAGGGCTCTCTGAATGCTGTTCTTGAGCAGTAGCCAGAAACCTCTTGGGCCTGCAGCTCTGCTTCTGCCCACCGTTCCCAGTGCAAGGTCCTGTCAAGTAGCAAGGCCCAAACCAAGAAAATTGAGTGCACTCATACCTCAGCCCCATAACACACCTCCGGGATGTGAGCCTATAAATTTGACTGCGCAGCGCTCGTTTTTCAAGTGCTAACTGGCCTACTAGGCCCCCAATATGGTGAGCAGGAACTGCAGGCACATTTCCGTCCAGAAACACACCATCCGCCATATTGGAAAAGGAAAAAAATTGGTGTCCAGGCAGAGCCCATGGCTGAAACAGGTGCTATACCCCTTTGTGTATGCAAATAAGGAGCCCATCACCTCTTTGAGGCCCGATGTAAGCTTGGTTTACCTTGAGGCTGCACTCAGTAAAACCAGACTATGGCGCTTGCGACCTACATACTTACTTGCTGTTTTATAAAGATGGAATTTGGATTGAAATTTCCTAACATGCGGTGCAGTGGCATTATGAAGGACAGGCTTTTTTTTTAAATTTGCTTATGGGATCTGGGTGTCGCTGGCAAGGCCAGCATTTATTGCCCATCCCTAGTTGCCCTTGAGAAGGTGGTGGTGAGCCACCTTCTTGAACCGCTGCAGTCCCTGTGGTGAAGGTACTCCCACAGTGCTGTTAGGTAGGGAGTTCCAGGATTTTGACCCAGTGACGATGAAGGATCAGCGATATACTTCTAAGTCAGGGTGATGTGCGACTTGGAAGGGAACTTGGAGGTGGTAGTGTTTCCATGCGCTTGCTGTCCTTGTCCTGCTAGGTGGAAGAAGTCGCGGGTTTGGTAGGTGCCGCCGAAGAAGCCTTGGCGAGTTGCTGCAGTGCATCTTGTAGATGGTACACACTGCAGCCACAGTATGCCAGTGGTGGAGGGAGAGTGAGTGTTTAAGGTGGTGGATGGGGTGCCAATCAAACGGGCTGCTTTTTCCTGGATGTTGTTGAGCTTCTTGAGTGTTGTTGGAGCTGCACTCATCCAGGCAAGTGGAGAGTATTCCATCATACTCCTTACTTGTGCCTTGTAGATGGTGGAAAGGCTTTGGAGAGTCAGGAGGTGAGGCACTCGCCGCAGAATACCCAGCCTCTGACCTGCTCCTGTTGCCACAGTATTTATGTCCAGTTAAGTTTCTGGTCAATGGTGACCCCCAGGATGTTGACGGTGGGGGATTCGGCGATGGTAATGCTGTTGAATGTCACGGGGAGGTGGTTAGACTGTCGCTTGTTGCAGATAGTCATTGCCTGGCAATTCTGTGGCGCAAATGTTGCCTGCCACTTATCAGCCCAAGCCTGAACATCGTCCAGGTCTTGTTGCATGCGGGCATGGACTGCTTCATTATCTGAGGAGTGGTGAATGGTGCTGAACACTGTGCAGTCATCAGCGAACATCCCCATTTCTGACCGTATGTTGGAGGGAAGGTCATTGTTGAAGCAGCTGAAGATGGTTGGGCCTAGGACACTGTCCTGAGGAACTCCTGCAGCGATGTCCTGGGGCTGTGATGATTGACCTCAGGCTGGAGAGTGATTAACACTACATTAAAATGTGGTTGTTTTAAATTCAATTCAACAAAATATTTGACTTTAATATCTTGAATCCTAGACGGATTTGAACTGCCATTTTTCAGTGACTCTCAGCGAAAATAATTGTGGAATTATCCTGCAGGTTGAATATGCACTATATAGAAAAGGCACTGTTCTGAATTGAATGCCATACATTGAGAGGTGTTATGGAGAAACCATGCGAGTATACTTGAGTAGTCATGGCAAGCTCAGATCTATTATCCAAGGATAAAATGAAGGGACAAGTAACACTGAAGCAGGCAGCAAATTCAATTCAAGGAAATAAGTATGCAAGAAAATAAACGGGCCTCCTATAAATAATTCTGAACATGGTTAAATGCATCTTTCTCAGGGGCTGCATCTACTCTTGTTCTCAGTATATAGAGATTATTAGGAATTGGGCAGAGGGAACAAACACAATCTCAAAATTTACTGATGACAAAAAAGTAGAAGGTTTGGCAAGCAATGAGAAGGACTGTAAACAACTTCAGGAAAACATGGCGTGGGCAGATAGTTGCCAGATACAATTTAATGTGGATGAGTGTGAGGCAGTACATTTTTGGAGAAAAGGAACAGGAGGATACATTTAATGAAAGACACTGAAGGATGTGGGTGAACAGAGGACCCTAAGGATTGAAATACATAACGGATGAAATTCCACAGCGCTGAAAAACGGGCATGGGCACCACGATGTGCGATATGCCTGTTCAAGGAGTGCAGGCAGCAGGTCAACTTCATGCTGCCTGCTAATTATAATGATTGCAGCGCACAGCCTAATGCTGAACGCGCTGCTGACAGGCTGTGCACCCAGCAGGGGGCCGAAGATCGCGATGTGTGAGTGTGTAGATTGGGCCTCTGGGGTTTAGAAGAATGAGAGGTGATCTCATTGAAACATCTAAGATTCTGAGGGGGATTGACAGGGTAGATGCTGAGAGATTGTTTCTCCTGGCTGGAGAGTCTAGAAGTAGGTGCATAGTCTCCTAATTCATATGTTCTTATGAGGCTTCACTTAAAGCTAGCCTATGCCTCTTAAAGGTGAGCTGTCGTCTGCTGATGAAAAATAGTAAAGTGCTTCATCACTAACCCAAATGGCTCAACAGGCCAGGGAAAGGGCACCCAGGGTCTCGCACACAGCACTCAAGCTTTGTGCAGAGGGTCAACACTGGAGGAGAGGTCCTTTACCCACGGGGGGCCAGGAGGCCCTCCAGAAAGAACAATGTGGGACCAGGGTGCCGAGGCAGTCACTGCCAACAGTGTCGCCCCCGGGACCGGGCTTCAGTGCCCAAAGAAGTTTCATGATCTCAGACCAGTGGTTAGGGTCAGTGAATACATCTTCAAAAGCCATCTCCTACCAACTGCACCACTAGCCTCACACATTGCTTAATGCACAACACCCCCCAATTAATCACATACCAACAATCTTTACCAAACACGAGGTGCACCTCACATTCCTAGTTTCAGCTCACCGCCTTGCAGGAGACGGTGCTGGCCATTCTTGGCAGGGGCATGGCTGAGCTCTTGGCCAGCGATGGGGCTGAAAGAATACAAGATGCTGGTATCCTTATACGTTATCCTCCTTCTCAAATCCCACGTCTCCCTC
This sequence comes from Somniosus microcephalus, assembly GCF_052327205.1. NCBI lineage: Eukaryota > Metazoa > Chordata > Chondrichthyes > Squaliformes > Somniosidae > Somniosus > Somniosus microcephalus. The sequence continues at coordinate 50,879,686 of NC_141000.1, forward strand.
ATCCCACAATATCTTCTGATTTACAAGCTGCACATGGTGTAGGCATGCACCTCTTCCTTTACCCACCTCCCCTCACCACAACCCTACCCTTGTGCCTTCCTCATTTCAGACACCTAAGAAATGCAGCCTGCCCAGCCAGTAGGTCAACAAGAAGAGGATAAGGAAAGTGAAGAAGAAAAAACACCGTCACTCGATTTTGCACTCCCAGCCACCAGCTTCTCGAGGTCATCCTGCATTCTCCCCCACTGAAAGTCACCAGCCTTGCTGCAGTCACTGGGGTAGCACTGCATAACAGCACTAGGATAGGCAAAGACACATGCAAGACAGTCACTAAGGGAATGGATACGGGTGATTAGTTGATTTTTTGATGTAATATTGGATGCATAAAGTGCATGGATAAAGTTGGATTAGAAAGTTTGCTTTGTGGTGGCTTTTATTTCAGCATTGTGGCCAAGAGGACACTGTGATGGTCAGCAACAGAGGGAAGGTAAAATGTGGGACAAATGTTGAAAGGGGAATTGGGGTTGTGTTCGTCGGTGCCACAGGCGGATAATTCGATCCCAGATAATCCAGCCAGAAAGGGGCTGCCTGGGTTGTCTCCTTCCTTCCGCTTCCTCCTCTTCTGCTTCTTCCTATTCCTGCTCCTCCCCCTCTGCGAGCAGCTTGTCCCCTTTACTGCTTCTGCTCCATCTCCATGTCATGCTGCAGCCCAAGGGGGACTGCAACTAGAGCCCCAGGACTGGGAGCAAGTGGTGTTCTCAGAGGCCTTCCTTTCAGAGCCAAAGCCTTGCAAACATCCAGGAGCACTCCCTGCACTCCCTTCACACTTTAACAACTTTTTAAATGTCTTACACCAAGCCACTACTCCAATAAAATGTAAAGAAACCATTATAAAAAAAAATCTAAACTTATCTGAAAGTTCAACAAGCACTGGTTCAGGGGCTATCGTACAGCTGCATGCACGTTCTGCTGTGCATGCTTTGGAGAGGGTGTTAAAAGAAGCAGCGATGTCTAAAATACCAGATCATGCATCAATTCAGCATTGCACGCCACAATCTGACTAATTTCCATATCTGGAGCGAGCGCAGGCAATGGCAGTGCTTCCAACCTGCCCAAAATGGCAGCCGTCTCATCCTGCGGCAGAAGTGGATGGAAGTGAGGCGGCCACCATCTTTTCATCCAAATCGGCCTTAACAGCCACGCAAATGGGACGAATTTCACAGCCATAATCCCTAGAAAGTGCGAATGCAGATGGGTAAAGGCATAGAAATAGGCCAATAGAAATCTGGGATTTAAAACATTAGAAGTACAGAGTACAAGAATAAAGAAGTAATGAAGGTAAATACAACATTGGTTAGACCACAGTTAAAGAGCTGCGAGGCAGTTTTGGATGCTCCACTATAGAAAGTACGCAGCATAGATTACAGGGATTGGAATCTATAGTTATGTGGAGAAATTTGAGATAATAGGAGGATTTTAATTCCCTCCGCTCAGCAGCGACCAGGTTAAAATCAAAGCAGTAGACTTACCGTTGGTTTTCTGCCCCGTAATCTTCTTCCCACTGCTGGTTTAATGGGCAGCTGAGGCAGCCGTCTACCTCAACCGGGAGCCACATGAACAGATTCTTCTTACACAGATAAAACGCTAAAACCATTTTCACAGCCTGCTGCGCTGAGCTTCCGCTGTGGAGGCTCTACTCAGTAGATCCCGTTGCCCAAGAAGTGGAGGCCCTTAAAGGTTGATGAAAAAAATGTTTTTTTGGGACCAGGAGGAGCAGGCAAGTAGCCTGCCCTCCTGTGTACCTCAGTGAGATCATGAGATGTCAATCTGTCATCACATTTCAGAATTTTTGTAATTATTGACTCACTAGGATGTTTTCGCTAGTTAACAATAGACTTTTTACAGTGATAGCATGTTTCAATTTCAGTAGCAAACAAATTGTCTCAGAAGTTAGGGAAGGATTCCTGACAATGAATAAATATTTGTTGGGGGGTGGGTAACTGCACACTGAGCAGTTTGAGAAGCTATCTGCTAAAGATAGTGGTGGTATTTTTAAAAAGGGACATTAATAACCCTTTGTATTTTCTTTCCACAGGGTCAAGCATAGCCCTGGAAAGGCACCAGGGTAGAGGGGGAGGAGGAGGTGGGCAGTGGGATGCAGCTATAAGATGAGGAGCAGCAGGAGCAGGTGGAGCCTGACCTGTTCATTCAGCGTCTTCTGGAGAATGGAAGCCCTGAAGCCCTACACCTCCCTTCTTTCCTGGAACGCACCCTCCTTGCCACCTTCAGGCCCCCCCACTCCCGCCCCCTGAAACAGAGTCAAGCTGACCTGTTGTGGGCACCAATGTGCAGACACAGCTCACCGGGGCAAGCCTACATCTGAAAGCCAGTTCTGGGATCCAGGGAGACTCAGAGGGGTTGGAAGATGTTGCCACCTATCCAGAGAAACTGGCTGGAAGGCAGCCACGTGCTGATGACTCATCGGGTGCAAGCCTTAAGAGGCGATTGCTGATGGGGTATCAGAGAGTCCTGAAGAGTAGGGAAATAAGAGACAGGCATACAGTATTCTTCGGGGCAAGGGTGGCAAAGACATAGGGGAAAAATTGGGTTGCTTTGCGCCTCCCGTTAGCGGCCCCAGGGTTGCTAACGCCTCCCGTGAAATTCAGCAGGAGGTTAGTGGCGGCGGTAGTGCCCCACAGTAGCCGGTAGCGCCCCACAGTAGCCAGTAGCGCCCCGCGGCACTGCGTCGCCGGCAATGACATCATCGCCGTGCGCAGCGCCCCAGCCGCAACCTTGGGTTGAGCCCCCTGACCTATCACCGGACGATATGTCCGACAGGGTCAGGGTGGCGTTGTTGCAGCTGTGGCGGCACTACTTAAAGAGCAGGTGTCGGGTGGCCATTTTGTTTTGGCCAACTGGCAGCACCTTCCCCTTTTTTCTTCGGGGTGCCGGCCACGATCGCTGAGCCCTGCACTCCTCTTAAGTGCTGAGCTATTTTCCCAGCACCCTGCTCCCCGGTGGTCCAGCAGGGCCCCGGTGCGCGCAGCACCAGGCCCCTCCCCTTTATTCAGGGAAGGGAGGCCTGCAATTACGCAGCGTTATGTGCCGACGCACATGGCGCTGCTGCACGTAGCGCCACGAAATTCACTGGTAGTGCCCCAAGAAGGAGGGGGAGCACTTCCAATAGCGCCCTGCCTCCTGTTTGGGGCGCTACCACTAAATTCACGGCACAGGGGCACTAACATTTTCTGGGCGCTGCTGAATTTTTCCACCATAGACTCTATATTGGGATACGGGTTCAGGACTGGTGAGAGAGAAATAGCAAGAGAGGCCTTGTTGGGGAGAAGATGTTGTTGACGGGGCAGTGGAATGAAAGATCTTATTGGAGGGGGTGGGGGGAGAGAAACACTTTACTGAATGATGGTGATGAGGGGGAGCAGGAAAAGAGGAAGAGAAACCCAGTTCTGCAAACTTCTGGCAGTTCTTTCAGGTGCACAGAATCCAGATTGTGAAAAGAATTAGAAGAACAGGATCATTAACAGCTGACGGCAACTGAATTTGTTTTAAAACGAGCAGTCCTTTCCCTACTAAAATAAAGGGCAAACTAAGGCTTATAAAATACATATTACTGTTGGCATAAAAATTTCACTGGAACACAACATTCTAGACCGACGATCACAACAACTATCTGAAAATCTTTACCAATTGTAATCTATTGCCTGCAGAAAACTGACATTTCACATTTCTCCCACTAGTTATGAACAGCTTTTATAGCATTTGGACACAGAAGATACACATTTGTATGTAATCAGGAATGGAGAACAACTGAGGTGAAAGGAATCGTGAGATACAAGCGCCAAAAGTAGTTATAAAAATAATTTATATCCTCTGCCAAAATGTTATGACCATAGTCCAGCAGAGTTACTTTAAAAGGAAGAGCATATATGGATTAATTTTTTTGCCACTGCTAAATGATGGAACTGGCAGAATGCATTTAATATGCAAAAACACCCAGCTGTATTTTCCAAGCTTTAATATAGACTTTTGGTCCCTACGTCAAGTAGGCAGACTCCACTACAGTTCCAGTGAGCTGCCCAATTTACATAAGAACATAAGAAATAAGAGCAGGAGTAGGCCATACGGCCCCTCGAGCCTGCTCCGCCATTCAATCATCATTTGAATAATTTGGGTGAACTTCAGGCCCAAGGAAAGCCATTCATTGGGAGCTCACCCATTGAGGCAGGGGAATTATTGCACTGCTGTTAGCTTGCAGCTTAATGGAGGAGGCACAGAACAACAATTAGCTCAGCAGGAGGTTTGAGAGTTTTCTTCCAAAAGAATGCCTATCAAGTCTGCAATAAAGGAGAGAATCCCAGATTCTTTAAGGTAGTAACGGATAGTAACGGAAGCATTGTTGCACCAAATCGAACACAGAGGGGGAGGTTCTGTTCAGGAGATAGCAGCGAAGGACTCCAAAGGGACCCTCTTAGGAGCAGTGGAATGAGGTGGGGGCAGGCAGTGTGAAAGAGAACAATCCATACACAGCAATTCAGGGCGGGGGTGGGCAGGGGATTTTACCCTACCTGTCTAACAGAAATCAGGTGAGTGGGCAGTTAAAATGTCCTGGGTCACTTAACTGCAGGAAAGCCGCCTGGATCCCACTGTGTCAGATTTTAACTTGCTCTTCTGAGCAGGAGGCAAAGCTACCCGGGCGAAGCTGGTCGGGTCCTTCTTTAAATATGCTAATTGGGGTCCGATGACATCAATTGGACCCCGAAGGCATTTTAACTCAGGCCCGAGCACGGAAGCTGCTGCGGCTTTCCCACTAGGCTGAAGCAGGTCAGGCAAGTATTGGGATGTGAAGAGGCTCTGAATGTCGCGCTGGGCATATAAGAGGCAGCATATGTTTTGCACTACCGACCAGGACGAATATCTACCCCTTTAGGTGTCATATTTAAAGAAGATCCCAACCAGATTCACGCGGGTAGCTTTACCTCCTGCTCAGAAGAGCATGTTAAAATCTGACACAGTGGGATCCAGGTGGCTTTCCTGCGGGAGGTCACCTGCTTACACTCAATGTGAGCCAGGCAGGGATCTATGGACTACCAGCCTGGGAGTCTCAACACCTAGCCGTGCCCCTTCCTGTGCCATTGACCTTGTTTGGGGTAGATGGAGGGTCCCCCAGTTGCAGCGGGATTGCGCCAGACTGGCCGTGGATTTATGGGCCCAGTGTATCTGTGACTTCTTTTAGGAGTCTATGCACAACCATTTGGCTTATGTTATAGATGCCCCCCAGTGGCAGCCTGGAATGACCCTGTGGCATTGATGTCAAGGGCGGTTGTAACCTTACCAGTCACTGGCAGAGTGCATATAGTTGGGGCGGGCTTCAGGTCCCCTCGCATCATGTGATATAACTCTGTGACAACAGCCTTTGAAAAGCAAAGCTTCCACTCGCACTGTTCCTCGGTCAAATGCAAGCAGGAGCAGCTCTGCCTATAAGCACTGGTGCGGGGTGGGTACCAGCAGGTGGGTGCCATAGAGTCATAGAGTTATACAGCACAGAAAGAGGCCCTTCGGCCCATTGCGTCCGCGCCGGCCATCAAGCCCTGTCTAATCTAATCCCATTTTCAATCATTGGGTCCGTAGCCTTGTATGCTATGGCATTTCAAGTGCTCATCCAAATGCTTCTTGAATGTTGTGAGGTTTCCTGCCTCTACCACCCTTTCAGGCAGTGAGTTCCAGATTCCAACCACCCTCTGGGTGAAAAAGTTCTTCCTCAAATCCCCTCTAAACCTCCTGCCCCTTACCTTGAATCTATGCCCCCTTGTTATTGACCCCTCTACTAAGGGAAAAAGTTCCTTTCTTTCTTCCCTATCTATGCCCCTCATCATTTTGTACACCTCAATCAGGTCCCCCCTCAGCCTTCTCTGCTCCAAGGAAAACAACCCCAGCCTGTCCAGTCTTTCTTCATAGCTGAAGCGCTCCAGCCCAGGTAACATCCTGGTGAATCTCCTCTGCACCCTCTCCAAAGCAATCACATCCTTCCTATAGTGTGGCGACCAGAACTGCACACAGTATTCCAGCTGTGGCCTAACCAGCGTTTTGTACAGCTCCATCATAACCTCCCTGCTCTTATATTCTATGCCTCGGCTAATGAAGGCAAGTATCCCATATGCCTTTTTAACCACCTTATCCACCTGTTCTGCCGCCTTCAGGGATCTATGTACATGCACACCAAGGTCCCGCTGATCCTCTGTCTTTCCTAGGGTCCTACCATTCATTGTGTATTCCCTTGCCTTGTTAGTCCCTCCAAAATGCATCACCTCACACTTTTCAGGGTTAAATTCCATTTGCCACTGTTCTACCCATCTGACCAACCCATCTATATTGTCCTGCAGACTGAGGCTACCCTCCTCGCTATTTACCACCCCACCAATTTTCGTGTCATCTGCGAACTTACTGATCATACCTTTTACATTCACATCCAAATCATTAATGTAGACCACAAACAGCAAGGGACCCAGCACCGATCCCTGCGGTACCCCACTGGACACAGGCTTCCAGTCACAAAAACAACCTTCGACCATCACCCTCTGCCTTCTGCCACTAAGCCAGTTTTGGATCCAATGTGCCAAGGCACCCTGGATCCCATGGGCTCTTACCTTCTTGACCAGTCTCCTGTGCGGGACTTTATCAAAAGCCTTACTGAAATCCATGTATACCACATCCACTGCACTACCCTCATCCACACACCTAGTCACCCCCTCGAAAAATTCAATCAAATTGGTCAGACATGATCTTCCCTTGACAAAGCCATGCTGACTATCCCTGATTAATCCTTGCCTCTCCAAGTGGAGACTAATTCTGTCCCTCAGAATTTTTTCCAATAATTTCCCTACCACTGATGTTAGGCTCACTGGCCTGTAATTCCCTGGTTTATCCCTACTACCCTTCTTGAATAATGGTACTACGTTAGCTGTTCTCCAGTCCTCTGGCACATCCCCTGTGGCCAGAGAGGTTTTGAAAATTTGTGTCAGAGCCCCTGCAATCTCCTCCTTTGCCTCACACAGCAGCCTGGGATACATCTCGTCCGGGCCTGGGGATTTATCCACTTTTAAGCCTGCTAAAACCGCTAGTGCCTCCTCCCTCTCCATGCTAATATGTTCAAGTATATCACAGTCACCCTGCCCGATTTCTATGTCTACATCGTCCTTCTCCATAGTGAACACAGATGCAAAAAATTCATTTAAAACCCCACCTACATCTTCTGGCTCCACACACAGATTGCCACTTTGGTCCCTAATGGGCCCTACTCTTTCCCTAGTTATCCTCTTGCCCTTAATATACTTATAAAACACCTTAGGATTTTCCTTTATTTTGCTCGCCAGTGTTATTTCATGGCCCCTCCTTGCTCTCCTAATTTCTTTTTTAAGTATCCCCCTGCACTTTTTATACTCCTCTCGGGCTTCCTCTGTCTTTAGTCCCTTGTATCTGCCAAAAGCCCCCCTTTTTTTCCTAATCCATGTGCCTCTGGTGCAGACAGATGGCAAATAGTTGGCAACAACAAACAAAACAACAAAAATGACACAGTAGTAAGCATTTAATAGCACCTGTAAATGTATAAGCTTGTTCCTTTAAATTCTCTTCCACCTTCAACATGGCTCTTGCACTCGGCATAATTATAAATTAATGCAAATGAGGTTGAAATGACAGAAAATGGGATGCATGATGCCAGCACATCATTACTGCCTCATTAGCATGCCCCGAATGCTCCAGAAATGATGGCGGCAAAATGAGGCAGGTGAAAAAGGCAGAGATCTAGCGTAACAGATCTCAGTCCCATTTCCTGCTGCTGCCCGCCTATTAACACTACAACATCAGCAAATGGTGGTGGAAACTCTGGGCTCAAACTCTGCTAACACAGAAGGTCCACAAAGAGGGGAAGTGTCATTTTATGTGGTGCAGAAAGACTCACAATTTTTTTTTAACTTTCCTCCGGCTGCAATGCCATTTTCCTTCCAGGTTGTTGACATTATTAAGTTCATTATTTGCAATCAGCAGAAAACTGTGATGACCTCTGACTCAGCGCTGTGGCAATGGTGTTCTTCTTTAACTACTTCTCTTTCTGAGTGACTTCTGCTCATTAAGGTGAGGGATGTCAGTACTGGTGAATGGAACACTTTTCCAATCTGAGCACCTGGCTTCAATATTAAATACTCACAGGTATAGGCTGGACCAGATGCAGTGTGAAGGCTCCTCTACACCACAGTGCACCATAATCCCAAACTCAAAATTATGCGCTCTTCAACATTTCGCAAGTCCACTTTCCTTATTTTCTCTGAATGGAATTGGCAATTTAATGCCAATTTGTGCTGTCTTGAAACAAGTATTTAGGAACTGGGCTGTGCTGTTCATACTCATTTCACAACCTATAGAGAGAGCAGACTATCACCTCATCAATCTCAGTTTAAATCCTTCAGTCTAGATTGAAACTTAGGTCTCAGAGGTCATTGTTTGACCCACTAAGTCTCCGGGCTTGTTTTCACTTTTTCTCATTTCTTCTTACTCCTTTTTTAATATAGTGGCATTGGCTGTTATTACCCCTTTGAAACTGGCTGCAGCTTCAGGATGTAGCACATGCACATTCTAACACAGAAACCCTGAAGTTGCGGTCAGTCATTCACTGCTCCGACACTGGCTGCGCTGTGAGCACAGCCCCCTTACCCACCCTCACCCACCGCCCCCCGCCACCCCGCAACATAGTCAGAAATCAGTGCAATCAGGGAAATCAGCAAAACTAACAAAAACCTTGGCTCTTTTGCGGTAATACCGCTGTTAAATACCCCATTAAAGCTAGACCTTTCTGGATTATGTGTAACCGAGGTTTTAACAACGTATTGACGGCTAAACAAATGTTGTGGCCCTGAAAAATTAATTTCATTTTTGTGGAGTTTCAAATTTATCCATTTTAATAAAAATGTAAATTTTTATAGCACTTTAAAAAAAGTTAAAGTTTGTTCATCTTTATTTGAGATTTGCCTTTTCCCTATGTGAGAGCCCCAGTCTTTGTTTTGCTCTCTCTAACATATTTAAAAAGTTTGAATCAAAGGAGCTTACCCATTTCCTGGTTCGCTGTCAGTGAGAATTCTACATTTTGATTGGTTGCTTAGACAGCTTGTTGACATCGCAGCATCTCGCGTTAGGGATTCCCCATTAACTTGCGGTGATTTCAACTGAACGTTGGAAAAGCTGAACTTGTCGCCACAGAGATCGTGAGATCTTTGTGGGAAGCTTACTTGGGGGCCAGCGGCGAACACTTTTGCTTTGCCGCAGACCGCAAATTACGGGTCACTATTATATTTGGACAACGGCTATGGCTTCACAATGACAGCATTATGAAATTTTATAAACAGGTATCCAAATGACAACTTATGTCTTTAGTGATTTACAATACTGCCTTAAAAGATACAAGATCACGCTAACATTGACATCAATAATAATAAAACACCATCAGAAATCAGCTTCTGACCAGCTGAGAATGCAAGTAAGTAAGTTTAGAGTATAATGAAGAACTTCCATTACAGTAAATAGATTATCACCATAATAGATATCTGGGGCTGGATTTTGATACTGGAGGCGTGTAGGAGGCGGGACTACAACTTTCAGGGTTGTAGTCCAGCCTCCATCGAGTTGTGGCCAACCCACACGATTTTCACTTGATTGACCTTGTTGAGCCCACCCAGCGGGCTGAGCAGGCCAATTAAGGCCCACCCGGCAACAGGTGACATCACAGATTGACATTTCATCTGTCAAGAGCTTTTGACAGATGAAATATCAGCGTTTGACAGCTCTTTGAAGCTGTCAAACACTCACAATCTGTACACTAAGTTAATTCCTTCCTCTCAGGTTGATTTAGAGATCTCTCCAGAACAGAAAGCTGAATGCTGCAACTTTTGACAGCTCACGGCCATTCTGCTTTCTGTGCCGGTGAGATGAGGGACACCCGATACCTGAAGGAAGGAAGGCTGTAAAGGTAAGTAAAGGTAATTAAAACTTCTTTAAACACCTTACACACACCAAACACACTTACCTCTGCACTCATGCACACATCACTCATCTGAACATCAGACATCTCGAACCCTCCAAGCCCTTCAGCCCGACAGTCCGCCTCGCTAACTTGGCGTGGTTTGGAGCCATCGGGAATCCCACACTTCAGCAATAAAAATAGGGATTAGGCTAAAAACTGCCTGTTGACTACCTGTTAACAGGCAGTTAATTGGCACTAATCCCCTTCCCGCCTCGGGGAGGCGAGTCCCAGCACAGGTCAGGTATCCGCCTCCTTTGAAACTGGCATGGAGGCGGGTTGGGGGCGGAATGGGTTCGTGCCCCCCTGATTTTGAGATTTTAACCCCCCACATGCCTCCAATCCCGCCTCCATGGCCCAATGAAAATCCTGCCCATCGTCTGCCAAATACTAAAAAATTATCACAATGGATGGCAACTTCGGTTAGGTACTGAAGGACTGGCAACAACCTTGTAACTGTGGGAGTAATTTACACCTATACCCATGGATGCTAAACTGGCAGAGCGGACACCCGCCCATTACAGAACCCACCTGATTTTCAGTTCCATTGATTTGAACAGGTTCTCTAATCAGCGGCCGATTTACCACCCAATCGGCGAAGGTGAAAATTACCACCCACCCCCCTGCATCACAGGGTATGTTATCATCTTTGTGGGATAACATTTAAAATAAATACTGCAGCAGTAGAAAAATACAGTTTTAAACACAGATGGAAGATTTCTTAGGTTGCTCAGCACTAGCTCCATGTGATTGTTCCATTCAAAGAGCTAAAAATTTGCTAGCATATGTGTCCAAAAGTCAACTCAGACAACCCAAGCAAGGTGGCCCATAACAGATACCAACAAAAGCCATGCAGAATGATAAAACATTACCCTGAAGTACTCGGTCTAGGAAGGAATAAATCATATTTTTAATCTTTGTTTGCCATTAATGAACAAGGAGCTACGAAATAAGAAATTTAAGTACCAGCGCTATTGATATGTAAATAGGAGTTAGAAATTTGTATTATATAATTCAACACAAAATTTGCTGATCAGCAAGGTTTACTAAATATATTAGGAATACTGATGAGTGGGGAATGTTTCCATTGAATGCTTACTTATCAGTGAAAGCACTACAGTTGGACTCCACCATTTTGAAGATTATGAATAAGCTACATCCATAAAAACTCACTAAACAGCTTATAAGGATACTTGTTTGAAATGTTATGCCCTGCAGAAATTGAACTTGGGAAATTTAAAAAAAAAATTGTTCATATTTAAATTGCATGTAAGTAAATATAAGTAGAAAAAATGAAAACATATATTGTACCTTAGATACATGTACCTCACACATTAGCCCCGATTTTCCATGAATGGAAAAAATAGTTTTGAGCTGGCCCAGGCGGCTGAGAAAGCAGGTCATGCCAAATTTTCTGATGGGAGTCCCTCCCCTTTAATTTGAATAGACTGCTGCTACATGAAAAGTTTGTTGAGAGAGTAGAACATCCAATAGGATAGCAACTTGCAGGGCTGCAACTCACCATTAAAGGGTAAGTTGTAGTGGTGACGGTACAGTGAAAACATGTGGGCAGCACTGTTGTGTATGTACCTTTAAGAGAATAACTGGTCTCAGACTGCAGTACCGGCAGTGACCACCCCTGTATAAAAGGCGCTAGTGAGCCTCTGTTGTTTCAGTTTCACTATTGACTTTCATCAGTAAAGACTTATTTTGTTCCACTCCTGCTGTCCGTGTCTCAATTATTCACGGACGTAATAAGCACTGCTATTTTTGATACTCTAGGGTTGGAGATCCGACTGCAGGAGGTGCACCAAAGGAGTGTGGTTCTCCTTTTGGGGGGCTGCTGAAATCACAGAATCACAGAAACCACAGTGCAGATAGAGGCCATTTCAGCCCATCGAGCCTGCACCGACACATATCCCACCCGATCCCTGTAACCCCTACACCAACACATATCCCACCCTATCCCCGTAACCCCACGTATTTAATCCCCCTAACACTAAGGGTCAAATTTATCACAGCCAATCAACCTAACCTGCACATCTTTGGACTGTGGGAGGAAACCGGAGCACCCGGAGAAAACCCACGCAAACACGGGGAGAATGTGCAAACTCCACACAGTCACCCGAGGCCGGATTCGAACCCGGGTCCCTGGCGCTGTGAGGCAACAGTGCTAACCACTATGCCACCGTGCCACCCTGTGTAGGAACATGAGCAATAGACACAGATCATTCAGCACCTTGGGCCTGCTCTGCCATTCAGTTAGATCATGGATGATCAGTACCTCAACTCCATTTACCCACCTTTGCACCATATCCCCTGATATCCTTAGTCAACAAAAATCTATTGATCTCAGTCTTGAAAGCTCCAATTATCCCAGCGTCCACAGCCTTTTGGGGGAGACAGTTCCAGAATTCTACAACCCTTTGTGAGAAAAAGTGCTTTCTGATTTTGATCCTGAACAGCCTAGCTTTAATTTTAAGATTATGTCCCCTCGTTCTTAATTCCCCCACCCACGAGTAAAAGCACAAGTGTAAGCTGCATGGAGGGAGGTCACCGGAGCAATCACCCAGGTCCCTCGTACCTGGAGCTAAACGAGGAAGAGGTTTGCTGGTATCAGGAGGATTGCAATGGTAACGGTACTCCACAATTTTTCAAATTTCTTGTGGGGCTCATCAACCTTAGTGCAAACCTAAATTGGAGCAACCTCTGGGATGTACCACGCAAAGCATTATGCACAACTATTATCCTTTTGCACAAAGTGGGGCAGATTTTCCTCCAGGATTCTGTCCCATATCAGATGGTTTCAAGGAAAAAAATTGGGCAACGAAAGAAAAAAAGACTTGCATTTATATAGCGCCTTTCACGACCTTAGGACGTCCCAAAGTGCTTTACAGCCAATTAAGCACTTTTGAAGTGTAGTCACCATTGTAATGAAGGAAAACATGGCAGCCAATTCAGCAAGGTCCCACAAACAGTAATGAGGTAATGGCCCTGAAATTAGGATCGGGGGCTTGCCGCGCGTGCAAGCCCCCGATCTGCACTCACCCTGCGCGCCAACATCTGAAGCCCGGCCCTGCTTGCATTTCCTGTCACTGGCCCGGTTCAGCTGTCGGCGCACTGTGCTAACCTGATCCAGCGGCGTAGTTAGTGCGATGTGCCGGCTGGGATCAGGTGAGCACTGTGCAGCCAATCAGGGGAGGGGAAACTCATTCATGAGTTTGACAGTAAGAGCTGTCAAACTCATGAAAAGTATGGGCTGCCAAAACACTACTTTAACTTTAAATAAAATTTTAAAAATCATCCCACTGATTATATTAACTATAAATAAGTTTTAAAAAATGTTTTAAATAATTAATCAATTTTTTGAAAAAAATAAATGTTTAAAAAATAGGGTCTAAAACTAAACTTACCATCCTGTAAATTCTTTAAAAATAACAAACCTGTGGAAAAAAAAATTCTACATTGTACTAAAAGCCCACTTACCTGAAAAACTAAATACTTACGTCTTGTTTTTCCACGCGTAAAGACCGGAGGCCTTTACACGCGCGCAACTCTGAAAAAAAAAAGGAATTTTACTGCGCACGCGCTGCCTGTGCAGTCGCGCGCATTCTGCCTCTTAACCCCTTGGGTCAGAGGACAGGAAATGCCGGTTTTCAGCGCATGCGCTGTGCATGCTGAAAACCGGCAATTCCTCCGGGCACACGTGTGAGTACCCCGTCCTTACTCACGCGTTGTGCCCGGAATTACTGGGCCAATGACCCGATAAGCTGTTTCAGTGTTGTTGGTTGAAGGATAAATATTGGCCAGGACACCAGGGAGGATGCCCCTGCTCTTCTTCAAATAGTGCCATGAGATCTTTGATGTCCACCTGAGAGGGCAGATGGGGCCCTGACACCAGAAAGACGGCACTTCTAACAGTGCAGCACTCCCTCAGTACAAATGACGGCGAGAGAGTGTGGCAGCCCAGTGGCCCATTTCCTTCCCTTACCATCCTCCTAGGAAGGATCCTGAGAGCGAGATGTTGACTCATGCTTGTGGCAGGCCACATGTGCTCTAGGGTAGAAGGCCACAAAGGAACTGGTGGAGATGACTGTGTTCTTTCCTCAAACCTACAGGTAGCTTTTTAAAACTCAAAGTTTTTTCCAGATTTAATCTTGAAGACTGGCATCCTTTAGGCCTCCCCTGGTCCTCTGTTATGAGGAGGAGAAACAGGAACTCCAGCCAAGCTGGTCCAGTATATCTACAACACTGGCATCTACCCAAAAAAGTGGAAAATTGCCCAGGTATGATCTGTCCACAAAAAGCAGGACAAATCCAATCCGGCCAATTACCGCCCCATCCGTCTACTCTCAATCATCAGCAAAGTGATGGAAGGTGTCGTTGACAGTGCTATCAAGCAGCACTTACTCACCAATAACCTGCTCACTGATGCCCAGTTTGGTTTATGCCAGGTCCACGCGCCTTGGTCCAAATATGGATAAAAGAGCTGAATTCCAGAAGTGAGGAGATAGTGTCTGCCCTTTGCATCAAGGCAACATTTTACCGACTGTGGCACCAAGGAGCCCTAGTAAAATTAAAGTCAATGGGGATCAGGGCTCATATTCTCCACTGTCTGGAGTCATACCTAGCACAAAGGAAGATAGTTGTGGTTGTTGGAGGCCAATCTTCAATCAAGATGCCCACCACAGAAATGTCAGGCTGAGTGGGCACAGTTTGCGCCCTCCAGTATTGTTATATTCATGTGGGCAGTGCTGGCAAAACCAGCATTTATTGCCCATCCCTAATTGCCCTTGAGAAGGTGGTGATGAGCTGCCTTCTTGAACTGCTTCAGTCCATGTGGTGAAGGTACTCCCACAGAGCCGTTAGGTATGGAGCTCCAGGATTTGACCCAGCGACGATGAAGGAACTGCGATATATTTCCAAGTCAGGGTGGTATGTGATTTTGAAGCGAACTTGGAGGTGGTGGTGTTCCCATGCGCTTGCTGCCCTTGTCCTTCTACAGTAGATGGTAGAGGTTGTGGGTTTGGGAGGTGCTGTCAAAGAAACTTTGACGAGTTGCTGTAGTGCATCTTGTAGATGGTACACACTGCAGCCATGGTGCACCCGTGCTGGAGCGAGTCAATGTTTAAGGTGGTGGATGGGGTGCCAATCAAGCGGGCTGCTTTGTCCTGGATGGTGTCGAGCTTCATGAGTGTTGTTGGAGCTGTACTCATCTAGGCAAGTGGAGAGTATTCCATCACACTCCTGATTTATGCCTTGTGGTGGAAAGGCTTTGGGGAATCAAGAGGTGAGTCACACACTGCTCTTGTAGCCACAGTATTTTTGTGGCTGGTCCAGTTAAGTTTCTGGTTAATGGTAACCTAGAGGTTGTTGATGGTGGGAGATTTGACGATGGTAATGCCATTGAATGTCAAGGGGAGGTGGTTAGACTTCCTCTTGTTGGAGATGGTCATTGCCTGGCACTTGTATGGCGCAAATATTACTTGCGAATTATCAGTCCAAGCCTGAATGTTGTCCAGCTCTTGCTGCATGCAGGCATGGGTTGCTTCATTATCTGAGGAGTTGTGAATGGAACTAAACACTGTGCAATCATCAGCAGACATTCCCATTTCTGACCTTATGAAGGGAATTTCAATGATGAAGCAGCAGAAGATGGTTGGGCCTAGGACACTGTCCTGAGGAACTCCTGCAGCAATGTCTTTGGGCTGAGATGATTGGCCTCTGACAACCACAACTATCTTCCCTTGTGCTAGGTATGACTCCAGCCAGTGAAGAGTTTACCCCGATTCCCATTGACTTCAGTTTTACTAGGGCTCCTTGATGCCACACTTGTTCAAATGCTGCCTTGATGACAAGGGCAGCCACTCTAACCTCACCTCTGAAATTCAGCTCTTTTGTCCATATTTGGACCAAGGCTGTAATGAGGTCTTGCGCCAAGTGGTCCTGATGGAACCTAAACTGAGCATCAGTGAGCAGGTTATTGGTGAGTACGTGGCGCTTGATAGCATTGTCGACAACACCTTCCATCACTTTGCTGATGATTGAGAGCAGACTGATGGGACGGTAATTGGACGGATTTGATTTTTCCTTTTTGTGGACAGGACTTACCTGGGCAATTTTCCACTTTGTCGGGCAGGTGCCAGTGTTGTAGCTGTACTGGAACAGCTTGGCTAGAGGCGCAGCTAGTTCTGGAGCACAAGTCTTCAGCACTACAGCCGGGCTGTTGTTGAAGCCTGCAGCTTTGCTTTATCCAGTGCGCTCAGCCATTTCTTGATATCACGTGAAGTGAATCGAATTGGCTGAAGACTGGCTTCTGTGATGGTGGCGACCTCTAGACAAGGCCGAGCTGGATCAATCACTCGGCACTTCCAGCTGAAGATGGTTGCAAACGCTTCACCAGGTTGGCACCTCATTTATTGGTATGCCTGGTGCTGCTCCTGGCATGCTCTTCTACGCTCCTCATTGAACCAGGGTTGGTCCCCTGGCTTGATGGTAATGGTAGAGTGAGGGATATGCTGGGCCATGAGATTACAGATTGTGGTGGAATACAATTCTGCTGCTGCTGATGGCCCACAGCACCTCATGGATGTCCAGTTTTGAGCTGCTAGATCTGTTCTGTATCTATCCCATTTAGCAAGGTGGTAGTGCCACACAACACGATGGAGGGTATCCTCAGTGTGAAGACGGGACTTTGACTCCACAAAGACTGTGCGGTGGTCACTCCTACTAATACTGTCATGGACAGATGTATCTGCAACAGGTAGATTGGTGAGGATGAGTTCAAGTAGGATTTTCCCTTGTATTTGTTCTCCTAGGGTCAGCCATAGCTCAGTTGGTAGCACACTCGCCTCTAAATGACACTTCAGTACGGTACTGAGGGAGTGCTGCACTGTCGGAGGTGCCATCTTTTGGATGAGAAGTTAAACTGAGGCCCTGTCTGCTCTCTCAGGTAGGCGTAAAAGATCCCATGGCACTATTTCGAAGAAGAGTAGGGGAGTTATCCCTGGTGCCCTGGCCAATATTTATCCTTCAATCAACATCACTTAAACAGATTATCTGGTCATTATCACATTGCTGTTTGTGGGAGCTTGCTGTGCGCAGATTGGCTGTCGCATTTCCTATATTACAACAGTGACTACACTTCAAAAGTACTTCATTGGCTGTAAAGCGCTTTGGGACAGCCGGTGGTCATGAAAGGTGCTATATAAATGCAAGTTTTCCTTTCTTTCTCACCACCTGCCGCAGGCCCAGTCAGGCAGCTATGTCCTTCAGGACTCGGCCAGCTCGGTCAGTAGTGGTGCTACCGATGGACATTGAAGTCTCCACCTAGAGTACGTTCGGTGCCCTTGCTACCCTCAGTGCTTTTTCCAAGTGGTGGTCAACATGGAGGAATACTAATTCATCAGCTGAGAGCAATAGTTGGTAATCAGCAGGAGGTTTCCTTGCCCATGTTTAACCTGATGCCGATGGGACAGGACATACCCAGAGATGGTGATGGAGGAGTCTGGGACATTGGCTGAAAGGTATGATTTTGTGAGTATGATAATGTCAGGCTGGTACCCATGTGTGGCAGGTTCCATTAAAATAGATTGCAGTGTAATGAAGGGTGCAGACAAAATGCCTCAGGTGTTGTTACCCCTGTAATTATTGGTTCCTCATACACTTGTCTTCCTTACCTGAATAATTTATTTCTATCATAGGGGGATATGATGCTATTTAGATGGCAGTAGCAATGAAGAATAATTTTAAAAAGCAGTATTGTCTGGGGGGGGAATCTAAAAATGGGCAATACCCAACAAAACCCACTAATGCAGAGCGTGAAATTTAACAGGAAACAGAAAAAAATACTTTGTAAGAACTGTGTTAACCCACCTTTAAGAAGCCTATCTGAGCAGGCCAGATCCCATTATCCCTAATGCGCCAAGTTTATATAAGCACAGAGCATGCAACGCGCAGAGTCGTATCCAAAGTCAGAAGATTCAATTTCAATAATTGTTTTATTTAATTAAAACCTGCACTTGCTAGTAGCGCGTCCTCATTTGTTGGTCTCAAATTGCCATTGGAAAATTGGGTGTGCTGCAAATCGGTACCAGATTCGATTTTCTGATCCATACTTGCAGTCAGCAAGGGTCTGTACCATGAGCAAATCCATAGAAAATCTGGGTTGTTGTGTCAGCTTGGCAGTACTCCCACCTCTTCGTCGGAAAGCTACAGATTCAATCCCAGTCTAAGGGGTTGATTTTAACTCCCCGCACCTGACAGAAGCTAGGTGAAGGGGCAGTTACAATGGAGTGGAGGACTTATCCATTCCTTCCCTGCCGGGGTCTGGCCACCTGCAATTTTAAACTGCAGGCATCAAGAACACTTGTCTGATGCCAACGGGGTCCTCTTTAAATATGCAAATCAGGCTCTGATGATGTTGTCAGGGCCTGATCTGCTCCCCCGCTCAGGCCGCAGGTTAAATTAGCAGTACTGGCTTCCCTGCCAGGCAAAACTTACCAGAAATAGCAGCCAGAGCCAGAAGAGGCTCAGTATGATGAGTTTTAACATTTTTTCCTAGGTTTCCTTAGAGGCCAGGTGGAGCAGGAGTTTGGCAGTAAGTTAAACCACAACATTTTCAGGGTAATATTGCTCTGCTTCTGCTGGCTGGGAGCCCCCACCCCCCCGCCCTACGTTCCTCTATTTCTTCTCAATATTTTACACCTTTCTTTGATTTAGCAAGCAAGTAGTTCCAAATTTAAAACAATCTTAATGTCATTCAAGCCAACTTTTTCGATGGCAGCAAGTCGTTTTGCCAATGACAATGGATCCAAAATAATTTTATGCTGATGTAGCTGAACTGGAATGATGGAGGTGTCCCTTGAATTTGTAATGTGGAGGAAGTGTGGTAAGCCACATATGCAGCATCCCTTTGGGTATAAAAAAAAGACACCTTTGGTCAAAAATAGTCAAATGCTGTACTTTTATATTTTCATAAGGTAAGTAAAAATATTTCAGAGAAATCTACTATCTAATAGTAGTTTTGAGTCTCATATATCAAGCCTCTTAGATGTGAAAGTCAAATAACTCCAATGAAATATTTATCTTGAATTAATTCCATATTTGCTATATCTGCAGTTCACTCCAAATTGATGGTCCATTTATTTTTTTCAATAAAAATAGGATACAGTAAGAATTTCTTATTGGATTATCTTTACATCTGTTATTGTTTGTTCTGGCAGCTCCCAACATAATCAGGTTCCTGAAGAAATGAACTACAAACAGTGGCCTCGAAAAATCATCAGAATGCAATTCCAGCAGTTGCATCAGGATTAAGCCCAGTGGTGCTCTCCAGCATTGACCGTCTGGAGTTTGTGAGGTCAGTGGGAGGACACCTAATTTGCATGGGGCAAGCAGGTTTTTATAGAGGCTATTTGCCCTGATCTGCATCTGCGCTCTCAGAGGAAATCTGGGTGCAAAGCCCTCTGTCATTCAGTTGCAGAACGGGAGCAAAAGATTTTGGGGATCAAATTGGTCTATGCCAATGGCGCAAAACGGGCTCAAAACGAATCAACAGCCCATTTACGTCAATGATCCAATGAAAATCGGGCATGGTGTAAAATGGGCAGCTGATTTGCTATGAACCCACTTCGCACTACTGGCATAGACCAGTTTCACCCCCTTTTCCTCTGCATTGCACCCATTTTCAGGCACTATTTTGGAGCAGGCCAGAGGAAAATCAACCTCAAGATCTTTTTGGCATCCCTTCGTTAAAAAAATCTACTATTCCACCCAAACCATTACCCTCTCTTTTCAGATACTGATAAACATGTTGTGCATTTCCAGCAGTTTCTGTTTATACATTTTTAAATTAATTTTGTACGGGTAACTCATGCTTACACATTGCCGTCTGTTCAGCAGTGCACAATTACAATATTTTCATTATGTTGCATTGGCTTTTAAATTAGTAACAGCATGTATTGCATTAATATGCAAATGCTTTGATAACTTGAATGGTGAAAGTGCGCATCATTTACATTAATTTCCCATCGTTCCACATACCTCTGATATTGGTTGAAAATTATTGCAGTCAAAGAACTTAACGACAATTTAAATTACTTTTGAGGAAGTAATTTAGTCCTAATTTATTGCTGTGCCTAAAAAAAAATCTTTGCTAGGATAATATTTTCATCTTTTCTTAGCTCCTCCAAAGATATCAATGCTTAAAAATTCCCAGTGAACATAAATTAATTCAAAACAGATTCCCTTTAGAAAAGGGTGTCCAACCTGTGGCCTCTGAGTACTGGTAATCCAGCCCTCAAAGCCCAGGCTTCAAATATGCAATCCAGTCCTATTTTGCATTTATATTTCTCATCTGTTGCACTTTTTTGTTTGACTTTGGTGAGCCTGAAAGTTTGCAAAAGGCTGTTTTTGGTATTGTTGCCCCATGAGTGGATAAATCCTCAATGAGATCATTAAAAATCATAGAATCATAGAGTACAGAAGGAGGCTATTTGCCCCATTGTGCCCATGCCAGCTTTTTGAAAGAGCTATCCAATTAGTCCCACCCACTGCTCTTTCCCTTTAGTCTTGCAAATGTTTCCTTTTCAAGTATATATCCAATTCCCTAAGGTCTGTTAGTATCAACAACTTGAGATGTATGTAAATCAAAGGCATTTAAACTGTTTTTGTGGCCTCAAAGCTCCATTGGAAACACCTATGGACAACCCTGCTTTAAAAAATAGGGGCTAAGTTCTCCTCTTTGATGGGACAGGACTTCAGCCTGCCTGCTGGCATTTTCTGGGGTCAACCTAATATAACGTTTTTGGGTGTATTTTTTTGCTTGCCTCAGGAAGATGGTCACGAGATGGGTGTTGGAAAATCCCTGATGATACAGGACTCTGGTACATGCAGGAGTTTCATGTCATCTACCAGAAGCAAGTGTCTAGCCTCTCCAGTATCAAATGCAAAGAACAAACTGATCATGCTGCTATTGATTGCTCTCCATCAACGACTACATTTAATTTTTGAAAGATCTCTACCAGCCATAGTAATGCTGGGAGCCTCTTATATGCAGGCCTTAGGTCCAGTATTGCGACAATGGTAATGAGAGTAATACTGCCCTATGTGGTTACCACCGATGCTTTTTAGAGGTCATTTCCAACTGAATTGATGCCAGAAAATCAATAGGGGTAAATAAAAGGGGAGCATCCAGCAAAACAACTCCCTGTCCAATTTTCCCCTGCACATTGGAGTTAAAAAACAGCATAACTAGAGAAAAATTCTCCTCAGCGATAAATACACAGCTATTTATGTGTTAAACCAGAACCTGAAGACAAAGGCCTAGAAATTCAGTGGGCTGCGCCACCAGTTAGCGCCCAAAGAGGGCACTCAGTGGCTTTAGCGCCACTGGCCACACCTCCCGCGATATTTAGCAGGGCGCTAATGGCGGCGTTAGCCTGTAGCGCTGCGCCGCCACCGATGACGTCATCGGTGTGGGCAGCGCCCCGCTCCCGCCCCGATCACCATATTTGGTCGCGCCCGCCTCTTTAACGCCGGTCGCAAATCGCGACCGGTTCACAGGGCCTACCTGTGGCGGTAGTGGCGCAAGTTAAGGTGGAGGTGCGGGGTGGCCGCTTTTTCGGCGGCCGCCTGCCAGCACCTCCGTCCCCGGCCTCCTAAACCACCCCCCCCCCCCCGCGGCATTGCCGGCTGTTTCCCGAGGGCCCGGCACTTCTCCTTGGTGCCGGGCTCATTTGCCGGCACTCGCGAGCGGGGATCGCGCTGTTGCAGGCACCTCCCCCTTAACAGTGGGAGGAAGGCCTGCAGTACCGCAGCGTGCCGTGCCGCAGCGTGTGGCGCTGTGGCCCTTAGCGCGGCGATATTCAGGGTGAGCGCCCCAAGCGGGGCGCGGGGAGCCTCGAGCAGCAGCCCGCTTCCGTTTGGGGTGCAGAAACTGAATATCGGGATGGCGCAAGTGGCTCCGCTCGCAGCGGTAATTCTGGCGCCCAGGCGAGCTGGGCGCCCCAAACGGCATCCAACTGAATTTCTAGGCCAAAGTGTTAATCTTTCTGAAGATGCTATAAATAATTAGATCTGTGCAGAACCTTTTTTTTTCCAAAGTAGCTATTTGGCCTCACAGAGACCATTTTCCAAAAACTTTCCTGTGGCCTAAAGTGTTAGGCCTGGAAATTCAGTGGGCTGCACCACCAGTTAGCGCCCAAAGAGGGCACTTAGTGGGTTTAGCGGCACTGGCCACGCCTCCCGCGAAATTTAGCGGGGCGCTAATGGCGGCGTTAGCCTGTAGCGCTGCGCCACCACCGATGACGTCATCGGTGTGCGCAGCGCCCCACTACCGCCCCGATCGCGAAATTTGGTAGCGCCCCCCGCTGTAACGCCGGTCGCAATTTGTGACTGGTTCAGGGGGGCCTACCTGTGGCGGTAGAGGCGCTAATTAAAGGAGGTGCGGGGCGGCCATTTTTGTTGCTGGCCGCCTGCCAGCACCTCTCCGCGCTGCCGTCCCCGGCCTCCTGAGCCCCCCCCCCCCCGCGTTGTGCCGGCTGTGTCCCAAGAGCCCGGCACTTCTCCTCGGAGCCGGGCTCTTTTGCCGGCACTCGCGATCTCCGATCGTGCTGCAGCAGGCCCCTCCCCTTTAAGAAGGGGAGGAAGGCCTGCAGTACCGCAGCACGCCTTGCCGCAGCGTGTGGCGCTGCGGCACATTGCACTGCGATTTTCAGTTGCAGCGCCCCAAGAGGGATGCGGGGCGCCTCGAGCAGCACCGCGCTTCCGTTTGGGGCGCTCAAACTGAATATTGGGCTGGCGCTCGCGGCTCCTTCCGGGGCGGTACTTCCGGCGTCCAGGCGAGATTGGCACCCCAAACGGGGCACCACCGAATTTCTAGGCCTTAGAGTGCAAATGGATTTGACATGGCTTATCAATATATGTGGTCATTTGAAAGGACCATTGTTATTAGGAATTTCTAGTTTGCAATCCAGAATTTGCTGACAATAATTCTTAATTAACACTAAAATAAATGACAGGGTGACCACTTCAAAGACAATTCAAATAATTTATCTATGTGATCACGATAAGCTGTAAAATTTGTCCATTGTATTTTATAATGCCAAAATACTGCTATTAAATCCTCAATTAGCTTCAATCAAGGAAGCACTTACTTTTGGGGATTATTCAAAAAAAGCAAGAAATCATTTGTATATATTTTTTATGGACTGATTCCATCACTATTATTCATCGGACACCATCCAGCTCCACTATAAAGACTAACCTTCATTAAGGACAACCATTTACAGCTACTTACCACTAGGAAGGTCATCGTTAGTATATAAACATGCTGCTATTTCAACAAACTACATTATGGTTGTAGGTGTTTGGCTTTAAATAAAGCAAATCATTTCCCTTGGCGACATCTCCTATTACCATTCAATTCTCTGAGTTACTATAAAGTTGATGTACCACTTGGTGCTCCAAATTGGCAAAGAACCTGGCAGCAGTGTATATGAGAAACAAAGATGAGCTGGCTCTTGCTGGTGCACTTCATCTGTCATCCTGACAAATGATCTGGCTGAAAGTAAATTCAGTTCTAGGCTTCATTGCAAATGAGTCTGTTTTACCATTCAGAAAAGATGGATGATAGCAGTGTTTCCCAACTCACACTGGGCCAACCACTACATAAATTAACCCGAGGGGGGATAGAATTTAGGAATTAGTGATCGCTAGCTTAAAATAGGTTAATTATGTACTTAGAAACTTGCACTCCTATCACATATCTATGCCGAATCACTAGGAGACTAGCAGCTTGCTGGATACATAATGATATCCTCCAACATAGCTCTGCATCAGAACTTGTTTACTTTCTGCCAATTAAAAACATCTAGAGCTTAGTTTGTTAATAATGAATGAGCCTACACAAAATCTTCCTTCTATCACAAACTAAAAGGGAATGGAATATACAGAATATTCAATGAATGGACTGCATTTTTGATTGTGCATGACCTTGGACTGATAGGTGCACATTGTACTTGCAGCATCATGGACATATATTAATCAATGGTCATGTAGGAACACAAAATTTAACTGCACCTAAAAAACAAAATCCCCTCTATGTACATTTTAATCCTTTGCTACAAGCAATACAGTTCATTTGGCTTCAATATTCTTCAATAAAATAACCATGTCAATAATCAAAACTGTACTGAACTTTAGAAACAATGGCCCTGAATTTGTGGTCAGAGGCTTCCTGCGGGGAAATACCTCCGATCTGTAAATAAAATGCCCACGTGCCTGGTGGTCTGGAAGGTACGGAGACTCGCGGTCCCGGGACTCTCCGGGTACCCGCGGGAAGAGGCCCACGTATCTCAGGGGCGCAGGCAGTTCCGCAAGCCTGGGATCACGTGGGCCGGACCAACGAATGACAGAAGGGAACCATACTTATGGGGATTCCATATGTACAGAAACCCCATAAGCATGAATGAGAATATCCCCAAAAAATACATCTACACATCAAATAAATAAAAAATTACATATTTAAAATCAATTAAAATGCAATTTAAGTAATTATTTAAAACAAAAATGTATTTTTTTGAAAAATAAATTTAAGTGTTTTAAAGGGGTTAAAAAATAAACTTACCTTATTGTACAGTTTTTTAATGTATAAATGATTGATAAAAATTTATTTTTATATATTTTTTAACTCTTACGCCTTACGCCCACTTTTACCAGGTGTAAGAATTTCACGGGCATTCGCAAATAGCCCAACTCTCAGCCCGCAGATGCCCATTTCCCGTGGATGTGTTGGATCAGTCAAGAAAATTAGTGACAGATCGCAAGTTCCAGGTTTTCACGCATGCGCTTCGCACGCGAAAACCCGGAACTTGCACGGCCCTTATGGGCGCGCACGCACCTAGGGGCTGCAAATTATGGCCCATTATTGTTAAAAAAAGTTTTCTAAAAATTTCTAAAGTGCCAATGCAACTCGTATAAGTTTAATTAGATTCAGCTTGACATTTAACCTCTAAACTTCAATGTTTCTTGGTTTCTGAGTTGAAAGCGACTTCCCTCACTCACCATTTACTGACTGATACGCTCACTGACAATCAGTTGTGGGTGATCCTTTGGCTACATGAACATTAATCAGGCATAGAAAACTGAGATGTTTTCTTTAAAAGGGTTTCATCACCCTTTTAGGGAATTTTCAGGCAAGCTCACTAGCAGAATCTGGTGCTGTCATATTGTCTGAAAGACTACATTTCATCAACAGAAACTCTGCAATGTGTCTTTTGGTTAATTTTTTTTAATTTCCTTTCAATAAAATGTTTGGTCTGATAAACAATGGCAGTCAGTGTACTCCATGCTTGACAAGCATGATGGCTTCTTTAATGAAGGATTAATGATTGTGACATAACCATTATTTAAGTTCACTGAGGAACAATCAACAGTTGATAACCAGGAAGAAGTAGTACCTTTGTTTTTGAAGCTGTGTCAGCAAGTTCCTTTACTAATTGTGAAATTATCAGGTTAAATAGCCACTGATTTGAACGAATCTTAGCGGGAGTTTAAAAATTGGTAGGTGGTGACCTTGGTATTTCACCAGTTTTATCAATGTGGGATGAAACTTTGATGTTACATTGATGCACAAATAATGGGGCTGAAGATATACTATGAGAGAACCCACGGACGAAAATTGGAAAAGGACTTGAAAGAAATTCTTCTAACAAAAGAATGACACTGTTTTCAGAAAGATTTGTAAGTTAGTTGCACAAGCTGAAACAACTTCAAGCATCATTGGAAAGCTGAGTGAAAAAAACCACAGAAGAAAGGAATGTAAGACTGATGTGACTACTGCTGAAAAATTGTGCGATATTTGCTGCTATAAGCCATTCAGTAGAGATCTTTGGAAAAAAAAAAGTGAGAGAGCATTTTGGGTTGTTGGACAAGGGAAGCAATCAATTTAAATCAAGAGCAGAAGTTAAATGTAAACTATCTATGGTTTTAGAAAAACTTCTGGAAACGTGGCAAATAGCTGAAAGAATAATGAAAAAAAATGTCAAATACAGTTTACACATTATAATATCACCTCACTCATGATTAGTTCATGCTCAGCAAAGAGTCTGAGCACTCTTGTTTCATTTGAAAGCACCAATTCCAAGACCGGAGTTGACACAATCCGGTTGAATTTCTGCGGGGCGTTTTCCCAATCATCCGGCGTAACTTCAGCGGAGGAGCCACGGGAACTCTGGAGAAACAGCGGAAGATCAGGAGAACCCCCTCAGAGATTAGTAGCATTAAAATCATGAGCTGCAAGTAAAAATTGAAACTAAAGAATTGTAGTGAAGAGGAAAAAAAGGGCACAAAGAGAAATCAACGGGTTCATTGGGAGAGAGACTTCAAGGATGCAGGCTTAATGCTGGCAGACGTTCTGTGAAGTGATCACACTGTCAGGATAGTTTCTTAGTCAGTGAAACAGAAAAGTACTCAGTTTGGAGTCAAGTTTGCTGTTCTATCTTACCTGGGGATAAATAATATGAAATGTAGCCGTCTAAATACATTTCACTGAAACACAGCTTTAGATATTTAATCAGGAGAATTACTCATAATGGGAGCATAAATAAAGTTAAAAATATGAAAATCTTACCCTGGAAATTACACTGTTGGATATTATGAAATGAGCACGTAATAAGTTCCTTTGTTTCAGATTTTATCAGAGATTTTAACCTGTTTATTTTAAATAGGTTAATGGCTTCAGTGAAATAGCAGACAAAGGAATTTAATAAAACTACATAAAGCAATTAGATTCTAATATTGCACAGCTTGATTGCCACATTTAATTTTTTTTTTACATAAGGGTAGGAAATTCAAACCAGACAACCCTTGCCTACGAGTATACAGTCATGTTAAGGATATTCATAGAGGGGGAAAAAAGGTAAGGGGTAAAATTTTAATATTGAATTATTCATTCTCCATTGCTATTCTCAGAAGCTTGACACAAGGACAGTGTCAGTTTATCCATGTGCTAAATTCACATATTGGTCTGAGATTACTTGTTAACTCCTTAATTCAGATGATTCAATTAAAGAAATATTTTGATGATTTTAATAAAATTATTGACTTTTTAAAAATAATTTGTTGCACCATTTACTCAACTAAACTAACTGTGCTTAATGTAAGGTTGGCAAAAATAACATTCCTAACCAACATAAGTGGATAAACTGCCATTACAATAGATAAATAACATGTCAATGAGACTCAGATGTTACACAGATTTTACTACTATGTAAAAACAATCCATTTTACATTGACTTTCCCCAATTTGGGGCACAAACACCCACAGGAAACAATACAACCTGCAGATGTTTTCACTAGAGAGCAACAATCTTTATATTCTTTTGTTTTCTAAGAAATAAAGTACAACCGAATGGCAGTGGAAGATTAACTGGCCACTTAAAGAATTCAGGAAATAAGAGAGTATTATTCAGTGGTGAAATTTCTCCTGATTTGTTTTACGGCATTTGCAAGTACTGTACTGCAAAATGAATGATATACTTTGGAATAAGTTTTCCAGTTCAACAAAAGGGAGGAAAAAACAGAACCAATTCATTTGTTTACACTGGGATCAAGTGCCAGCTCCAATGGCAAGCCCAAATGTCTATGTATGAACTTTTTGAGAGCCTAAATTCAAGTAATAATTTGAACATAAGAAATAGGAGCAGGAATTGGCCACTTGGCCCCTCGAGCCT
Source organism: Somniosus microcephalus (assembly GCF_052327205.1). Lineage (NCBI taxonomy): Eukaryota > Metazoa > Chordata > Chondrichthyes > Squaliformes > Somniosidae > Somniosus > Somniosus microcephalus. The sequence goes on from NC_141000.1 coordinate 50,907,505, forward strand.
GTTCCGCCATTCAATAAGATCATGGCTGATCTTGGGCTCAAAGCCACTTCCCTGCCCGCTCCCCATAACCCTTCACTCCCTTATCTTGCAAAAATTTGTCTATCTCCACCATAAATGTATTTAATGACCCAGCCTCCACGGCTCTCTGGGGCAGAGGATTCCACAGATTTACAACCCTCTGAGAGAAGAAATTCCTCCTCATGTCAGTTCTAAAAGGGCGACCCTTTATTCTGAAACTATGCCCCCGAGTTCTAGATTTCCCCATGAGGGGAAACATCCTCTCTGCATCTACCTTGCCGAGCCCCCTCAGTATCTTATATGTTTCAATAAAATCACCTTTCATTCTTCTAAATTCCAATGAGTATAGGCCCAACCTGCTTTCATAAGTCAACCCCCTCATCTCAGGAATCAACCGTGTGAATCGTCTCTGAACTGCCTCCAATGCAAATATATCCTTCCTTAAATAAGGAGACCAAAACTGTACGCAGTACTCAAGGTGTGGTCTCACCAATACCCTGTACAGTTTGTAGCAGGACTTCCCTGCTTATATACTCCAACCCCCTTGCAATAAAGGCCAACATTCCATTTGCCTTTTTGATTACTTACTGCACCTACATGCTAACATTTTGTGTTTCATGCACAAGGACTCCCAGGTCCCCCTGAACTGTAACATTTTGTAATCTCTCTCTATTTAAATAATAATTTGCTTTTTATTTTTCCTGCCAAAGTGGATAACCTCTCACTTTCCCACATTATACTCCATCTCCCAAATGTTTGCCTACTCACTTAGCCTGTCTGTATCCCTTTGCAGATTCTTTGAGTCCACTGCACAACTTGCTTTTCCACCCATCTTTGTATCATCCGCAAACTTGGCTACATTACACTCGGCCCCTTCATCCAAGTCATTAATGTAGATTGTAAATAGTTGAGGCCCCAGCACCGAACCCTGTGGCACCCCACTAGTTACCGTTTGCCAACCGGAAAATAACCCATTTATCCTGACTCTCTGCTTTCTGTTAGTTAGCCAATTCTCTAGCCATGCTAATATATTACCCCCAACTCCGTGAGCTCTTATCTTATGCAGTAACCTTTTATGTGGCACCTTATTGAATGCCTTCTGGAAATCCAAATACACCACATCCACTGGCTCACCCTTATCCACCCTGCTCGTTACATCCTCAAAGAACTCCAGCAAATTTGTTAAACATGATTTCTCTTTCATAAAACCATGCTGACTCTGCTTGACTGCATTATGATTTTCCAAATGCCCTGCTACTGCTTCCTTAATGAAGGACTCCAGCATTTTCCCAACGACAGGCGTTAGGCTAACTGATCTATAATTTCCTGCTTTCTGTCTCCCTCCTTTCTTAAATAGGGGGGTTACATTTGCGGTTTTCCAATCTGCTGGGACCTCTCCAGAGTCCAGGGAATGTTGGTATATTGCAACCAATGCATCCACTATCTCTGCAGTCACTTCTTTTTAAGACCCTGGGATGCAGGCCATCTGGTCCAGGGGACTTGTCGTCTTTTAGTCCCATTATTTTACCAAGTACTTTTTCTTTAGTGATAGTGATTGTCTTTAGTTCCCCCCCTCCCTGTGGCCCCTTGATTGTCCATTATTGGGATGTCATTAGTGTCTTCTACCATGAAGAGTCTCTGCCATTTCCCCGTTCCCCATTAATTCCCCATTCTCATCCTCTAAGGGACCAACGCTTACTTTAGCTACTCTCTTCCTTTTTATATACCTGTAGAAGCTCTTACTTTCTGTTTTAATATTCCTTGCCAGTTTACTCTCATAATTCATCTCTCTCTTTATTATTTTTTTAGTCATCCTTTGTTGGTTTTTAAAAATTTCCCAATCCTCTGGCCTCCCACCAATCTTGGCAACATTGTATGCCTTCGTTTTCAATTTGATACCATCCTTTACTTCCTTAGTTAGCCACAGATAGTGCTCCCTTCTCTTAAAATCTTTCTTTCTCACTGGAATATATTTTTGTTGAGAGTTATAAAATAGCTCCTTAAATGTCCGCCACCGCTACACTTGGGAAAAGTTCAAAGTGCTTGAAGATGGATTTCTTTCATTTTCTGGCAGGTATATGAACAGGCTCACTTTAACTGACTTTTCAGCTTGTTCAATATTACATGGGTAGCATAGTATGCAGAACTAATATCTGGATGAATTTCTTTTGTTCTTTTACAGATAGAGACGAGGGCTGGAATTTTCCCTACTGAGTCGGGTCGGGTGCGTGCGGGTTGGTACTGCGATGTATTTATCAGTCCGCTCTTCAGAGCGACTTTAGCGTAATGGCCCCTATTAAGGCAGACATGTGCGTTTCCTGGCCCTATTAAATGGTGTAGGTCTGCTGGCGTCATCGATGACTCATTTCCAGTGAGGATATTTAAAGCAGCCTTGGCCACATCGCATTTGAAGGTTCATGTAGGAGTGTGGAGGCAGGATTGGAGAGGAGTACCTTGTTGCGGAGAAATAGAAAAATGATTCCACAAAGACAGAGGGCTGCACCCTGCTTTTCTGATGATTCCCTACATATTCTTGTGGAGGGAGTCAGAGCACGCAGGGAGGTCCTCTTCCCTGCTGATGGGCGGAAGAGACCTCCCCAAGAGACCAAAAGAGCCTGGCTCCAAATTGCAGAGGAGGTCAACAGTATGGATGTTATAAGGAGGACCTGGGTGCAGTGCAGGAAGGGCTTCAATTATCTCATGAGATCAGGAAAGGTAAGTGCAAACCACACTCAACTTCATCCTGCTGTGCCTGTCATCAGATTCCCATCACTCTGCCTTCCCAAGCCTACTCCTGCACATCATCCCTCACACCAACATACCTTGCACATCCACCCATCCCTCTCTCTCTATGTACATACTCACATCCCCATCTGACTAACCACCCCTCACACTCACCATCATCCTAATGTAATCATACCAAGTAACATCACAGCAAGAGGTTATTTGGCACCACACTCCCTCATAGTCACCCCACTCCCTCATAGTCACCATCTACAGATGTCACCCACACATTCCCTACTCTCATTCTATCACTCAAACTTCTCTTCTTTCCCTCCTTGCAGAAGAGAGCCCACAATAACAGGGAAAGGGAGGGAACCGGAGGTGGTCCTCCATCCTTCAATACGTTAACTGCAGCAAAGGAGGTGGCCCTGGAGGTCTCAAGAGTTGCAGAGCTGCTGCGGTGGGAGGAGAGAAGGGGACCTCTCAGCAACCTGGTGACACAATTATATCTCATAAAACCACATGGCATACAGCAGTCACTCATATGGGGACTGATGTCAGCAGCCAGTGAATGTTCATCATGTGCAGAACGGTATTGTTACCCATTCTTAATCTAACATTTCTAAATCATCTCTTTACTCTCCCACATGTCCAACAAGAGCAGCCCACCCGCCCCTGGCCCCCTCCACCCCACCCACTTTCCAGCCAGAGGAGGAAGAAGACTCCTCGGAGGAACCTCCAGCTTCTGAGCGCGCACTGTCAGCAGATCCAAGCGCACCCAGCACCAGCGCAAATACACACACCTCGGTGGGTCCTGTGAGAGATAGAGTAGTGTTGTCACCTAGTGTCTCACACTTCACAAGTGAGCAAGAGCAGATGGTGTTGACAGGGACAGCAGTGGAGACTCCTCGTCAGAGGGTGCAGAACGCTTCAAGCTCCACCCAGCTGCATGCAGACGCTGAGCCTCGGGGGCCATCGAGAAAGAGGGTGATCCTGGAGGGGCAGCAAGAAATGCAGGAGGCTCTGGCAGGTTTTGCAGCGATGACTGCAAATGTGCAGAAAACGGAGGAGTCCAACTCCAACATGAGCACCATCATGTCGCAGGCGATGGCAATGGTATGCCCTTCCATGGAAAGGATGGCCACCTGCATGGAGCAGCTAAGGCGCCACTCACATGAGCACATGCTAGCTATGGAAAACAGATGGCAGAGGTTCATAGCCCTCCTCTCTAGGAGAGATCTAAATGCAGAATTCGGTCCTCATGGCCCCACTGCTGTGCAGCAAGGTGCTCTCCAGCTCCTTGCTAGCAAGGAAGTGCGGGTGGCCTATGAGAGGGATGATGGTGAGAGGGGACATGGAAGTGGGGGCTCCTCTCAAAGCGTTCCCAGTTCTCCCCCATTACCCCCCTCACCCCTGCTCAGTCAGAGCCCCAGATGTTTCCTCGGATCGCAATGGCCAAGTCTGCCCCAGCACAGTTGCGGGAGGTGCAGACTTTGGCGGGGCTCTCACAGACTCCAAAACACAGAGGACGTCCGCCAAGTGTCTAACGCGTTGCAGCAGGGCAGCGAGCAGCCTGCCTCTACCTCTGCTGAAGCCACAGGGGGTGCACCTTGTAGAAGCACTCAGAAAAGAAAAACAACATAGAAATAGATGCACAAGGGTAAGCACATGGGTGTATAAAGAAGTGTTATTGTTAAGGGTCCGTTACTGTTATCACACATATAAAAGTTTGTATTTTCGCCACTTTCTGGTCATGCCCATATTTGTCTGCTACTTTGAAAGTGGCTTTGTGAGTTGGAGTCAATGGTGAGACATAATGGTACCTCCAGCAATGGGGATCAGTGCAAAAGGAATGGCTTGTTCATTGTAGGGATGCTTAATGGTGCTGTTTGTGGGGGGGAGGGTGGGTGGAATTGGCACAGCATGTGCCAGCCATATGGGTGCAATGCAGGAAGTTAAGTAAATCTGGCCATGAGGAGCATTCCTGGCCTCCCGGGCTGCAATGTGCTCTGATGCTGGTGCCACCTGGACCTCAGGTTCCTCCTGCTCCTCCTCCTCGTCTTCCAGCTGATGCTCCTCCTCCTTCTCTGAAGAGGCTGTGCACTCTGCGCCTTGCAGATCTAATCCTCATTGCTGCGCTATGTTGTGCAGCGCGCAGCAGATGACGATGATTCTGGAGACCCTGGCTGGTGTGTACTGAAGGGCTCCTCCAGATCTGTCAAGGCATCTGAAGCGCATCTTCAGCATGCCTATTGTTTGCTCTGTGACACATCTAGTGGACATGTGGCTTTCATTATAACACTTCTCAGCCTCATTGCTTGGCCTCTTCAAGGGTGTCATGAGCCACGTCTTCAGTGGAAAGCCCTTGTCTCCAAGCAGCTAGCCGGTAAGTGTGTTTGGCAGTGCAAAGAACTGAGGGAGGGTGGACTGGCGCAGGACGAAAGAGTCATGACAGCTGCCAGGGAAGTTGCCGCACACATGCATGATGATCTTCCTATGGTTGCAAACGAGCTGGACATTGAGGGAGTAGAAACCCTTGCAGTTTACAAACACTCCTGGGTAATGTGGAGGTGCCCGGATGGCCACGAGTGTGCAGTCAATGATGCCCTGCACCCGTGGGAAGACAGCCAGAGCAGCTAAGCCGAACGCCCCCTCAGTAGCACTGGCTTCATCAGTGGCAAAGTTCGCATAATTGGCTGAATTGTTAAACACGGCATCGGTGACCTGTGTGATGCATCTGTGGGCGGCTGACTGCAAGATGCCGCAAATGTCTGCTGCAGATCCCTGGAAGGAGCCTGAGTTGAAGAAGTTGAGGATGCTGGTAACTTTGACAGCCACTGGTAAGGCATGTCCAACAGGTCCTCTGGGCTGCAGGTCTTAATCCGACCTGGTGCGATAGCCTGCGCCTCCTTTGGCACTGCAGCTCAGTCATGTTGAGGAAGCTCATTCTCTGCCTGTATACCCTGTGTTGGGGGTATCGCCTCTGGTGTGGTGCTGACTTGCACTGATGCCCTCTCTCCTGTGGAGCATCAGCTCATTGAGGAGAAGGTAAATGGTGTTGTTGCTGCCGCTGCTGGTGTGCCTACTGCTGCTGGTGTTGGGGCGCATCCTGGTCCGATTATGAGGACCAAGGTGAGACAGTATAAGCGGCACCCATGCTGATGTATTAAATGGCAGGTCAAGTAGAGATCAAAGGAGCAATCTGTCAATGTTGTGATAGTTACTAGCAATGTGGTGAGAGTGGCTTGTGAGCTTGCAGTAAAGACTTGCAAAGTTGACACCTAAATCTGTGCTCAAAATGGAGTCAGCAAGAGCCTTTCCCTTAGGCAAGTAATGAGGTGTCATGTGAGGGTATTTATTGGGATTTCCATGCTCTGCATTAATGACCTCGCTCAATGGCCACTGAGCTTCCACCTCACGTTGACAGTCGTGGTTTCCGAGCTGCGTGATTCCCGTGGTCATCCAGTGAAATTCAAAAGGTCTGGTTAAAATCCCTGTTAAGGGTCTCACAACAAGGATTTAATGAGTTTAATAGGTCGCCCGCTTCTGCCATTCGGGTCCATGGCGCGCTGGCAAACACACCCGAGTTAAAGGCATGAGTTGGCGGGATGACAGCGCGTTCCCGATGCACTTGAATTTTCTGCAACTTTTACTGCCGACCCGCCTACAAACCCACACACACAGCAGCTGGAAAATTCCGGCCTAGGATTCTCTTTCATATCCCTCTTTACTCTTAGAGAATGACATGTCCTCAGAATTGATGCTGAAAATGAGCTGCGGAAGGAAGGCAATAAGTTATTTGCATATTTGTATCTTAAATAAATGTTTGAAGCACTCTGCCTAGGTGACTGTGTTTAATGTTTGAATGAACCTTAATTTTGATAAACCTCAAAATTTTCCTTAATTCTTATTTTTTTGTATTGATATGTATTCCATTTGGGAGCAGGAGCATGGTTGGGGGTGTGGGGAGGGAGGTGAAGAGAAATACAGTTCTCAAGATAGAAAATATAACTGTAGTTCAGGTCATGTTGCAGTATGACTGAGATTATATCCAACTGATACAGGGAAATAAAAGGCGCTCTCATCAATTATCTCGCTCCCTCTCAAAGGTACTGACTCATGTTGTGATATGGTTCTGTGGATGCCAATAGGCCTCTGTACTTCAACCAAGTGGGCTATCTTTATAAATCAGCCAAAACAATGAGTGTCAGAAAGCTATTTGAACATGGGAGGTGAGAAATCAAGCCAAGCCCAATCCTGTCCTCGTCTAACAGCTGCGCAGTTTTCTACAGGCGTCAATGGACAGTGATCAGGAGCATGTATCCTGGCTGATTTTCTCCCCCTCTTTAATCGTAAAGCAGAGGTTGAGAATCAAACCTGAGACCCTGTGGTCTGGATGGTTCTGTTACATTCTGCCTTTGCCAACTGATTTTTAAATTCATATGCAAGACAACGTTCAAACGTGCTGAGCTTAATGAGGGGATCATATACTATAACTAGAAATGACAGAAGATGCAAATGGGGGGAAAAAACGGATAAAAGGAGAAAAGAGTAGTTCTAACAAGTGAACATATTATGATTGCTAGAGGGGGCACCTTGATTTCCTTATAAAAGTGAGGTTTGAGGTTGTGGCAGAGAAAGTACAGAGAAGAAAATACCTCTGCTCTACTCAACATAGCCTTGCAGAGATATCTGCAGCCACAGAGTGACGTATCAAATCTGTGTGCAAGCATTGCATGATGCTGTGAACTGGGGCTCCAATACACGCACCTCTGTGCTGCCCAAGCTTTCATTTTAACTTTAAAGATTTCTTGTTGGAAACCTCTGTTGTTACAAACCATGCACAACCCCAATATGCTACAACAAATTCTCTTCTGTCACGGACTTAGCCTAGCATATGTTTGTGACAGAAGGAGGAATCTTATCCCAATGCTTCTATCACCCTATTTTCCTGCAATAGAAGTTGCATCCCACAGGAAAAACATGTGGAGGCAGCAGAAAATATAAACTAATTGGGAATTTTAGTCATTGTTTACAATCACATACATTATATATTACATAATAAAATAACAGGTGGCAAGCAGTGTGTGATGGCTAGAATATAATGGCCCAGAAATTCGGGTCGGGGGCTTCCCGCGGGTGCAAGCCCCCGACCTGCACTTACCTATCGCGCCGACATTTGAGGCCTGGGCCTGCGTGGATTTCCGCTCTGTGACCCGGTCCAGCTCCCGGTGCGCTGTGCTTGCATGATCCAGCAGCGTAGTTAGTTCGATGAGCCGGCTGGGATCACGTGAGCACTGGGCAACCAATCGGAGATTGCAAAAGTTCATTCATGAGTTTGATAGTAAGAACTGTCAAACTCATGAAAACTCAGGGCGCCCAAAACAGTACTTAAACTTCAAATAAAAGTTTTTTAAAAATCCCACTAAATAAATGAACTATGAATAACTGTAAAAAACTATTTTAAACAATTAATCAAATTTTTGAAAAAAACAATTTTTTAACAAATCGGGTCTAAAAATACACTTACCTTACTGTAAATTCGTTAAAAATAATAAACCTGTGGGAAAAAAATTCTAAATTTTATTAATAGACCACTTACCTTTTAAAACTAAGTACTTACGTCTGCTTTTTTCACGCGTAAAAACCGGAGGCCTTTACGCACGGGCAACTCTTTAAAAAAAAAGGAATTTCAGTGCGCACGCGCTGCCTGAAACGTCGCACACGTTCCGCCTCTTAACCCCTTGCTTCAGAGGACAGGAAATGCCGGTTTTCAGCGCATGTGCTGTGCATCCTGAAAACCGGCACTTCCATCGGGCCCACGCGTGAGTACCCCGTCCGTACTCACGCGTTGGGACCCAAATTACTGGGCCAATACTAGATTCCAGTGACTGTATACACGCCCAAGTTTTGTTTTAGAGCTTAGAGTGTCACTGAAAACCCTAAGACCATCCCATACAACTTTTAGCATACACCTAATTACACTCTCCCCATTGCAGTGCATTTAAGAACTGAGATGCCATTTAGTTATGTTTTTTGTAAAAATCTGTGCTTCAGCATGCACTTAATCACTCTAATTGATAATGCTGATCCATCAAGCTTAAAAGGGGCCCTGATTTGCCAACCTGGGCATTCATTAAAGCATGCTCAGTGAAAATTATATTCTGTGCTGACAGCTGCTATTTCCTGACAGGTTTTCTACAGTTTGCATTTGCCAGGTCTATAAAAGTGTCAGCAATGCAATGCTAGCAGTCCTGAGTCTTGCCAGGGACAGATGTAAGAGAGTGAAAAGGCTGTTAAGAGTTGATTTTTTTTCTCCCTCTTTCAGAACCGCAAGCAATTTTACACATTAATTTGTTCCCCCTCTTCCCTCTTCCAGTTCTTTTCAGGCCACATTCACATCAACCTCGTCCATCCTTTTTTCTGTATGAGGTCATCACATTCCGAGTGTGTTCAGTTAGATCATTAAAACATTGGGTTGTACAGTATTATCAATTATTGTACTTCAGACCTTCAGCGGTGTACACCTATGGTAACACTTTTACACAGCTTAATGACCTAGTACCTTCAAAAAAATTGCAGACACAGCAATACACTATCGAGACATCATGACAGAAGCAGGCCATTTTCTATTAATGTCTCACCAATATGATTCATCTGAATCCCATGTCATATTCATTAATATATCTAATGGAATTTTACATTTATCAGGGAAATTATTAGAACTTTTCTCACCGAAGAACACACACATATTTAATGATAAATTTAGCATCTCTTGACTAAAAAATAATTACAGCTATTTCAATCATAGGGGAAGGATTGCTCTGGTCAGTATGTGCAGCAAAACCAGAAACAATCTTTTTGAATGCATTTATGCCGTTGTCACTGCTGTCAAACAGTGCAACTCTTCCCCCATTTCACTAAAGCCTTTCAAACCAGTTTGAATTATTCTACGGAGCACTAATACTTTTTCCAGTTCTATTTTTTTAAATTAATTCATTGTTATTTATGCTTTCATAGATGATTTTTAACATAATAAATAATAAATACACTGAATTAAAGGGGAAAAAAGTGCAGAAACTTTTTTTTACACTACGCTCAAATAAATGTATTTTCTCTGACCGAATGATTAGGCTAGAAATTACTGTTGATGCTATCAGTGGACTAACAATAAATGCATTTGTGCGACATTCCTCTGTCAGTTATTTTAAAGGAAGCCTTAACCCATTTACATTAAACATAACAATACAACTTTAAAAGTACTTTGGGAAGTCCTGAGGTCGTGAAAGGCGCTATATAAATGCAAGTCTTTCTTTCTTCTTCTTCTAAATGGATTTAATGTCCAACTAATGTGAGTCTGGCTGTTTGATATTGCAGCATTATGTTAGTAATATTGTGATGCTGGATCAACACAAAGGCAACACATGCTCAAATAACTGGTGTAGTCTGAAGGCAAAGGTAACTTTAAGGATAAGACATTGTAAAAGAAAGATCTGCATTTAAATGTCACCTTATCACTTCTCTCAGGAATGTATCTAAAAACTTTACATATGATAAAACAATTATGAAATGTAGTGAATATTGTTATGTAAGCAAATGGTGCAACTATTTGGCACACAAGTTTCCACAAACAGCAATGAAATGAATGGCCAGTTAATCAGTATTTGGTTGGCCAGGGCACCAGGAGGACTCTCTCCTCTACTCTGAGTAGTGCCATGGGATCCTTAACGTCTATCTCAAATATGAGAAGAGGCAGATGGGCCTTGGTTTAACATCTTATCTGAAGGATGACAGCTCTGACAGTGCAGTATTCCCTCAGTATCGCACTAGATTACATATTCAAGTTGAATGTTAACTACTTACTCTCGTTCTGTCCAAGGTATTTAAAAATATTTGTGAAACATTTGTATTAAAATAATTGAAATGTAAAAGTGCTGTTGGTCTCCATTCACGAATCAAATACTAAAGAGAATACAATCCAAAATCATCAGCTAAACGTCTGAATCATGGGTATCCATATTTGGACTGCTTTCAATTAGTCATAAACTGTTTCTCTCCCTTTAGACTCCAGTGTATTTGTTGTTACTTTTTTTTCTCTTTTAATGCATTGTGTAGTTTGTGAAAGCCTTATATTATAATGGCACAAATTATTTCAGCACAAGATTGAGAGAAAAATTCAGTACATTTCAATTAACTGAAACCAAATCTATTTTTCATGGGAGGGCTAGGTCACATGATATGCCTGAGGTTGTTGCTTATATCTTATTGGTGCCCTAATCCTAGCTGCTTCATTTAATTCCCTTTGAGTAAACACTTGAACATCTACAATAACTTGGGACATAAAGAAAGCACTTAAATAGCACCTTTCACATCTTCAGGATGCAAAAAATACTTCACATCCAATTAATTACTTATAAAGTGTAATCAATGTTGTAATGTCAGCAAACACTGCAGCTCACTTGTGCACAGCAAAGTCCCACAAATATCAGTGAGATGATTGACCAGTTAATCTGTTTCAGCGGTTTTGGTGGGGGATGAATATTGCCCAGGAAATCGGAAGAATGCTCTGCTCTCCTTTGATAAAATGCCACAGGTTTCTTTACATCTATCTAGGCAGCTAGATAAGGCATCAGCTTTAACAACTCATTCGAAATAAAGCACCTCCAACAATGCAGCAACCCCTTCAGTACTCCACTGAAGTGACAGCCTACATTATGTGCTCATGTCATAAGAACATATGAACATAAGAATTAGGAGCAGGAGTAGCTCGAGCCTGCTTCACCATTCAATAAGATCCTGGCTGATCTTCGACCTCAACTCCACTTTCCCGCCCGATCCCCATATCCCTTGATTCCCCTAGAGTCCAAAAATCTATCTATCTCGGCCTTGAACATATTCAACGATTCAACATCCATAGCTGTTTGGGGTAGAGAATTCCAAAGATTCACAACCCTCTGAGTGAAAAAAATCCTCTTTATCTCAGTCCTAAATGGCTGACTCCTTATGCTGAGACTATGCCCCCTAGTTCTAGACTCTCTAGCCAGGGGAAATATCCTTTCAGCATCTACCCTGTCAATCTCCCTCAGAATCTTATATGTTTCAATGAGATCACCTCTCATTCTTCGAAACTCCAGAGAGTATAGGCCCATTCTATTCAATCTCTCCTCATAGGACAGCCCTCTCATCCCAGGAATCAATCTAGTGAACCTTTGTTGAACCGCCTCTCAGGCAAGTATATCCTTCCTCAGATAGGGAGACCGAAATAGTGCACATACTCCAGGTGTGGTCTCACCAAAGTCCTGTACAATGGTAGCAAGATTTCCTTATTCTTATACTCCAACCCCCTTACAATAAATGCCAACATGCCATTTGCCTTCTTAATTGCTTGCTGTACCTACACGCTAGGTTTCTGTGTTTCTTGCACGAGGACACACAAATCTCTCTGAACACCAACATTTCAAAGTTTTTAACTATTTAAAAAATACTGTTTTTCTATTCTTCCTACCAAAGTGAATAACCTCACATTTCTCCACATTATACTCCATCTGCCAACTTATTGCCCATTCACTTAACCTGTCTATATCCCTTTGCAGGCTCTTTGTGACCTCCTCAAAGCTTACTTTCCCACCTAGCTTTGTATCGTCAGCAAACTTGGATACATTACACTCGGTCCCTTCATCTAAGTCATTAATATAGATTGTAAATAGCTGAAGCCCCAACACTGATCCCTGTGGCACCCCACTAGTTACAGCCTGCCAACCTGAAAATGACACGCTTATCCCTAACCTCTGTTTTTTTGTCCATTAACTGTCTTATTTTACACACTTTGTATAAAATAATAAATTGCAGGACAATGGAGTATTACAGTTTAAGGCCTAGAAATTGGGTATAGCCCCGCTTGGGGTGTTAGAATTGGCGCAGCGCAAAGTTCATAGCCAGATGCAACTTATCGCCACCTGGCGAGATATTGGGTTGCATCGCCCCTAAAGGTGATTGAGGCGCGAATTCAGGCGTTACACGGGACTCCTAAGGCGCTAAACTTCCGGCGCAACCCAATATCGGAGCGGACGGGCGCAGCGCAGGTGCTCTCAATTACCGATGACCACGAGACTTCCAGGCATGAGCCAGCTCTTAAAGGGGTGGGTCAGTCAGCTTCAGCATCCAAACTCTGCGCCTTGCAGGCCTCAGAATCGGCGCAGGCCCTTCTGTGGCGCTAAAAACTTGGACCAGATGGAGAAGGTGAGACAGAGAGCAGAGCGCTTCACCAATGAGGCTCTGGAGCAATTGGTGGCTGCAGTGGAGCGCCGGCGAGATGTTCTCTACCCAGACAATGGCAGGAGGCCGAATCATAAGGACTACCGACGAGCTTGAAGGGATGTATGCCAGAGGGTCAACTCCAGCAGCATGGTGACCAGGAGCCCTGTCCAATGCAGAAAGAAATTCAACGACCTCACTCGGGTCGTGAGGGTGGGTGTTGTTTCTGCAAACTTCTGCATCCCTTCATTTGCACCTGACTTTATGGCTACAGGGTGGCCTGTGCCCCATTGGCCATCTGCCAGCAAGCACACATGGCCCTTTCTGGGCACACACATGCACATTTAAGGCGTCATGTAAGGGCTCTTGCACCATGGGGGGCATGAGATGATCACTCAGGGCATCACGTAAGGGCTCTTCCACCATGGGGGGCATGAGATGATCACTCAGGGCATCATGTAACATAACTTCCCCTCCTTTCCCCTGCAGTCCAAGCTGGCGAGGATTGGCAAAGACCAGCGTCGCACCGGTGGAGGACCTCCACAAGTGGTCACTCTCACGGATCTCGAGGAGAGAGGCCACCAGATTCTTGGAGGACGTCTGAGTGGTCCTGTAACCACTGCAGCTGCCGACCCCATTGTCGACAGCGATGGTAAGGTTCTCACCTTTTACAACTGTCTCCTTCCACTTGTTCCCCCCGCCAGCATGCTTTCTCACTGTGGACCCATGTCATAGCCTTGCCACAATCTGGCATCCCTTGCTGCCAAGCTGTCCTTTTGCTAAAGCCACTCTTCCACCTCCCTGCTTTCAGATGCTGCATCACCAGCTCGGGAGCCGGGCCCTCAAGCTGCCAGTGCCAGTGCCTCCGAAGGCTCAATGAGAAAATTACTGTCCAACAGAAGGTCAGCAACTCTCTCCAGCAACGATCAGAATGGCCAGCCCAAATGGCTGCAGCTGTTACACTAGTGCTGTCCCCTTTAAATAGCGCCCCCCGCGTCCGAGAAGGGCCTGGGACGCTCCATCCAACTGTCACTAATAGCGCCAGGCGGAAAGGTTGCGGGCGCCACCGAATATCCGGTCCGGGGCGCCAAAAAGGCGTTGCACACTGAAATGACGTCATGATCTGCCTGCGCCCGCGGGCGCGCACAAAGAGTTAGCACCGGCACTAAAAGGATACTCAATATGGGAGGTGGCGCTATATTCACTGCGCCCGCCCGAAAATTGGGTAACGCACCAATTCTCGGGCTCTTTAGGCACTAATCGCTGGTGCTACCAACCGAATTTCTAGGCCTAACTCTTTTATTAAGCATTAGGTCTGTGATCTTACTCCTAGCAGCACCAGTGGGGGAAGCCTGGCATTAGGACCCCTAGCCTGGGTCTTCAAAACAATCGTAGTCCTTACAGATGCCTGCAGGCCAATGACAACTCAGCATGTGATCACATGTGAATATAATAGGTATTCCTTACAGATGCCTGCGGGCCAATGATAATTCAATATGCAAATGTTACATTAACCAATCCTCTATCCAGAGTGGGACTTGAAATCACAACCTTCTGACTTAGCAGTGATAGTGCCTCCAAGATAAGCTGATACTTACACGGCGCATTCAGTTGTTGAAGGTAAAACAAAGAAATTTGCTAGATCAGGAAAAAGTATTTTGCCTAATTCAAAGACTGGGTTGTGCACATTTATCAGAAAACAAAGTACATCTGCTCATTGATGCTCAGCTTGGGTTCCTCCAGGAACACTCAGCTCCAGGCTTCATTACAACCTTGGTCCAAACAGGAACAAAGGAGCTGAATTCCATTGGTGAGGTGAGAGTGACTGTCCGTGACACAAAGGCAGCATTTGACTGAGTGTGGCACCAAGGAGCCTGAACTAAAGTCATTGGGGAGTAGGGAGGGAAACTCTCCACTGGCTGGAGTCATACCTAGCACAAAGAAAGATGGTTGTGGCTGTTGGAAGCAAATGAGCTCAGCCCCAGGAGTTCCTGGGACTAGGGACAGGGTCACTGGCAAGGCTTGGAAGCTAAGCAGAGCCAAGCCTGGTTAGTACCTGGAGGGGTGACCATCAGGGAACACCAGGTGCAGAAGGTCACGGAAGGAGCCCTGAGGAGGGGCGGTTGGTGAGAAGGTCACGGAAGGAGCCCCGGGAGGGGCGGCTGGTGAGCAGGCCCGGGCGTTGGGCTGAAGATTGTCGGACAGGAGGAATGGTGGAAATAGAATGGCGGCGCGCACAGACGCAGCGGCTTTGCTTCTCCCAGGACGGTGCTATTTATGTTTAATGTTAATGTTATTTGTACTGGACTCATGGGAGCTTGCAAGATCACATTTCGTTGTTCATGTACTTGTACAATGACAATAAAGTTTAATTATTATTATTATTCTTCAGGGCAGTGTCCTAGGCCCAATCATCTTCAGCTGCTTTATCAATGACCTTCCCTCCTTCATAAGGACAGAAGTGGGGATGTCTGCTGATGATTGCACTATGTTCAGTTCCATTCACAATTCCTCAAATAATGAAGCAGTCCGTGCCTGCATACAGCAAGGCCTGGACAACATTTAGGCCTGGGCTGACAAGTGGCAGGTAACATTCGCGCCACAGAAGTGCCAGGCAATGACTATCTCCAACAAGCGAGAATCTAACCACCTCCCCTTGACATTCAATGGCATTACTATTGCCAAATCCCCCACCATCAACATCCTGGGGGTCACCATTGACCAGAAACTTAACTGGACCAGCCACATAAATACTGTGGCTACAAGAGCAGGTCAGAGGCTAGGTGTTCTGTGGCGAGTATTTCACCTCCTGACTCCCCAAAGCCTTTCCACCACCTATTGGGCTGCTCTGACCGGCCTCTGCTTAGCCCCTTCACGATCTACTCCCCCACTTCCAATTGCCCCCTCCTCCCTTCTTTCCCAACTGCCATTTTCCTTCGCTCCCTCTCTCCCAGGACCTAAACTGACAGGGAGAAAGTCAGCCCAATTTCGTCCTCTTGGAACTGGCGAGCTGCCTCTGGATGCCTGATTTGTGATTTTGCTCGATTTGCATCCGCAGGTCATCAGCAATATGTTGATGAGATCTGAGGTCTAATTTCGGCACACTCCACCTATTTCAGGCCAAGTAATGGGCAAAACAAACTTCTACCCCAATATTCCTACATCTTAATACATCGGCATACACTTCCTCTCTACAGAACCTAACTTCTTGGTGTCACTACTCATCACATTTTTACATCAACTTTCTTCCATTATAAAATAATTGAAATGACCTATGTAAATTCATCCTCCTGTGTTGCATTATCTGCCCACTAGAAGCTACTGTGCTACTTTCACCCAACAAACTGCTTTCTGAAAAATTTTCAATCGACATTTTTGATCCACCATTTTCTCTCAGTATTGAAATTTCTAATGTCCAAAATCAGGATTTAAACAAAATAGCAATTACATATATTGCACAGTAATATGATTGATGACATTTATCATTTGATTTGTCTTCTAATGCCTTCATCAGAGTTTTCAAACTAGCCTCTGTCAAAAGTCTGAGCCGGTCTTAATGGCTAGAATTTCCCTCCAAAATAATGGGTGAGTTTGGAGCGTGGGGGCAGTTAAATTGTCAAAATGGGACTCCCGACCTCTTCCCGTCTCCAACCCACCCACTTCCGGTTTTAATGGAGGCGGGACGGGGGCAGGTAACCAACCCACTCCCAGGGGGTGGTACATCACTTTAAATATTATAATGAGGCTGGAAACCTCTTTTATAACCTCCATTTCGAATTTAACTGCATGTGGATGGTGAAACCCAGCAGTTAAACCGATGCACGAACTGCTGCATCCAGGAGGTAAAGTGGCTTTATACCTACCTCCTGGATCCAGGGTCCCTGCCTAGCCCACCCCCCGTGATCGGAGACCACCTCATGAGGCCTCCGATCACCTCCCTAGGACTACGATCCCCACACTGATGATGTTGAGGCTGGCCACAATCCTCCATCGGCAGGCCAGGACTTGTACAAGCCAGATGGGTTACACCTCAACAGAGCCGGGACCAATATTCTCACGGGGAGGTTTGCTAGTGCTGTTGGGGAGGATTTAAACTATCTTGGCAGGGGGATGGGCACTAGCATATAGAAGTAGAAAAGAGGAATAAGGTGCATAAAAGAGTGAGTGTGCTGGATAGTACTAGAGAAGAAAGTAGTAACATATTACATAGGAGCAGACTAAGAAAGACTACAAAAAATTCAAAAATGGGTTTAGAGTGCATGTACGTAAACGCACAAAGTGTGGTGAATAAGGTTGGTGAGCTACAAGCACAATTAGCCATGTGGCAATATGATGTTGTGGCAATAACGGAAACGTGGCTTAAAATCAGTGAGGACTGGGCACTTAATATTCAAGGGTACAAGGTGTTCAGAAAAGATAGGGAAGGAAAAAAGGAAGGTGGGGTGGCAATGCTGATTAAGGAAGATATTGTAATGTTAGAAAGGGAGGATGTTCTTCAGGGAACAAGGACAGAATCCATTTGGTTAGAGTTGAGGAGCAAAAAGGGTATGATCACGGTATTGGTGATATTCTACAGGCCTCCAAAAAGTGAGAGGGAGGGAGAGGAGCAAATCTGCATGGAAATCTCAGAGATATGCATGAGCTACAGTGGTGAGATTGGGGGACTTTAATTACCCAAATATCAATTGGGATAATGCTAGGGTAAAGGGAAAGGAGGGGGAGGAATTTCTGAAATGTGTTCAGGAGAATTTCCTTGACCAGTATGTTCTTCGCCCAACTAGGAAGGAGGCATTGCTGGATCTGGTGCTGGGGAATGAGGTGGGCCAGGTCGACCAAGTGTCTGCGGGAGAACACTTGGGTACGAGTGATCATCGTATCATAAGATTTTGATTAGCAATGGAGAGGAGCAAGGAACAATCTAGAGTGGAACTTCTAAACTGGAATAGGGTTAACTTCAATGGGATGCGAAAGGATCCAGCCAGGGTAAAATGAAACCAAAGACTGACAGAACAATGGGTGATCTTTAAGGATGCGATGTTCCAAGTACAGGCTAGGTACATTCCAACAAGTAAGGGAGCCAAAGCAAGGGCTCTTTGGATGACAAGGGAGATAGAGAAGATGATGAAACAAAAAAAAGAGGGTGTATGATGAATGTCAGGTGGACTCTTCAAGGGAGAACCAGACCAAATACAATAAGTTGAGAGGGGAAGTGAAGGTGAAAATAAGATTGGCAAAGAGAGAATATGAGAGTAGAATGGTGGTTACATAAAAGGGAACCCAAAAATCTTCTACCGGCATGTAAACAGTAAGCGGGTAGTAAGAGGCGGGGTGGGGCCTATTAGGGACAAAGAAGGTGATAAATGCTTAGAGGCGCAGGGCAAGGCTAGAATACTCAATGAGTACTTTGTATCGGTGTTTACTAAGGAGGTGGATGCTGACAAAATATCGGTAGAAGTGGAAAAGGTAGAAGCAATGGAAGGGGTGAAAATTGATAGACAGGATGTACTAGAAAGGCTCGATATGCTTAGAGTGGATAAGTTGCCTGGTCCAGATGGCTTGCATCCCAGGTTGCTAAGGGAATTGGGGGAGGAGATACCAGAAGGGCTTGCCATAATTTTCCAATCTTCCCTAGATGGAGGGCATGTGCCTGAGGATTGG
This sequence comes from Somniosus microcephalus, assembly GCF_052327205.1. Lineage (NCBI taxonomy): Eukaryota > Metazoa > Chordata > Chondrichthyes > Squaliformes > Somniosidae > Somniosus > Somniosus microcephalus. The sequence goes on from NC_141000.1 coordinate 50,926,159, forward strand.
AAAGTGGAAAATGTGACACTATTGTACAAGAAAGGATGTAAGGACAATCCTAGTAACTACAGGCTGGTCACTTTAACATCAGTGATGGGTAAAGTTTTAGAAACAATAATCAAGGAAAAAATTAATGGGCACTTGGAGAGGTTTAAGCTAATTAAGGAGAGCCAACATAGATTTGTAAAAGGCAGATCATGTTTGACTAACCTAATTGAATTTTTTGTGAAGTAACAGGGAGGATTGATGAAGGAAATGCAATGGATGTTGTCTACATGGATTTTCAGAAGGCGTTTGACAAAGTACCACATGGAAGGCTGGTTAACAAAATTGAGGCTCATGGAATAGATGGATCAGTGGCAGCTTGGATAAGTAATTGGCTTAAGGACAGAAAACAGCAAGTTGTAGTAAATGGCTGTTTTTCAGACTGGGGGATGGTAGACAGTGGAGTTCCCCAGGGGTCAGTGCTGGGGCCACTGCTTTTTTTGACATATATAAATGACCTAGATATTGGAATACAGAGTAGAATTTCTAAATTTGCAGATGACACCAAACTTGGCTGTGTGGCAAACAGTGAGGCTGATACCAATCGACTGCAACAGGACATAGAAAGGCTAGCAGAATGGGCAGACAAGTGGCAGATGGAATTTAATACAGAGAAGTATGAGGTGATGCATTTTGGCAGAAGGCACAGGGAGAGGCAATATACACTTAATGGCACAGTTTTAAAGAGTCTGCAGGGACAGAGGGACCTGGGAGTTAATGTGCATAGGTCCTGGAAGGTGGCAGGACATATTGAGAGAGTGGTTAGCAAAGCATATGGGATCATGGGCTTCATAAATAGAGGTATTGAGTACAAAAGTACAGATGTTATGCTGAACCTTTATAAGGCGCTGGTTAGGCCACAACTGGAGTATTGCACCTAGTTCTGGTCACCACACTTTAAGAAGGATGTGAAGACCCTTGAGAGGGTGCAGAGGAGATTTACCAGAATGGTTCCGGGGATGGGGGATCTTAGCTAGAAGGACAGTTTGGAGAAGCTGGATTTGTTTTCATTAGAGCAAAGGAGGTTGAGAGGTGATTTGATAGAGGTGTACAAGATTATGACGGGTTTGGATAGACGGGGAAACGCTGTTCCCACTAGTTGATGGTACAAGGACCAGGGGACACAGGTTTAAGGTTTTGGGCAAGAGATTCAGGGGGGATGTGAGGAAAAACTTTTTTACGCAGTGAGTGGTGAGAACCTGGAACTCGCTGCCGACGGAAGTAGTGGAAACGGAGGCACTCAATGTTTTCAAGTGGCGACTGGATAGGCACTTGAGGGAAATAAACTTGCAGGGCTACAGGCTAGAGTGGGGGAATGGGACTGACTGGATTGCTCTACAGAGAGCCGGCATGGATTCGATGGGCCGGCCTCCTTCTGTGCCATTATGATTCTATGGCCTAGAAATTGGGTTGGGGTGCCAAAGTGGTGCAAAAGTCGGCGGAGCGCAGGATTTAGCGCAGCGATCGGAGTGATACCGATCGCCAGAAATTCAGTTTCAGTGCCCCTCCAGGGACACGGGGCGAGGCTCGAGGCGCTCCACGTCCCTCTTAGGGCGCTGAAACTGATTATCGCAGCGCAACGTGCCACAGTGCCACACGCTGCGGCACGGCACGCTGCGGTACTGCAGGCCTTCCTCCCATTGTTAAGGGGGAGGTGCCTGCAACAGCGCGAGCCCCGATCGCGAGTGCCAGCAAATGAGCCCGGCACCAAGGAGAAGTGCCGGGCTCTCGGGAAACAGCCGGCAATGCCGCAGGGGGGAGGTTAGGAGGCCGGGAACGGAGGTGCTGGCAGGCGGCCGCCGAAAAAGCGGCCGCCCCGCACCTCCACCTTAACTTGCGCCGCTGCCGGCACAGTAAGGCCCCGTGAACCGGGCGCGGGTAGCAAGCGGCGCAACTGCGGCGTTCGCTACCAAATATCGCGAACGGGGCGCTGCGCACATCGATGACATCATCGGTGGCGGCGCAGCGCAAATGCCTAACACCACCATTAGCGCCCCTACTGAATATCGCCGCAGACGCAGCCAGTGGCGCTACAGCCACTGACTGCCTCTTTAGGCGCTAACAAGGGGCGCTACTCACCCAATTTCTCCCCCTATGACTCTATGTCAGTGAAACGGAGGTTGGGGATAGCATTAAAAGGGAAATTAAAGAAGCGTGCAATAAGGGCACAGCAGTCATCATGGGTGACTTTAATCTACATATAGATTGAGCTAACCAAATTAGTAACAATACTGTGGAGGAGGAATTCCTGGCGTGTTTACGGGATGGTTTCCTGGACCAATATGTCGAGGAACCAACCAGAGATCAGGCCATCTTAGACTGGGTATTATGTAACGAGAAAGGATTAATTAGCAATCTTGTTGTACGAGGCCCCTTGGGTCGGAGCGATCATAATATGATCGAATTCTTCATTAAGATGGAGAATGAAGTAGTTGACTCAGAAACTAGGGTCCTCAATTTAAATAAAGGAAACTACGATGGTCTGAGGAGCGAGTTGGGTAGGATTGATTGGGGAATGGCACTCAAAGGGTTGACGGTGGATAGGAAATGGCAAACATTCAAAGACCGAATGGATGAACTACAGAAGTTGTTCATCCCAGTTTGGTATAAAAATAAAACAAAAAAGGTGACTCAACCGTGGCTAACAAAGGAAATTAGGGATAGTATAAGATCCAAGGAGAGCACATACAAATTGGCCAGAAAAAGCAATAATCCTGAGGATTGGGAGCAGTTTAGGATTCAACAAAGGAGGACAAAGGGATTAATTAAGAAAGGGAAAATAGAATATGAGAGTAAGCTTTCAGGGAATATAAAAACTGACTGTAAAAGCTTTTATAGATATGTAAAGAGAAAAAGATTGGTGAAGTCAAGCGTAGGTCCCTTGCAGTCAGAATCGGGGGAATTTATAATGGGGAGCAAAGAAATGGCAGACCAACTAAATTCATATTTTGGTTCTGTCTTCACAAAGGAGGACACAAATAACCTCCCAGAAATACCGCGGAACATAGGGTCTGATGAAAGGGTGGAACTGAAAGAAATCAGTATTTGTAGGGAAATGGTGTTAGGAAAATTGATGGGACTGAAGGCCGATAAATCCCCAGGGCCTGATAATCTACATCCCAGGGTACTTAAGGAAGTGGCCCTGGAAATAGTAGATGCATTGCTGGTCATCTTCCAGAACTCGATAGACTCTGGAACAGTACCCATGGATTGGAGGGTAGCTAATGTTACCCCACTATTCAAAAAAGGTGGCAGAGAAAAAGCGGAGAATTATAGACCGGTAAGCCTGACATCGGTAGCGGGGAAAATGCTAGAGTCCATTATAAAAGATGTAATAGCAGAGCACTTGGAAAGCAGTGACAGGATCGGACAAAGTCAACATGGATTTACACAAGGTAAATCATGCTTGACTAATCTACTGGAATTTTTTGAGGATGTAACTGGTAAAATAGATAAGGGAGAACCAGTGGATGTGGTGTATTTGGACTTTCAGAAGGCTTTCGATAAGGTGCCGCATAAGAGGTTAGCGTGCAAAATTAAGGCACGTGGGATTGGGGGCAAGGTATTGACTTGGATAGAGAACTGGTTGGCGGACAGAAAGCAAAGAGTTGGAATAAACGGGTCATTTTCCGAGTGGCAGGCAGTGACTAGTGGGGTACCGCAAGGATCGGTCCTAGGACCCCAGCTGTTCACAATATATATTAATGATCTGGACGAGGGAATTGGATGTAATATCTCCAAATTTGCAGATGACACAAAGCTGGGTGGGAGGGTATGCTGTGAGGAGGATGTCATGAAACTCCAGTACGATTTGGACAGGTTGGGTGATTGGGCAGAAACATGGCAAATGCACTATAATGTGGATAAATGTGAGGTTATCCACTTTGGTGGCAAAAACAAGAAGGCAGATTATTATTTGAATGGCAATAGATTGGGAGAAGGGGAAGTGCAAAGAGACCTGGGTGTTCTTGTGCACCAGTCGCTGAAGGTAAGCATGCAGGTGCAGCAGGCGGTTAAGAAGGCAAATGGTATGTTGGCCTTCGTAGCAAGAGGGTTCGAGTACAAGAACAAGGATGTCTTGCTGCAGTTGTACAGGGCCTTGGTGAGTATTGTGTGCAGTTTGGTCACCTTACCTGAGGAAGGACGTTCTTGCCATGGAGGGAGTGCAGCGAAGATTCACCAGGCTGATACCTGGGATGGCAGGAATGACGTACGAGGAGAGATTGTGTCGATTGGGCTTATACTCACTGGAGTTTAGAAGATTGAGAGGGGATCTCATCGAAACCTATAAAATTCTGTCAGGTCTGGACAGACTAGATGCAGAAAGGATGTTTCTGATGGCCGGGGAGTCCAGAACCAGGGGTCATAGTCTAAGGATAAGGGGTAAGCCATTTAGGACTGAAATGAGGAGGAATTTCTTCACCCAGAGAGTGGTGAACCTGTGGAATTCTCTGCCACAGAGGAGGCCAGTTCATTAAATATATTCAAGAAAGAGTTGGATATATTTCTTGAGGCTAAAGGGATCAAGGGATATGGGGAGAAGGCAGGGACAGGGTACTGAATTTGGATGATCAGCCATGATCTCATTGAATGACGGAGCAGGCTCGAAGGGCCGAATGGCCTACTCCTGCTCCTATCTTCTATGTTTCTATGAAACTGTGATCAGTTACTGGCCAGGAGATTAAAATAGTGATTAGAGACTAAAACAAAAGTCTGCTAACTGCAGAAAGTGTTTTAATTATCCTTGCTTTACACAAAGAAAATAGCTCACAACTGATGCACAGGAAATCACAGAAGCATTCTGTTGGTGTAATGAAAAAAAGTCTGAAAAAACATGTCTATAGTTTTGCTGTATTTAGCACACAAAGACTGGAGGAGTTCTTTGTACGGTAACACCTGAAGATCAAATCAAATCAATCAAATCAACTTTTATTGTCATTGTTAGTGCACAAGTGCAGTACAACAAAATGTAGGCTTGCGGCTCCCGAGAGTGTACATTTAGATTAAGACATTTAAACATTCAACATACATTTGGCTTGTAATACATTAACATAAACATAACCATAATAAAGTGCATTGGCAGATGTGCAGGCTTTAGAGTTTATTTGTGGAGTTTCACATAAAAAGTGAATTTTATAAATATCAGATCACTCACGGATGAGTCCCGTTCACCTGATAGTGCTATCATAGATAGCTCTCGATCCCTGCTCTGAGTGTAAAGGGACAAACATTCAGCAGAGTGAAATGGGAATACCTGTTGGACATTCTGTAAATCTTTGCAGAATCAGTTAGAATGCAGAACTGAACTCCCATAGCACTGAATGGGGAACTTGACAGGGGTGGCACTTCTCATCATTGTTGTTCAAAATTAGCATTGGAACCATCGGTCATCACCATCAGGGAGATCTTATGGCTAAGGCAAGAGTGCATAATCGCAGCTAATATTCTGATGATATTTTATTATTGGTTCATATTGAGAATGATGAGTACATCAGATTTTGGGAAAATAGTGGGATACTATGTAAATTGGGGAAAATCTAAGGTAATACCATTTAACTCTTGTTGTCGTACAATAAAGATTGGAAAACATCACTGTAACTGGATGCTGACTGGAATTGTGTACTTCGACAGGACTTCTGTTTTCTCCTCCTTAGTAATGATGTTAAAATTCTTACCATTGTTTGCAAAGATCTCAGCTGAGAATTGTTGAGCAATACTTTTATTTTCCCTCCACAGCAGAGTAAAAATCTAAAGTTAACACAATGTTCAGTTTGAACTATCTCTTTGTCGTAACGCCTCTGAATATAACCCCTGCAGTATTCAGATCCATTAGATATTTTGGAGTTAATGGCTTGGATTTTGCAGTCAGCGGCAAAGGGACGGTGCTCACCACTGACCTCAATGAAAGCTGCCCATAAAGTTTTAGTGGGCTCTGTGGCGGTGATTTCCCCTATTTCAACATGACTTTCAATCTGGTGCCATGTAGGAACATAGGAACAGGAGTAGGCCATTTAGCCCCTCAAGCCTGTTCCGCCATTCAATGAGATCATGGCTGATCTGCAACCTATCTATCGGGAATCTGTGGAACAGTGACATCATCAATCAGGCCGAGTAGCCAATCAGATTGAAGAATTCTCACAGACAGCAAACCAGGAAGTAAAATGCACTGATTATCATTCACTTTTTAATCATTTTACAGAAAGTGAAATAAAGATTGGGACATACACATGGGATTAAGGTAGATGCGGAAATATCGTAAACAAAGTTAAAAAAATAAAATAAAAGTTAATTTTATTATTTTAAAAATCTATGGAATTGTTATCATGGAATGGAGGAAATTTATAAAATTAGTTTGTCAGGGCCAGAGAGGCTGTTCAACGGTAATTGACAGATTTCCATGTTTAACTGCGCATGCGCAGACGCCAGAGGTTGCTGTCAGTTTTACACAGTAATGATGGTGTGCGCTGATAATTTCACCATCATTACAACAGCAAATTCCAGGCCAATATACTGTATAGAAATCATTCTCCTAGATTACGCTTATTGAAACTTCAAGGGCATAAACAGAGAACTGGGATGGAAATATCAAATCTGTATGTGCATCACAAAGAAAAGTACAGATGTGGGGAATATTCAGCTGATCTAGCTCACCTTTCATAGAAACCTAGTACGATAGCAAAATACTGCAGATGCTGGAAATCCGAAATAACAACAGAAAATGCTGGAAAAACTCAGCAGGCCAGGCAACATCTGTGGAGAGAAATTAGAGTCGACGTTTCGGGTGAACCCTTTTTCAAAACAGTTTTGAAAAAGGGTTCACCCGAAACGTCGACTCTAATTTCTCTCCACGGATGTTGCCTGGCCTGCTGAGTTTTTCCAGCATTTTCTGTTGTTATTTCATAGAAACCTGTTGTCACAGCAACTAACTGCCTCTTGAATGATTCCATTATTCGTGGCTCCACTACTGCACTCCAACTACCATTACATGAAGTAGGAATCTCATACACATGGATTGGGAGTGACTAAAACTCAATTAAACAACAAAGGGATGTCAGGAATTCCAGGGGGTAATTGTCAACGTAGCGCTGGAGCGCAAAGCTGGTGTTGTGGGTGTGCGCTGGTTATAGAAACAGCTGATTATCTTTTCCATTGAAATCAAAGGAAGGAAAATTGAGTGGTTTCTACAACAGGTGCCCAAAGCTCAATGCCAGCTTTACGCTCCAGCGCTACGTTCACCATGGCTACGGCTGATTGGCGGGCGCCCTCTGCCAGTTGGTCACCCAAAAATCAAAATCGACTCCATGGAGAGTAAATCGAACGTGGATGTAAAAAGGGCTTCCGACCCCAACCTACCGATCTCGCAGGCCAGGTCAGGTTAAAATTTGGGCTGAAGTTTTTTTTTTAATTATTTGTTTTTAATAAGTATATTTATTTGCACAAGAAACTACCGTATTACAAAGAAAAATCAAACATTGATTAAGATGTGAAAAGAATTGTTTGATTAAAGTAGAAATTGACATCTACATTCGCACTGTAAAGATGTGATTTGTAAACTGATGACAGTCAGACACATGTTCCGTGGTTACGTCATTAAAGATCTTATATTTGGAATGAGTCTCTCCTCAGCTAAAATGACAGTGCGTCAAGGGATTTTGCTGCAGGTCTCAGATTCAGCTTTCTTTACCTGCACTCCGACCTGGCCTCACCAATGTATTTTACAATCGCCAAAGAAACACACAAGACCTTTGGCCCTCTTTTCACACAGTAAACAAATGGCAGCATGAATTACTAGAGGCAAAGCAAAGAATCTGTAGTGCCACTTGACAAACAAGCCACATCAAATCGAGGCTTCTCGTGAGACCTCCCAACAGTTTAATATTGTGAACTTTTTGATCTCTGCCACCTTGAAAATTTAATATCTGCCTTAGAACAGTGTCAAACACTGTTATAGGCATTGTTAATCTAGTTACCTATAGATCCAGGAGTTCTGGGAGTGCTGTATAACAGAGTTCAACAGTAGGCTCATGAATGTGTGCTACTAGTATTATTGCTGGGTAGCATGGGACTGAACAGTGCTTCAAGTAACTATAAAAAGATGTAAAATAAAACTCAAGAATCATCTCTAATTTGTAAACAGGAAAAATTATTTCAAGCAGAATGCAACAGAGCACTTTTCTTTTGCTCTGAAGATTGATAGCAGTATTTTCTGCAAAAGGACATACATATGTATCTTTGCAATATGGGGGAATTGTCAAGTTACACAAAGAAGCTGCTGAGTATGCAGTGTTTGATTTTTTGTTTTCAAGGGAATTATTACATCTAAAAAACTTTTTTCAAATGCATTTTTCAAAAGCAATACAATAATGTAATTTCGATTGAAAAACATAATATTGTGAAATTGTATCAGTCACAGTACAATATCTGGGTAGTCTGTACATTCTCCCTGCTGAAAATAATAATCACTCCTTGTTTTTGTTTTGTTTCCATGCTGAAGTACTTCTACTATCCCCCACCCACAGACTGAAGTGCACATCTGGGTGCAAAAGACTTCCATTAGAAAAAGCATAGCACTGAAAGTTTGCATCCAAGCTTTGAGCAAAACTCAGGAAGAATTATATTTTGTTTTGTGGTTTTGCTGTTTCAGAATGACTTCAGCATTTTTGAAGTAAACAATAAGCTGGCACAAACTACAAGAAAGCTGTAAGAGCGCGGATGTTTTGAAAGTGCCACAACAACTCACATCACAAACAACTGTCAATTTTTTTGTGATGGTTTTGAAATTTCTAGTCTGTTAGAATTTTACAAATGCTGCAAATGTTGATGTTGCAGTGCAACTTTAAAATGAAGCAAAATCAACACAAATCCAATGGGACAGCTCTGATGAAAGGTCATCCAACTGTAACATTAACTGCTTTGTTTGCCACAGGTGCTGCTTGACCAGCTGAGTGTTTTCAGCATTTTCTGGTTTTATTTCCAATGGGGCAGTGCTAGATCAAGCCAAGAACGTTGGAAAGTAATTGATTCACTATGTGTTTGGACAATTAGTTTGTTATGTCAGAAATCCTTCTTTCCACAAATGTGATTGGGTCAGAAATTCGGGTCTCCACGGGTGAGTACGCACGGGGTACTCACCCGTAGGCCCAATGGAAGTGCCGGTTTCCTGCATGCACTGCGCATGCGCGGGAAACCGGCACTTCCATTCCCCTGAAAGAAGGGGTTCAGAGTTCGAATGCGTGCGCAGGAGAGGCTGCGCGTGTGCATCAAACTTTGTTTTTTTTTTACAGGTTTTCCTGGGAGGGTAAGTCTCCAGAAGTTACACATTTAAAAAGCAGGCGTAAGGCCTGCTTTTTGCAAGGTAAGTGGTGAATTAATTAAAATTAAAACATTTTTTCCACAGGTTTCTTATTTTTAAATACTTTAAAGCAAGGTGAGTTTATTTTTAGCCCCGTTAGAAAATAAAATTATTTTTTCAAAAATTTAAATTATTGTTTAAAATAGTTATTTCATGTAATTTATAGTTTATTTTAAAAATGTGATGTTTATTTAAAATTTATTTGAAGATTTAGTGCTGTTTTGGGGCCGTAGTATTTATAAGTTTTGACAGCTCTTCCTGTCCATCTTATGAATGGAGCATTCCCTGCTCCGATTGGCTCCCCATGGCCCACGTGATCCCAGGGGATGCATCGAACTAACTGCGCCCCTGGGATACACAAGCACTGCGCGCCAGCTGCTGGACCAGGCCCCGGATCGGAATTCCACGCGGGCCCACAGCTCAACGGCCGGCGCGCCAGGTAAGTGCAGATCGGGGGCTTACACCCACGGGAAGCCCCCGACCCGAATTTCTGGGCCATTATATCTCTTTTGTAATCTTGTGAGTGTGTGCTACTTTAATCTAGGACTGAAAGCACAGAGGCATAGCTTTTAAAAGGCAATTGAGACAAGGAATACCACCTCAGTGGGTCCACCTTCAGGATTTTTCCAACAAGTATCTAGCGTCATTATTAAATAAAGAGGTAGAACATTGTTTGACTCAGTAAAATAATTTTCCTTTCTTTTACAGGACTTCTTCACTCTTTAGCTGCATCTGCATACAACTCCCTATCCAGGAATGCGATATCCTTTTATCAGTGTAACAAAGGTCTGTAGAATATCATTTATTTTCTGTGACATCACTAGAATGGTTGCTGGGCTGTTATGACTAGTTTATATTGTTCCTTTCCAGGCTGAATCCTGGGGTGTCTATCTATTGGAAAATCACCAGCAAAATTTGATTCTGTCCAATAGGGAAGCATGTAGGTTGTTAGTTATTGACTCCCTAAAGGACCAATGAGCTATTAGTTGTCCTATGGTGTGAGCAGGTCTGGCTGACTTACTATTTCGAGGGGATCTCACTGGAATGGTCATCTGAGTTAGTCATTGGGGTAGAAATTGGTTCTTGTTTTGCCTGTTTTACAGGTATAAAATGTGCACAAGGAGGACCAATTTAGGGGCGCAACGGCCTGCACCCAAATGACACGCATTTTTCAGCTGTCTGGGGCAGCCGCTTAAAACAGGTGCAAGGTCCCTTTCATATGCTAATATACCTGTTTAAGGACCCTTTCCAGAAATTGGGCTACGCTGAGCAAAGCATGCCTTTTAATGTGGATCCAGGATGTGCAGAAGTGCTCCTTCTGGGATCACTGTCTTTCTACCGGCCACAATCAGTCAAACTCCCACTACTTTTTTCATTTCAGAATAAGGCTTTCTATATAAGGCATGATATTATTAGTAGTTCTTCAGCTAAAAGATTGAAATCTTGCTTAGTTAGTCTGTCCTTGAAGCATTCCATGTAATGAGGCATCCATTCTCCATTGTTATCTTATGTTTATAGGATGGTTTTAAGGGAGCATGGTGGCATTGTGGTTAGCACTGTTGCCTCACAGCGCCAGGGACCCGGGTTCGAATCCGGCCTCGGGTGACTGTCTGTGTGGAGTTTGCACATTCTCCCCGTGTTTGCATGGGTTTCCTCCGGGTGCTCTGGTTTCCTCCCACAGTCCAAAGATGTGCGGGTTAGGTTGATTGGCTATGATAAAATTGACCCTTAGTGTTAGGGGGATTAAATACGTGGGGTTACGGGGATAGGGTGGGATATGTGTTGGTGTAGGGGTTACGGGGATCGGGTGGGATATGTGTTGGTGCAGGCTCGATGGGCCGAAATGGCCTCTATCTGCACTGTGGGGTTTCTGTGTTTCTGTGTGTGAGGACCGGAGGGTCAGAGAACCAGGTACTGTCTGTAATCTAGGACGAGATAGTAAAATCAGATGGCCGACTAGGCTAGAGACAAAGGCCCCGATTTTCCGGCCGCCGTCGGGCGGCTTTTCATGCAGCCGGGGGCTGAAAATCGGCGAAAAAGCGGGTCGGGCCCCCGCCTGATTCCCCACCCCTTCCGACTTTCGGACTGCCGTTTCCGCGCGCCCCGCTTCAGTCCCGGCCACCGCTGGCGGGACTGGTCGTCGGAGCACTAACAAGCAATTATCTGCTTGTTGAAGTGGATTTTCCCGTGCCGTTGCGATTTTGGGGCTTTCCCCACCTGAAACCCGCCTGCGGGGAACCCCGCTGCTGAGAGCTGGCGTGAAAACAGCTGGCTGGCTTGCTTGTTTGCAGCAGCAGGTCACTGAGGGCTGAAGAGATTTAAATAGGCAGCATTTGCAGGCTGCAGGACCTTGTTGATCAAGGCTTGGGGGAGCTTTTTGAAGCCTTAGGAGCAGCTGCAGAAAGTTGGAGCCTCACACACTTCTCCAGTGTGAGCTCCTGGGAAGCCCCTCTCACCACCCTAACTCAGCGCCCCCTCAACAGAGGCATCTGCCAGAAGCATGGGAGGTCATAGAGACATAGAGTTATACAGCACGGATAGAGGCCCTTCGGCCCATCGTGTCCGCGCCGGCCATCACGCCCTGTCTAATCTAATCCCATATTCCAGCATTTGGTCCGTAGCCTTGTATGCTATGGCATTTCAAGTGCTCATCCAAATGCGTCTTGAATGTTGTGAGGGTTCCAGCCTCCACAACCCTTTCGGGCAGTGAGTTCCAGACTCCAACCACCCTCTGGGTGAAAAAGTTCTTTCTCAAATCCCCTCTAAACCTCCCGCCCTTTACCTTGAATCTATGCCCCCTAGTTATTGACCCTTCTACTAAGGGAAAAAGCTCCTTAGTATCCATCCTATCTATTCCCCTCATAATTTTGTACGCCTCAATCATGTCCCCCCTCAGCCTCCTCTGCTCCAAGGAAAACAAACCCAATCTGCCCAGTCTCTCTTCATAGCTGAAGCGTTCCAGCCCTGGTAGCATCCTGGTGAATCTCCTCTGCACCCTCTCCAAAGCTATCACATCCTTCCTGTAGTGTGGCGACCAGAACTGCACACAGTATTCCAGCTGTGGCCTAACCAGTGTTTTATACAGCTCCATCATAACCTCCTTGCTCTTATATTCTATGCCTCGGCTAATGAAGGCAAGTATCCCATATGCCTTTTTTACCACCTTATCCACCTGTTCCGCCGCCTTCAGGGATCTGTGTACTTGCACACCCAGATCCCTCTGACCCTCCGCCTTGCCTAGGGTCTTACCATTCATTGTGTATTCTCTTGTCTTGTTAGTCCCCCCAAAGTGCATCACCTCGCACTTTTCCGGGTTAAATTCCATTTGCCACTGTTCCGCCCATCTGACCAACCCATCGATATCGTCCTGCAGACTGAGACTACCCTCCTCGCTATTTACCACCCTACCAATTTTTGTATCATCCGCGAACTTACTGATCATACCTTTTACATTCATATCCAAGTCATTAATATAGACCACAAACAGCAAGGGACCCAGCACCGATCCCTGTGGTACTCCACTGGCCACAGGCTTCCAGTCACAAAAACAACCTTCGACCATCACCCTCTGCCTTCTGCCACTAAGCCAGTTTTGTATCCAATGTGCCAAGGCACCCTGGATTCCATGGGCTCTTACCTTCTTGACCAGTCTCCTGTGCGGGACTTTATCGAAGGCCTTACTGAAATCCATGTATACCACATCCACTGCGTTACCCTCATCCACACACCTAGTCACCCCCTCAAAAAATTCAATCAAATTAGTCAGACATGATCTTCCCTTGACAAAGCCATGTTGACTATCCCTGATTAATCTTTGCCTCTCCAAGTGGAGACTGATTTTGTCCCTCAGAATTTTTTCCAATAATTTTCCCACCACTGATGTTAGGCTCACTGGCCTGTAGTTCCCCGGTTTTTCCCTACTACCCTTCTTGAATAATGGAACTACATTAGCGGTTCTCCAGTCCTCTGGCACATCCCCTGTAGCCAGAGAGGTTCTGAATATGTGTGTTAGAGCCCCCGCAATCTCTTCCTTTGCCTCACACAGCAGCCTGGGATACATTTCGTCCGGGCCTGGGGATTTATCCATTTTTAGGCCTGCTAAAACCGCCAATACCTCCTCACTCTCGATGTTAATGTGTTCGAGCATATCACAGTCCCCCCGCCCTATTTCTATGTCTACATCGTCCCTCTCCATAGTGAAAACAGATGCAAAAAATTCATTTAGAACCCCTCCTACATCTTCCGGCTCCACACACAGATTGCCACTTTTGTCCCTAATGGGCCCTATTTTTTCCCTAGTTATCCTCTTACCCTTAATATACTTATAAAACATCTTAGGATTTTCCTTTATTTTGCTCACCAGTGTTATTTCATGGCCCCTCCTTGATCTCCTAATTTCTTTTTTAAGTATCCCCCTGCACTTTTTGTACTCCTCTAGGGCTTCCTCCGTCTTTAGCCTTTTGTATCTGCCAAAAGCCCTCCTTTTTTTTCTAATCCATTCTCGTATATCCCCTGACAGCCACGGTTCCCTGTGGTTTTTGGAACCACCCTTGACCTTTACGGGAACATGTTGCCATTGTATGATCTCAATCTCCCTTCTAAAAGCCTCCCATTGCTCCGATGCGGATTTTCCTACAAGTAGCTGATCCCAGTCCATTTTGGCCAGATCCTGCCTTATCCTATTAAAATTGGCCTTCCCCCAATTTAGAACCTTTATTTCCGGCCCATCCCTGTCCTTTTCCATGACCACCTTAAATCTCACCATATTATGGTCACTGTCACCAAAGTGCTCACCTACTAGCACTTCTTCCACTTGGCCGGCCACATTCCCTAGAATTAGGTCCAGTACCGCCCCCTCTCTTGTAGGACCTTCTACATGCTGGCTCAAAAAGCTCTCCTGGATGCACTTTAAGAATTCTACACCCTCTGTGCCTTTCACACTCTGACTATCCCAGTTAATATTGGGGAAGTTGAAATCCCCCATTATTATTACCCTATTATTTGCACATTTCTCTGAGATTTGCCTACATATCTGTTCCTCTATCTCCCCCTGACTGTTTGGAGGCCTATAGTACACTCCCAGCAAAGTGCTTGCCCCCTTCTTGTTTTTAAGCTCCACCCATATGGCCTCATTAGAGGAACCTGCTAATATGTCATCCCTCCTTACTGCAGTAATTGACTCCTTAATTAATATTGCTACACCCCCTCCTCTTATACCCCCCCCTCTGTCTCACCTGAAGATTCTGTACCCCGGAATATTGAGCTGCCAGTCTTGCCCCTCCCTCAACCATGTCTCCATGATAGCAACAATATCATACTCCCATGTGTTTATCAACACCTTCAGTTCATCCACCTTATTTGCAAGACTCCTTGCATTAAAATAGATGCCATCCAGCCTTGCCCTTGTATATTTGCCCTGTCTACCAAGCTGACTTGTTTTTTTCTCTATAATTGGCAGCACATCACCCCCTCTTTCAGCTCCCCTCTGTATTCCATCCCCCTGTCTTTGGGACGTTCCCTTCCTGGCATTAGAGGATCTCCAACAGCAGAGGCGGTGGCAGCAGCAGAACCAGGAACAGCAGGAGGAGCACCAGGCTGTTGCTCACTCACCTGAAGCTGCACAGGCCAGAAGGGGCCAGCGCTTGGAAGTGGCTTGAGAGCACCTTGCTGCGCTTTAGGGGGCCAGTGGGACCCGTTTCTGCACTGGCAGTCCTACTCAGAAGGACTTCCATGAAGATCTGGTTTCTCTGTTCAACAGATGGCCAACGCTCCTCAAGAGATGTCATTCTCTTATGAGCACTCACCATGTTTTCCGTACCCTGGCGAGTTATCACCTGCATGGAGGTTGCCAACCTTTCCATGGTGATGCGTTCACGCGCCAATTACTCCACAAAGGCTCTGCTCATGGTCGCTATGGACTCCTCCATTTGCTCAGCACTCGCAGCAACCCTGGAGACAAAACCTGCCAGAGACTCCTGCATCTGTGCATGGAGATCCATCACCTCTTCTCTTGCGGATGGACCCAGAGGCAGAGGGTCGTCATGCAGCACAGCTGAGCTGAGCTGGCAGAGTCCTGCGCCCTCCGACGAGGACTCTCCACTGCTGTCCCTGTCTCCAGAATCTGCTGAGGCTCACTTGTGAGCTGTGAAACACCAGGTGACAACACTACTCTATGTCCCGAAGGTCCCCCCGAGGTGTGAGTGTCTGCGCTGGTGCTGGGTGCACTTACTTCTGCTGACGCTGCGCCCTCAGAGGTTGGAGCTTCCTCTGAGGAGTCTGGCTGCACAGCCTCTTCCTCCTCCACAGTGAGGACGGGGGCTCTGGATGGTACTGTGGGGGAGTAAAGGAAGGAGATAGAGATGTAATGCCAAGGTTCTTCTGGTGACTCCCAGCGATTTGGCATCTGCTGACACCTGCATCCATGCAGCATTGGTCTCAGTGAGAGGCCTCTTCCTCCCTGACCTAGGGAAGAGGACCTCCCTGTGGGCCCTAACCCCATCCAATAATGCCTGCAGTGAAGCCTCGTCGAATTTGAAGGCAGCTCGGCCTCTGCCGCTGGCAGCAGCTGGTGCAGGCTCCTCTGCCATTGTGCAAGAGTGGTTGAGAAGCCTGCAGAGGTGGAGAAGCTTGCTGGACACTTTGAAAGTACCACGAATGATGACATCATAGTGTGGGGATTTCTGACTCGAATTGGGCAATTAGCAAGGCTTCCCACATGCTGGGAATTAATTGGCCACTTGAGGGAAAATTGCGTGGAGCTGGCTGACACTTTTTTATGTGTGTCAGAAACCCCACATTCAGGGAAATCTGACCATTCCCCACACAAGCCGAAAATCGGGGCCAAAGAACATGATTGAAGAGAGGACTCCAGGGGCACAATGACCATTAGGAATAAGGGTGGTTTTTAATGTATAGAAAGGGGACATGAAGCCTAGATTTTTTACAACGTTCTCGGAGCAGTACTTGACACGCTTAAGTGAAATTGAGTCTGATCACCTAGAAAGCTTGTAGATGTTAGCAGGTTGTATTTCGATGTCTTATTCATTGTGTTGTTTTTTAACTTCTTTACTTCTTGTATTGTAGTTTCTTTTATAAGTATAATAAACATATATACTTTGGAACAAGGCTCCCTCTCATCTCTGAGTATCAAAGACTCAATCTGATCTAAATTACTAACAGTTTTAAACCAGTAGCTTACTGGTAATGTTCACTTTTCAGCTAGCATTTTAGCAAATGCACACTGTCAACAGGTAGTAATGGCAGCTCTTCATGGCCTGCTCCACTCTTAATATCACCAACCAGTGAAGCTTTATGAACCTGCTCCACATCACTAATGTATAGGCAGTAACTCCCTCATGACCACACCACAGCACTGCACCCACGTACCATGACTTCCACAAAGGCAAAACCATTCTTAAATACTAATAATCTCTGGAGATATTACATAATTTACAAACATATATCTTCAATGCTCATGTAAAATATATGAGAGGGTCATTTTACAAAATTGTATTCCTGGCTTGGAACCACATCTGAGAATTAGGATGTGGGCCTTTCATGATGTCCATGGAATTCATTTTAATTATTGACATGTGTTTTTGGAAGTCAAGACTGTGCTGGGAAAAAGAAGGAAAAACTTGCATTTATATAGCACCTTTCACGACAACCGGACGTCTCAAAGTGAAGTACTTTTGAAGTGTAGTCACTGTTGTAATGTGGGAAATGTGGCAGCCAATTTGCGCACAGCAATGTCCCACACACAGCAATGTGATAATGACCAGATAATCTGTTTTTGTTATGTTGGTTGAGGGATAAATATTGGCTAGGATAACTCCCCTGCTCTTTTTCAAAATAGTGTCATGGGATCTTTTACGTCCACCTGAGAGAGCAGACGGGGGCCTCGGTTTAACGTCTCATCCAAAAGACAGTACAGCCTCAGCACTGTACTGGAGTGTCAGCCTAGATTTATCTGCTCAAGTCGCTGGACTTGAACCCACAACCTTCTGACTCAGGTGAGTGTGCTACCAACTGAGCCACAGCTGACAGTACAATATTACACAGTTATCCCTACGGTATAGATAAGGTACAAAATGAAAGGCAGTGGTTTATGGAACAATTAACCATTGCATCCCGTCATGTGTCCTATACGCTCAGACGCACACACTTAGACTGTTACATTGAGTAGTTCTTTAGATTATTTAATATACATATACATACACTAGAGAGGGACCTAACAGGGCAGTTATACTGCACATTTTTTGTTGCTGGAAACTTGTGCAAAGCAAACATTTTCAACTTCAATTTCAATCACTTGCTGAAAATGTTATTGGCATTTGGATGCTGGTTAGTGGAGCAGGACACACGTGCATAAATAAACATGCATAGTACTCTGCTTACTCCTGATTCGAGAGAAACATGAAACTGGTAGTATCTATCAGGGTTTACATTCTTACTTTTCAACCTCCATTAGCCTAGGTCTCATTCACAGGGCATCATCAGGCTTTTTGTGCTGTCTCCTGCCATGGACTTGGACAGGGTGGAACTGTATTTGCAGGATCTGTCAGGGAGTGGAAATGTATTTCTGCATGGGATGAATCTTGCTGGAAAAATAACAGCGTGTTAACAAACTATTCCATTATTAATGCGCAAATCAGCCAGCAAATTCAATGGAATTAAGAGATGTGTGAGTTGCGAATTGCCAGAACTTACTGGTCAGTTTATGCCACTCTACCATTTGCTTTGCACAAACGACATCTTGCCCTTAGCCTCCCATTATTTTTAAGAACTTGCTAGCTTTGCTAATTAATTTTGTCCATTAAGCTCGCCGCAGAATGTTAGGGCTCATAATTAACACTGTAAGTACCCTTTTAACAACGTGATCATTGTTAATGCAATGCCAATCAATCGCTCCGGTCCAGAAAGGGTACAATTTAAACTGTTCTGTTTCATTCCTGCATGTAGTAAATTCTACTTAGAGATTGAAAAATGTCAAATCTTAAATTTTTATTTTTTTTACTTTTCCTTTCTGTCTCTCTTAATCTAATCTTTCTTTCCCTCTCTTAATTCCTCTTTCTGTACCTCATTTGAGTCTAATTCACCCTCCTTCTCAATCCTTAAATCTGATTGGTTAAGGAGATACACTGCTGGTCCTGCAGTTCACTGAGGTCCCAGATGCCCCGTTGCCCTCTCCACGCCGTTACCAGCTCACAGTTGAAGCAAGTTACAGTACAAATTATATTTGAGCTGAACGGTGCAGGAAAAAGTCTAATGAACGACGCTCACCGCGAGATGTCCCACTCCAGCAAGATTTGACCCATAAACCTAACTTTCTCTTCCAAAAGCTAGCCAACCTCCTTTTCATTTCCAGGATTTTCTGCTACAATTTCAGTTTTCCTTTTCACCTCTAGCTCTATATTTTCCTCTGGACAGGCAGAAGTGGGATATTTAACTGCCCTTTAACCTATTTTCTTATTAGAATATTTAAATGACCAGCTGGTACTAAGTCAAAAGCAAAATACTGCGGATGCTGGAAATCTGAAATAAAAACAGAAAATGTTGGAAATACTCAGCAGGTCAGGCAGCATCTGTGGAGAGAGAAACAGAGTTAACGTTTCAGGTCGATGTTTTTATTTATAGCTGGTACTAAGTGTTGCCTCAAGGTAAACAAGGACTGCGATTTATTTCTTCATCTTGTCCACTGTTTCCTTAGAAAGCTATTAAAACAAGAGACTGCGGAAGCCTGATACATATTTTTAAAATCAGTCTCATATGGTTTCATCTTGACTGGCATTTAAAAAATAAACATTTGGGATAAGTAATTTGGCTCACCAGACCTGATTACCCTAGCTTACCGCTTTGCTGGTAACTGATGAGCATCAGTTGGAAACTGCTACTGCTACTGGCAGATACCAAGCTCTCAATAATCAGGTGGTGTGGCTACCAAGAGGAAAGTCTACACTTTGAGCAGTCTCACTTCCAAGCGCTGCCGATCTCTTATTAATTATACGCATTATGATTAATTTAAGAACATAATTAAATGATGCGCCTAGGCACTACTTCTAATGTTTATATTGGGACCTCTTGTAATCTGAGATCAATACATGGAAATACTGAAGAGTATTTGTAGAGCTGCCTTAGATGTGCTGGTTGCATTCAGAGTTAAAGTCAAGTCATCCTCTGTGATGGGGCTGGCTTACACTGGCACTGATTTGACCCCTGCACTTTGCATGGATTATGCTAATTACTGGAGTTTTGCTTGTGGCAGTTTCAGAGGCGATTCCAACCACAATATGCAACATTGGCCCAGATATTCCGATCCCTACGGGTGAATACGCGCTATGTACCCACCTGTAGGAACATCAGAAATGCTGGTTTCAGGCATGCACAGTGCATGCGCTGAAAACCGGCATTTCCGATCTGTCAAGAAAGCTCTTGACAGATCCTCCGGCTACCCAGGAGAAGGGCCTCTGCGGGCAGATAGTTCCGCTTTTTGGAGACCCTCTGCCCACAGAAAACCCTTACAATTCTTATGCCTGGTAAAAGCAGGCGTAAGGCCTGCTTTTACCAGGATAAGAGTTGAAAAAAGTAAACAAAAAATTTTCACTGATTTATCATTTAAAAATACTTTTTGAAAAAAGCTAAGTTTATTTTTTAGCCCCGTAAAAACTTTAATTATTTTTTAAAAAAATTTAAAAAAATGTTAAATACTTAATTTATTGTAATTTCAAGTCATTTTAAAAATGTGATTTTTTTTAAAATTTATTTAAAGTTTTACTATGTTTTTGGGGTGATCTCCATTCATATATTTGACAGGTCTTCCTGTCAAGTGTATGAAGGGAGATTCCCTTCTTTGATTAGCTTCCCATGGCCCACGTGATCCCAGGGACGCTGCGAACTGCATGCACCTCTAGGATACCTGGGCCCTGCACACTTGCAGTTTGGAGAGGCCCAGGAGCAGAAGCGTGTGCGTCCCGGGAGCCCTCAGGTAAGGGCGCAGATTTTTCCAGATGGCAGTCCTCTGCCTGCGGGAGGCCTGTGATCGGAAAATACGGGCCATTATAAATTCAATACCATAATATAAAATAGATTGATATGTTGTAAATTTACAATGAACAAACTTTCCAAATAATTATATGTTGCAGGTAAAGACAATGAAGGGGATTAGTTCATTTCCTTAATATAATGAAAGTGTAATGATATATATGGAGTAGAAATTAGTCTGCGTCTGTTTTTGTGCATGAAGTAAGAGGCCCGAAGACCGCCAGAAATTGGCCTTTGGGCCAAATCTGAATAATTGGGGTGAGCTGCCGGCACTGGCTGTGCCTCCATAGGTATCTCACCCCAAGGAAGACATGTCGTCCCAGCAGCGGCCCTTAAGTAAGTCCCAAGGGGTGGGGTGTTTGGAGCGGGCTACAGTGGGGGGGTACAGTGGGGGGGCTACAGTGGGGGGGTACAGTGGGGGGGCTACAGTGGGGGGGGCTACAGTGGGGGGGTACAGTGGGGGGGGAGTGGGGTTTGGAGCGGGCTACAGTGGGGGGGGGCCCTGAATTTGATGGGTGGACCAACGCCTGTGCAGCTTGTGTGTAGGCTACTAAATTGGTACACTTTGCGCCCGTTTTATACCCGAAAAATGGGCGCAATGCATGCCAATGTCTACCCCATGTGCTATTCCGCTACGTGAATCACTTCTCCATTATTAATCATTTTGTTATTTCTGCACCTCATTTACAATCACAGCAACAGAAATGCTTCACATGGTGAAGTTCAGGTAGCGAGTTGCTAAGTCCAAAGTGATTGCAGTTTAACATGTCTAGCTGACACAATTCTCTAGAATTCAATATGCATTTTGGTGTGCACTGAAGCCATGACTTATACCTACCATTGGCACATATCCAACTCCTCGGGTTGATAGAATATATGTGTCTGAAGTTGTGAACGGTCTGTGAGTGAGTGTGAGAGAGAGAGAGAGAGAGGGAGAGAGCAAATAATCGTGCCGTAATATGGCAAAGTGTATTTTTACTGCAGATTTAGAAATTCATTAACAGATTAAAATGCCTTATTAACTTACGATGAAATTTCCTGTGGAACTCACTTATCTACTGTAAATTTGCCTAATGTAAAACCATCGTAAAACAAGTGCAAATAAAATGCCACCAACAGGGGTAGTAGCAGGTCGGCTGCTGTCTTCTGCCAGGGAGGCTCAATCTCCGGGTCTCCTGCCTCTGCTCCTCCTCTTTCTCTGCCATTAATATGCAGATCAGAGTATGCCCACTCGAAAGCCATTCCAGCTGCTGAGAACTTCAGAGCGAGTGAGGGATGTGGGAGGGGTCAGGGTGTGAAAAATTTAGGGTGCACTGAGACTGAGAGCACTTTAACTAAATATAGGGCAGGTCTCAATAGAATTTTTTTTTAATCGCAAAGAAAATCGCTATCACACTCCAGAAATATCACTTATGCCGACATCAGCTGATTTCGGGCCGTGTTGCGCCTGATTTTTGGGCGTAAATCTACACCAGTGCATTGCTGGCATAAATGCAGGAAGCTTGCGGGAGCTGGCCTTTTACATGGCGGCAGGGCTGTGTAAAATGAGCGGTAGAGGGTTTCAGCAATCATATCTCGGATGCAGTGCAAACGATCGAGGAAATTTGCGCATATCAATCTTCCAAGCTTAAAACCGACATAAATAAATTATAAATGAATTTCCTCAGAAAAAACTGGCACACACCACTCTTACACCGTAGCTATGCCAAGAAGTTCCAGGGAATTCTGGGCCAAGAAGTTCCAGGAAATTCTGGGTCAATTGCATCTAATTTGCTAAATGTAATTTTCTATAGTAAACAGATCATTCAGAGTGAAAGCGTAGTAGGTAAAAAATGGAATCCAAATTTTTAAAAAAGTGACCTATCATTCGATTTAACTTACTGCGAAGACTGCAAACTCAAATATTTCTTATGGTGCATGTGTCAGATAGTGTTCAGATGTGATTATGCAAGCGCAGCACGACTCCCAACAAACAGCTCCTATTTGTGTAGTGCATGAATAATATACTTTACGCTGGGTAAGTTGGTATTTGAGAGAGGAGCAATTACAAATATTGATGGTGACTGATAGTGTTTGGGAATGGGAGATGTTAGGATGATAGAAGTGACTATGTTTATCTTTGTCTCAGATTTGTACAGCAGTCATGCAAATGAGATATGTGTTGCGCATATATACATACCAGTGTTATCTATTTTGCTGTGTAAACTGGATTTTTTCTCATGTAAACAATAAAATGCACAGGTAATGAAAAGGGACAAAAATGGCTCGATGCTGGAGTACATTTTAAACCTCCACCCCCTGTCCAGCGAAAATGGTGCGGGCAGGAGGTTAAGATGGTGGGGGTGGGGGGTGGTTACCATGTGCCGTTCTCAACACAATCCTGTCCCCCAGCATCTTAACAGGCCCGTGAGGGCCGCCCATTCCCAGCGTTAGTGGTAATACTGATGGTCTTTCCAACATTTTCTATTTTTATTACAATTTTAAATTACCAACATTGAGACCTTTAGATAATAGTAAAGTTCACTCTTTGGTCCCACTCAGGACAACAGTCTACAACTGCATTCAGTGCAACATTAGGGCGGCAATTTTAACCCTGCCCAACTGGCGAAAACCGCCGATGTCCCGCTCTCTTCCCTGGGTCTCACACTGGTTTGTCGCATGCCACGATGCCCACCTGCTTGGTTCCAGTCCTGTATTAAAATCTGAGCTTATGTGTATAACACTAATCAACGTTAACATGAATCAAACATGTAAAATATTATATTCTAGGTGTTTATAGTGTCAGCTGTGGCTCAGTTGGTGACTTGCCTCTGAGTCAGAAGGTTGTGGGTTCAAGTCTCACTCCAGGGACATAAGCACATAAAGCTAGGCTGACACTCCAGTGAAGTGCTGAGGGAGTGCTGCACTGACAGAGGTGCCGTCTTTTGGATGAGACGTTAAACCGAGGTCCCATCTGCTCTCTCAGGGGGACGTAAAAGATCCCATGGCACTATTTCGAAGAAGAGCAGGGGAGTTATCCCTGGTGATCTGGCCAATATTTATCCCTTAACAAAAACAGATTATCTGGTCACTATCACATTGCTGTGCGCAGATTGGCTGCCGCGTTTCCCACATTAGAACAGTGACTCCACTTCAAAAAGTACTTCATTGGTTGTAAAGCACTTTGAGACATCCGGTGGTCATGAAAGGCGCTATATAAATTGCAAGTCTTTCTTTTCTTTCTTCTATAATGCAGGAATGCTGACCTGTGGGAAAAGTATTGCTTTGTAAGAATAAAAGGACAAAAATGGCAAGACACTGGGGTAGATGAAGAAAATAATTAATCCAAGTTTTCAAGTGTTATCAGTGCCTGTTTGGGAGTGAGTATTAAGGTTCTCATTTCTGGGGTTTACACACTGTCATAATGAGAATGAAGTAGCAAGTGGCTTCTGGACAGTCTTTGAGCCTTGAAAGTAAATTACAACCTTACACTCATTCTCTGCTATATAAAATTCTTTTAGATAACTACAGTCTCAATAAAATGAACAAGAACACAAAATTTGTTAAAAGCAGAGTTGGACTGATCGCAATTCAATCATTGCGGGAAACATTGGCACATTGTTTCCAATACATTGGGCCATATTTTACGACCTCACCGGGTACATAAGAGGTGCGCACGCGCCCGTAGGGGTTGCGCAAGTTCCGGATTTAGGCATGCGAAGCGCCTGCGCTGAAACCGAGCACTTGCGATTGGTGAAGAATTCTCTTGACAGATCCTCCACATCCGCGGGAGATGGGCATCTGCCGGTGGAGATTTGCACAACTTCTGCCTGCTGAATGCCTGTCAAATTCTTATGCTTGGTAAAAGCAGGGCGCTAATGGGGTGCAAAGCAACTAGCGCCCGGGCGCGGCGATGTTTGCGGCACTCGCAAAATTGACCAGGCCTTTTGCGGTGGCGCTAAGCACTACTGCCACAATTTCCTGCGCCCACAGATCGTGACGTCAGTCGAGCGTGCAACACCCCGGACCGGATATTGAGTGGCGCCCCCTGCCTTTCCGCCTGCCGCTAGCAATGACAGGTTGAGGGGAATGTTTTGCAGTCGGGAAGGGACTGGGGGAACGCTATTTAAAGGCCACCGCTTCCTGCCTTTTTTTGTCGGCGACATTTTTGTACCACGCATTCTGAGAGAGAGAGAGAGAGAGAAACTTTTGGAGAGATTCAATGCTGTGTGAAGGAGTTTTGGGTACTGAGCAGCACTTTCCAAGTTCATTTTGATTTGACCTTCCTTGTATTGATTTAGAAGAGACTTGGGGGCTGCACTCTCAGCTCTTTCCCTGGGCCTCTCCATTGTTCTTTCCAGCAGAATTGATGTACAGCTCTCTCCAGGCCGAGATTCAAGGCTGCAATGAGCTGGGTGTGGATGGAGAGCAAGATCAACCCTCCCCTTTAAGAACTGGCCGGCGCCAGTGTGTCTGTGTCCCATTGCTGACTGACAGCACATGAGCTTTGCCAGCGCTCTGAGGTAGCGCCTCGCTCCTCGGCGTTAGCGCCTTAAGAGAGGTGTGTAGCACCTGATTTAGCGCTCCAATCACCTCCAGGGGCGATAGAAGCCAAGTTTGCAGTTGGAGGCGATAATTAGCACCAAGCGCTAAACTTAGCGCCCGGCCGATAATTGCACCTGATTTTCTCCCCCTTAATTTTTTTTTAAAAAAAGTATTATTTTTTAATATTTAATTAAATGGCATTTTAATTAATTTTAAATATGTAACTTAAAAAAAATTATTTCATGTGTTGGTGTATTTTTTAAGTGATCCCCATTCATACTTATGACAATTCCATACGTACAGAACTGTTAAAAGTATGAATGAAGATTCCCTTATTTTATTGGTTGGGCCAGCCCATGTGAGCCCAGGAGCACCTACGAACCGCTTGCGCCCCGGGGATATGTGGGCCTCTGCCCGCGCGGACCCAGAGAGGCCCAGGATCGCAAGCCTCTGTACCTCCTGGGCCACCAGGTACTTTCGTAGACATTTTGCAGGTCGGAGACGTCCGCCCACAGGAAGCCTCCAATCGCAAATGCTGGCCCAGGATTATAAAAAAATATATTTTGCAATTCTATAGCAAAATTATCAAGAAATTAAGGCCTAGAAATTGGGTATAGCCCCGCTTGGGGCGTTAGAATTGGCGGAGTGCAAATTTTATAGCCAGACGCAACTTATCGACACCTCGTGCGATATTGGGTTGCAGCGCCCCAAAGGTGATTGAGGCGCGAGTTCAGGCGTTACACGGGGCACCTAAGGCGCTAACATGCGGCCCAATATCGGGGCGTCCAGCCGCAGCGCAGGTGCTCTCAATTACCCATGACCACGAGACTTCCAGGCGCCGGCCAGCTCTTAAAGGGGTGGGTCAGGCAGCTCCAGCATCCACACTCTGTGCCTTGTAGGTCTGCAAATCGGCGCAGGCCCTTCCCTGGCGCAAAAAACTTGGAGCATTGGAGAGGGTGAGGCAGAGAGCAGAGCGCTTCACCAATGAGTCTCTGGAGGAATTGGTGGCCGCAGTGGCGCGCCGGCGAGATGTCCTCTACCCCGACAATGGCAGGAGGCCTAATCATAAGGACTACCGACGAGCTTGGAGGGATGTTTCTCAGAGGGTCAACTTCAGCAGCATGGCAACCAGGAGCCCTGTGCAGTGCAGGAAGAAAGTCAACGACCTCACTCGGGTCGTGAGGGTGAGTGGAGTTAATGTAAACGTATGCATCCCTCCATTAGCACCTGACTTTATGGCTACAGGGTGTGCTATGCCCCACTGGCCATCTGTCAGCAAGCACCCATGGCCCTTTCTGGTCACACACATGCACATTTGACTCAGGGCATCATGTAAGGGCTGGTCCACCATGGGGGGCATGAGATGATAACCCAGGGCATCATGTAAGGGCTGTTCCACCATGGGGGGCTTGAGATGATAACCCAGGGCATCATGTAAGGGCTGTTCCACCATGGGGGGCATGAGATCATCATTCAGGGCATCATGTAACATCACTTCCCGTCCTTTGCCCTGCAGGCCAAACTGGCGAGAAACCGCAAGGAGCAGCTTCGCACCGGAGGAGGCTGTCCTCAACTGGAGCCTCTGACGGATCTCGAGGAGAGAGTCCACCAGATTGTGGGAGGACGTCTGAGTGGTCCTGTCACCACTGCAGCTGCCGACCCCATTGTCCACAGCTATGGTAAGGCTCTCTACTATTACAGCTGTCACCTTCCAGTTGTTTCCCCCACCAGCATGCTTTCTCAATGTGGAGCCATGTCATAGCATTGCCGCACTGTTGCATCCCTTGCTGCCAAACTGTCCTTTTGCTAAAGCCACTCTTCAACCTCCCTGCTTTCAGATGCTGCATCACCAGCTCGGGAGCCAGCCCCTCAAGCTGCCAGTGCCAGTGCCTCCGGAGGCGACGACCAGGAGGAAGCCGGACCATCCGTGCCAGCCTCAGGGGAGCCACCGCATCTGGAGACTGGGGATAGTAGTTCCCTTGAGGGGAGTGGGGGGGGCTCTGATGAGGAGCCAGTTGCAGGAACCAGCGGCCTGCAGCAACGCGCGGGGGGTAGGGACGCTCGGGGGCCGTCTCCCCGGAGGGCGAGGCAGGCCACCATGACTGCTGCACAGAGTGCAGAGGAGGTGCGTAGCCTTGCCGAGATGAGCGCCCAGGCCCGGCTCAGGCACACTGAGCTGATGGCTGCAGTGGGGAGGATGCCTGAGTCGATCGACACACTGGCAAAGAGTGTGCTGGACTTTGGGGCAGCAATGGAAAGGACTGTCCAGGGCTTCGGCCCAGCAATGGAAAGGTCTGTCCAGGGCTTCGTCCCAGCAATGGAAAGGTCTGTCCAGGGCTTGTCCGATGCAGTGGAAAGGTCTGTCCAGGGCTTGTCCGAGGCAGTGGAAAGGTTTGTCCATGCCTTGTCCGAGGCAGTGGAAAGGACTCTTCCGGCCTTTTCCGAAGCAGTGGAAAGGACTGTCCATGGCTTATCCGAAGCACTGGCACCTGCCACGTAGGTCCTCACTGCTGCCACGCAGTCACTTGCTGGCCTCGTCCACATGCAAATTGAGGCCACACGAACACTCTCTGCTGCCACCCTAGCTGCATCAGGCAGGATCACCCCAGGCCCTTGCAGCACCACAGCAGGCCATGAATCTGTGGAGCAGTCGATTGTGGCCCCGTCAGAGTGCTAGTGTTTCGGCCGACCACGGTGCAGGTGTCCTCTCTCTGCATGTGAGCAGTCCTGATGCCACCGCTGGCACGTCGGCAGAGCAGCTGCCACCACCTGCGCGGCAGACTGCTAGCAGACATGCCCAGATGGAGCAGCCTATTTGCGGGACCTCCAAGCCCAGAGGTCGTCCAGGCCGTCCCTCAGGGGCTTCAGCGCTTCCAGACACTCAGCAGGCGTCCCCCAGCCTTGACGCAGCCACTGGGGTCCAATTACGGAGGAGCTGCAGGGAGGGAAGGGGCCGACCTCATAAGAGGAGTCGGTCTCCATCAAGGGGTCACCAGTAGAGGGAGGTGCTAAGACGTCTCTTTTTCCGGATTTAAGGCCGTCTACATCTGCTGTGTTTGTTTGTTATGGTTTGGTTAGTTTCACCGGGTTGCCAGACAGTTATCTGTTAGTTTGTTAGTTATGATTTCTGTTACCATTACGTTGTCATGCTGGAAGGAAGCACTTGTTTGAAAATAAAGAAAACTTTTTATTTACAATCGAGCTGTACACTATTTACAATCATCGAGGCCTTCATAGGCTTACAGCGAACCGGAGGGCGCTGTTCGATTCACAGTCACCGTTCTGTCCGAGGGGCCTAGAACCGAGTCCTTATGAGCCTCTGACGAACGGCCCTTCCAGTTTCGGGAGCCCTCCCATCTTCCTCCTCCTCCTCCTCCTCCTGATCCTCCTCGCCCGCATGCTCCTCCTCCTCCTCCTCCTCCTCGTCCGCCTGCTCTGCTGGACCTTGAGGGTCGGCTGGCACTGGCTAGGTGCATCGAATGGCCAGGTTGTGGAGCATGCAGCAGACAACAACGATGCGCGCTACATGCTCCGGCGAGTACTGTAGGGCACCCCCCGAATGGTCTAGACAACGGAAACGCTGCTTCAGCACACCAATTGTGTGCTCCACAATGTTCCTGGTGGCCTGGTGGCTGTTATTATAATGCTCTTCTGCCAGGGTGCTGGGCAAACGGAGCGGGGTCATGAGCCATGGGCAGAGAGGATAGCCCTTGTCGCCCAGAAGCCAGCCTCGTGGGTGAGCCGGGGCCTCAAAAAGGTCAGCCACTGAGGTCTGCCGCAAGATGAACGCGTCATGGCTGCTGCCAGGGAATTGTGTGTTCACCGCCATGATCATCTGCCGGTGATCACAGACCAGCTGCACATTAAGGGAGTGGAACCCCTTTCGGTTACGGAACTCCTCCGGATTCTGTAATGGTGCCCGCAAAGCCACGTGTGTGCAATCAATGGCCCCCTGCAGCATGGGGAAGTCCGCAATAGCCGCGAAGCCCTGTGCGCGCTCCCCCTGCTTCTCCAGGGTCACAGGGACGGTGATTAAATCGTGCCTCCTTTTGTAGAGGGCAGCTGTCACTTGCCGGATGCAGCAATGCACCGCAAATTGAGAGATATTTGATATGTCCCCAGCTGCTACCTGAAACGATCCGCTGGCGTAAAAGTTGAGCGCAACAGTGACTTTCACGGCCACCGACAGAGAGGTCCTGCACCGTATCCGCGGCTGCAGATCCTCAGCAAGCAGGTGGCACAGCTCAGTGACAACATCCTTACCAAATCTGAGCCTTCGCAGACACTGCTCCTCCGACATGGTAAGATGGGAGACCTGCTGCCTGAAAACCCTGGCAGCGTATGGTCGGATTTGGCGACGTCCATTGGCCCTCCTCCTTTTGGCCAATCCCGGCCCTCTCTCCCTCCGTCTCTGTGCCCTTGCCAGTTGTTCAGCCAGGATGACGTTCCCCTCCAAAGCAGCTCCCATTATTCTGGCCGACGAGTAAGACGCAGTCAGCTTTCTGGATCCAACTGTTCTGGACAGGGCTGAAGGTCCCAAGGCTCCTCTGGCTCAATAAGAACAAGTCTGTGTAACTGAAGGTCTGCAACTCTCTCCAGCAGCGAGCAGTATGGCCAGGCCAAATGGCTGCCGCTTTTATACTAGTGCTGTCCCCTTTAAAGAGCGCCCCCCGAGTCCGAGAAGGACCTGGTAACGTTCCATCCAACTGTCACTAATAGCGCCAGGCGGAACGGAGGGGGGCGCTGTAATGTATGTACCTTTAAGGGGGGAACTACTTTCTACAGCTCATGTATACTGTAGTACCGGCAGTGACCACACCTGTATATAACGCTGAGTAGTAATCTGTTGTTTCAGTTGCGGTTTGAACCACGTTGAGTAAACACCTGTTGAATCGTTCCCTGCAGTCTGTTGTCTGATTATTGAAGGACACAACATTAAGATACACGGATGTAACAGGCGCCACTGAATTTCCGGTACGGGGCGCCAAAAAGGCGTTGCACAATGAAATGACGTCATTATCTGGCTGCGCCCGCGAGCGGGCACAAAGACTTAGCGCCGGCGCTAACAGGCTACTCAATATGGCAGGATGCGCTAGGATCACTGCGCACGTCCAAAAATTGGGTAACGCCCCAAATCTCGGGCTCTTTAGGCACTAATCGCTGGCGCAACCAACCGAATTTCTAGGCCTAAGAGTTTAATGTTTTAATTAGATTTAGGACCAACCTGGTCATTCTCCCTGCCTGCCTTTCCTTTGAAGTTCAATGCCAAGTTATCTTCCAGCATTCTTCGGGTCAATCAGTGCTTTTGTATTTGCATTAGTACCACTGGGAGAAAAGATTTACACCCTCTCCTATCTCTTAATCTAAATTAGTTTTAAAAAATTGTTCTTAAACATTATATACTGGGAAGCTTGTGGATGAAATAGGTAGCATATTGTAAGATGAGATGGGGGAGAGCAGGAGACTGCAGGGGCTGCACAATGCAGGCCATACTGTCATAGTACCTGACAAACAAAACTGAGATCAGCACCACCTCATGCTGGTGATAAGATACTTGTGTCTATCTCTCTAAAGCATTCATAAATGTGGACAGTGTGTTCTATATTGATTTAACCAGTGGATTATGTGAACTCTTGAATTAGTGGAGTTGCTAGCGTTAACACCAATTGATTCCCTTTGTGATCGGTGCAGGTGTTCAGTTTCTTTCTGAAGCTCTGAAGCAGCCAAGCTGTCCTCAGAATCTCAAATGTTGTTTAATTCAGAGTTAAAGCTAAAGTTTGCCATCCCGTGCAAGGCACCCCACTCCCGGAACTGCCTTCACTGTGAAAGGATTTTAAAACGTTCTGTCAATGTAAACTATCTAAAATTGAATTATTCTTTACTGGATTAATAATTATCTTAATTTTGGCATTACATAATGCAAGTGAATAAATGTTAAATAATGGATAAATGCTGGGAATTCATTCAAGGCTTAACTGATCATGTTATAAATTATGTGAATAAAATTTGGGTTTCGAGACTGAATAAGTTCAATTTCTGTCTGGCCTTATCTGTGATGAAATGAATATAAAAACACAGGTATTGGGTGCTTGTTCCTTAATGTGTTCAACCCTTTCACTTGTCATCCTACTTCATTCACTTCCTGAGTTTCAGTGGTAGCATCCTACCATTGGTAGTCATAATTCGATTAATCTCTTTCTTCTCCATTTTTACCACTATCATCAGTTTGCAAATTGACCAGCATGGCAGCGATGCTACTCCTCTCTGGTACTTCTTGTGTTCCCTAGAGTATTACAGATTGCGGTATTGAACGATGCTCCCAGCAGACTATTGAACCCCTTTGTCATGTAATGATTGCAAGTTCACAATAATTTGCAGTAGATTATACTGTGGATAAATTCATCACAACACTGTTTTCATCTGTATACATACCGTTAATTCCAGAAGTGTCATAATTTGGTAGGGGGAGATTTATGGTAGGAACTCAAATGTCCTCTGCATTACTTTAAACATCTTTTCAATGAACACACAAGAACAAATATGCTTCCAGCTATGAATAAAATGTTGCCTGAATTGCAGAAAACCTGTCCCCTGCCATTATTTCACTTTTGCAAGATCAAAGTTTGCAGGGATCAGGCATCCTGCGTATGTAAATAAAGATGCAAATTAATTACATTCTGAGTGACGAGCCTTCAATCGAATCATTAACTCTAGCCTGTATATAAGGTTGCCTTAAAGAGTGAGATTTTTTTTCTGACTGAATTAACAGCATTTATCACTGATATCATTTTGATTTTCCTCAAGGCATCTTCTGCGAATTTCACCTCTGGATCATTTTGGATCACTCAAAGTAATGGACCAAATTAAATTTCAGAAAGAAAATATTGTTAGACTGATTTTACTTTAATGTTCACATTCACAAGAGAAATAACATTTAAATGAAAAGACAGAACAGTTAAAATAGAATGTCAATACCTTGACCTATAGAAATGATTTAATTGAAAAACAATGATAAATCATCGGCCTTTGTAGCTCATATATTAGCACATCAATGCTGCACTCTCATTTAACTATTGCTAAATTCAGTTGTGCCTAGTAATTCCATACTCACCTACTAATATGATCTTTACTTTCATCTTTACTAAAATAAAATGAAAACATATTAAATGCTCCGCCAAAAGTCATACCATGCAGTTTGTACTTCATTTTTCTGTTTGATTTCTTTTTTCACTTCCTTCACTCGCAAACTATCTGGGATTTTTGGAATTGAAACATTTGCGAACAATGTATGGAGCACATCTTATTGGAGGAGCTCTGTGTGCCACATAGTTTCTGACCATCACCATCAAATCCTGCACGTGAATGTGAGACATCCGTGGACAATGGCTGATTCACCTTTCATGAACCATTCCACACTTTCTGGTGTATTCAAAGATCCCTCTGCTGTATAGAATCATAGAATAGAATCATAGAAATTTACAGCACCGAAGGAGGCCATTCGGCCCATCGTGTCCGCGCTGGTCGACAAAGAGCTATCCAGCCTAATCCCCCCTTGGTCCGTAGCCTTCTAGGCCATGGCATCTCAAGTGTACATTCATGATCTTTTTGAATGTAGTGAGCGTTTCTGCCTCTACCACCCTTTCAGGCAGGGAGTTCCAGACCCCCACCACCCTCTAGGTGAAAAGATTTCCCCTCAAACCTCCTCTAAACCTCCTACCATTTACTTTAAATCTATGCCCCCTGGTTGTTGACCCATCTGCCAAGGGAAACAGTTCCTTCCTATCCATTCTATCTAGGCCCCTCATAATTTTATACACCTCAAATTAGGTCTCCCCTCAGCCCCCTCTGTTACAAAGAAAACAACCCTAGCCTATCCAATCTTTCCTCACAGCTAAAACTCTCCAGTCCAGGCAACATCCTTGTAAATCTCCTCTGTACCCACTCTAGCACAATCACATCTTTCCTGTAATGTGATGACCAGAACTGCACGCAGTACTCTAGCTGAAGCCTAACTAGTGTTTTATACAGTTTAAGCATAATCTCCCTGCTCTTATATTCTATGTCTCAGCTAATAAAAGCAAGTATCCCATATGCCTTCTTAACCACCTTATCTACCTGTCCTGCTACCTTCAGGGATCTGTGGACATGCACTCCAAGGTCCCTCTGTTCCCTGCACTTCTCAGTGTCTTACCATTTATTGGCCCTGAAATTAGGATCGGGGGCTTGCCGCGCGTGCAAGCCCCCGATCTGCACTCACCCTGCGCGCCGACATCTGAAGCCCGGGCCTGCTTGCATTTCCTGTCACAGGCCCGGTTCCGATGTCGGCGCGCTGTGCTAACCTGATCCAGCGGCATAGTTAGTGCGATGTGCTGGCTGGGATCAGGTGAGCACTGTGCAGCCAATCAGGGGAGGGGAAACTCATTCATGAGTTTGACAGTAAGAGCTGTCAAACTCATGAAAAGTATGGGCTGCCAAAACACTACTTTAACTTTAAATAAAATTTTAAAAAACATCCCACTGATTATATTAACTATAAATAAGTTTTTTTAAGTGTTTTAAACAATTAATCAATTTTTTGAAAAAAATAAATTTTTTAAAAATAGGGTCTAAAACTAAATTTACCATCCTGTAAATTCTTTAAAAATAACAAACTTGTGGAAAAAAAATTCTACATTGTACTAAAAGCCCACTTACCTGAAAAACTAAATACTTACGTCTTGTTTTTCCACGCGTAAAGACCGGAGGCCTTTACACGCGCGCAACTCTGGAAAAAAAAAGGAATTTTACTGCGCACGCGCTGCCTGTGCAGTCGCGCGCGTTCTGCCTCTTAACCCCTTGCGTCAGAGGACAGGAAATGCCGGTTTTCAGCGCATGCGCTGTGCATGCTGAAAACCGGCAATTCCTCCGGGCACACGCGTGAGTACCCCGTCCGTACTCACGCGTTGTGCCCGGAATTACTGGGCCAACGTGTATTCCCTTGCCTTGTTAGCCCTTCCCAAATGCATTACCTCACACTTGTCTGGATTGAATTCCATTTGCCACTGTTCTGCCCACCTGACCAGTCCACTGATATCTTCCTGCAGTCTGCAGCTTTCTTCTTCATTATCCACCACACGGCCAATTTTTTGTATCGACTGCAAATTTCTTAATCATAGCCCCTACATTCAAGTCTAAATCATTGATACATATCACAAAAAAAGCAAGGGTCCTAGTACTGAGCCCTGCGGAACCCCACTGGAAACAGCCTTCCAGTCACAAAAACACCCATCGACCATAACCCTTTGCTTCCTACTTCTGAGCCAATTTTGGATCCAACTTGCTACTTTGCCTTGGATCCCATGGGCTTTTACTTTCATGACCAGTCTGCCATGTGGGACTTTATCAAAAGCCTTGCTAAAATCCATATACACTGCATCAAACGCACAACCCTCATTGACCCTCCTTGTTACCTCCTCAAAAAATTCAATCAAGTTAGTCAGACATGACATGCTGACTGTCTTTGATTAATCCGTGTCTTTCTAAATGAAGATTTATCCTGTCCCTCAGAATTTTTTCTGCAAAGGACAAAGAACTGGCACTTGGGGAATCAGGGGTAACCCTCATATGCTTGTTAATCACAGAATCACAGAATCCCCACAGTGCAGCTAGAGGCCATTTCGGCCCATCGAGCCTGCACCGACACATATCCCACCCTATCCCCGTAACCCCACGTATTTAATCCCCTAACACTAAGGGTCAATTTATCATAGCCAAATCAACCTAACCTGCACATCTTTGGACTGTGGGAGGAAACCGGAGCACCTGGAGGAAACCCACGCAGACACAGGGAGAATGTGCAAACTCCACACAGACAGTCGCCTGAGGCCAGATTTGAACCCGGGTCCCTGGTGCTGTGAGGCAACAGTGCTAACCACTATGCCACTGTGCCCCCCCTTAATGACCCCACCCTGTGGAATATTAGTACATCAGCTGAATTTTGCTACCATTAAACTCATTTTACAACTCTGAGAATACAGGCCATTACTGAGCACACAATCAGAATCTTAAAGCAATAGTTCTGCTGCCTTGACTGTTCCAGTGGTACACTGGAGTATTCCCTTGCTAAGCTCTCCCATATCATGTTGTCTGCTGCTCCATAACTTGACCACAGGGAGAGAAGTCGGGTTGGAGGAAGAGCAAGAAGAAATCCTGCAAAGGAGCTGAGAGAGGAGGGTCAAAAATCAGCCAAAGACAGGAGCAAGAATGACGAGGAGCCTTGAGAGCTGCAAAAGACATCTGTCTGGCCCAGATCCAAGGTGCCTTCGCCTGAGATGCAAGCACTTTCCTAACTCAGTAGAGATTCTAGAAATACTAACTAAAAATTCTTCCTCCCGCAACCAATCCACTATGAAAAAACCACATTCAATCCAACCATCAAAAAGTGAATCCTGCCTTTGATAAAAAGAACATCCATACAGTAAAATCATCACCTCCCCCTATCCCAGCTCCATCTTTTATTGGATCTACACTTTTATTTTTTCCTTTTCTCTATATTCAAAAAGCTGTTAAAAAAGCACGAATACTACAGTTCTTTAGTGAAAGAAGTGTGTGTGTGTGTGTGTGCGCTGATTTTTGCTACGGTGCTGCCCTTCTGTGGTAAACCACTGTATTGTATATTGCCACCTCTGGGTGGCGCTGTGTATGGAGGCATGCCTCAGCTGACTCCACCCACCACTGTGTGGGTTTCGTTCAGACTTGTTCAGTCACTCACGAAGAAGCATGGTCTCTTCTTAGCTAATAAAAGCCTTATTCATCTCTTCTTTCGACTCATCATCTCTTCTTCGACTCATCACCTTTTATGAAGTAATTGATAAGCGTATCAATTTTATTAGCTAAAAGTTAAATGGCGACACCTGAGGAGCAACAACAGCAACGGATACAGCAGGCATTGCTGAGAGCCCTCAGACCACCACGCCTGGACCTCGACCCTCAAGATGTGGGTGCATCAGCCAAGTTTGAACACTGGCTGAGCTGCTTTGAATCCTTCCTCGCAATCTCACAGGTTACAGAGGAGGATCACAAACTGAAAATTTTGACCGCCCAGGTGAGCCATCAAGTATATATGCTAATCCGGGACTCTAATACGTACGTGGCGGCCCTCGAGCTACTAAAAGGGCAATATACGCGCCCAGTGAACACAATTTATGCCCGACACCTCTTGGGATCCCGCAGGCAGCAACCGGGAGAATCGGTAGGGGCATTTGCACGGGCGCTACTGGCACTCTGCAGAGACTGCGATTGTAAAGCGGTAACGGCTGTGGAGCACGCGCAGGGACTCGCCTGTGATGCCTTCGTCAGGGGCCTCCAGTCAGACCACACCCGGCAGAGACTGCTAGAAAGCAAGGAACCCGACCTGAAGACGGCCATTGCCCTTGCGCTCTCGTTAGAGGAGGCCCACCGAAACCTCGAGGCATACCCCCGTAACGGCGCCGAGACATGGCAATCGAAACCGTGGGACACGGGACCGCCGCCCCCGGCACCAACCGCTGCAGCGACCCAACCGAGACAGCAGCCTCCGGTAAGAACTGCTTCGATGCCCAGTAACCAGGCCCAAAAATGCTATTTCTGTGGCCAGTTAAAACATCCCAGAGCGCACTGCCCAGCTAAGACAGCTACCTGCTCGGGCTGCGGGAAGAAAGGCCATTACGCTAACGCCTGCAAGGGGAAGCCAGCCAGCAGCGCAGCGTGCGGGCCGTGGGAGCAGCCATCTTATCCGCCATTTTGTGTACCCCCGGCCGCATGGCATCCGCCGCCATCGTATCCAACGCACTCAACCGCCATTTCGTCACCGGAACCGACCACCGTCTCGGCGGATGACTATAGTGACTCACTAAGCCACATACTGGCCTCCGTGACGCTGGATCAAGGCCACCCTCACCATCTATCCAGCTCCATGATGGATATCGCGGTAAATGGCTGCGCCACCAGTTGCCTGATCGACAGCGGGAGCACAGAGAGTTTCGTCCACCCCGACACGGTACGTAGCCACTCCCTCACGATTCTGCCAACGCACCATCGCATTTCTATGGCGTCCAAGTCCCAGTCAATGGACATCAGCGGCTACTGTGTGGTGACCCTGTCAGTAGGGGGCACTGAATATCAAAAATTTAAACTGCTAGTCCTGCCCCGTCTTTGCACTGCCGTCCTGCTAGGGTTGGATTTTCAGTGCCACCTTAAGAGTGTCACACTAGCATACGGTGGACCCCTCCCCCCACTCACAGTCTGCAACCAACAACTTTTAAATCGCCCGCTGCAAACCACCTGCAGCCTTTCCACATTAAAAGTCCCCCCCCCTCCCCTGTTCGCTAACCTCACCCGCGACTGTAAACCCATCGCTACCAAAAGCAGGCGGTACAGTGCCGGGGACAGAGCTTTTATCAGCTCTGAGGTGGAGCGGCTCTTGAAGGAGGGCATTATCGAAGGTAGCACTAGCCCCTGGCGAGCCCAGGTTGTAGTCGTTAAAACCACTGCAAAACGCCGCATGGTAATCGACTACAGCCAAACCATAAACCGGTACACCCAGCTGGACGCGTACCCCCTCCCTCGCATATCTGATATGGTCAATCAGATTGCGCAATACAAAGTATTCTCCACCATCGACCTTAAGTCAGCGTACCACCAGCTGCCCATCCGCCATGAGGACCGCCAGTATACTGCCTTCGAGGCAAACGGCCGCCTCTACCACTTCCTTAGGGTCCCCTTCGGCGTCACCAACGGGGTTTCGGTCTTCCAAAGGGAGATGGACCGAATGGTTGACCAGAACGCGCTGCGGGCAACCTTCCCCTATTTGGATAACGTCACCATCTGCGGCCACGACCAGCAGGACCACGACGTTAATCTAGCAAATTTCCTCCGTACGGCCCAACGGCTGAACCTAACGTACAATAAGGAAAAATGTATGTTTCACACCAAGCGCCTGGCCATCCTCGGCTGCGTGGTGGAGAACGGAGTCATCGGGCCCGACCCCGACAGAATGCGCCCCCTAATGGAGCTACCCCTTCCCCACTGCCAA
This sequence comes from Somniosus microcephalus, assembly GCF_052327205.1. Lineage (NCBI taxonomy): Eukaryota > Metazoa > Chordata > Chondrichthyes > Squaliformes > Somniosidae > Somniosus > Somniosus microcephalus. The sequence continues at coordinate 50,964,162 of NC_141000.1, forward strand.
AAAGCACTGAAGAGATGCCTGGGGTTTTTCTCCTACTACGCCCAGTGGGTGCCCCTCTATGCAGACAAAGCCAGGCCCCTCATCAAAGCCACCTCCTTCCCCCTGACACCAGAGGCGTGTGCAGCCTTCACTCTTATCAAGAACGATATCGCGAAGGCCGCAATGCACGCGGTGGATGAGTCCATCCCCTTCCAAGTGGAGAGCGATGCCTCCGACTTCGCCCTAGCCGCGACCCTTAACCAGGCGGGCAGACCCGTGGCCTTTTTCTCAAGGACCCTCCAGGGCCCCGAGATGAGACACTCCTCCGTCGAAAAGGAGGCCCAGGCTATTGTAGAAGCGGTGCGTCACTGGAGGCATTACCTGGCCGGGAAACGATTTACCCTGCTCACTGACCAGCGTTCAGTAGCTTTTATGTTTAATAATAAGCAGAGGGGTAAAATCAAGAACGACAAGATCTTGAGGTGGAGAATCGAACTCTCCACCTACAATTATGATATCTTGTATCGGCCAGGGAAACTCAATGAGCCCCCAGATGCCCTATCACGTGGTACATGCGCCAACGCGCAGAGTGATAGGCTGCAGTCCCTCCACAATGACCTCTGCCACCCGGGGGTCACCAGGTTTTTCCATTTTATCAAATCCCGTAACCTGCCCTACTCCATCGAGGAGGTCAGGACCATGACCAAGAGCTGCCAAATCTGCGCCGAGTGCAAACCGCACTTCTATAGGCCGGACAGAGCAAGCCTGATCAAGGCCACCCGCCCCTTCGAACGCCTGAGTGTCGATTTTAAAGGGCCCCTCCCCTCCGCTGACCGCAATGTGTACTTCCTCAACATAGTTGATGAGTACTCCCGTTTCCCCTTTGCCATCCCTTGCCCAGACATGACCAGTACCACGGTCATCAAGTGTCTGAATGACATCTTCGCTCTGTTCGGGTTCCCCAGCTATATACATAGCGACAGGGGCTCATCGTTCATGAGCGACGAACTTCGGCAGTACCTGCTAACAAGAGGTATCGCCACGAGCAGGACCACCAGTTACAACCCCCGGGGGAACGGCCAGGTGGAAAGGGAGAACGCGACGGTTTGGAAGGCAGTCCTCTTAGCACTAAAATCTAAGGGCCTTCTGACCTCCCGCTGGCAGGAGGTCCTCCCTGCAGCGCTTCACTCCATTCGGTCACTGCTTTGTACTGCCACTAATGCGACCCCTCATGAGAAAATGTTCGTTTTCCCCCGGAAGTCTACATCGGGAACCTCGCTACCGGCATGGTTGACTTCTCCTGGGCCCGTCCTACTGCGGAGGCACGTGAGGACGCATAAAACGGACCCCCTGGTCGAGCGGGTGCACCTCCTACACGCCAACCCCCAGTATGCCTGGGTGACATACCCAGACGGGCGGGAGGACACGGTCTCCATACGAGATCTCGCACCCTCGGGTACCCCTGAATTACCACCGTTATCCCCCTTACCACCGTTATCCCCCTTACCACTGTTATCCCCCACCACCCCTCCCAACCCAACCCCTGCAGACGGCATGCCAAAGCCCCAGGAATCTTCGCCAACCACCCAGACACCAGACCCGACGTCGGATGCTGCAACACCACCGCCGCCACCACGACGATCAGGACGTCAGACAAGGCCTCCTGATAGACTTAACTTGTAGTACCCTTCACCCCGCCGGACTTCACATTAAACAAGGGGTGAATGTGGTAAACCACTGTATTGTATATTGCCACCTCTGGGTGGCGCTGTGTATGGAGGCATGCCTCAGCTGACTCCACCCACCACTGTGTGGGTTTCGTTCAGACTTGTTCAGTCACTCACGAAGAAGCATGGTCTCTTCTTAGCTAATAAAAGCCTTATTCATCTCTTCTTTCGACTCATCATCTCTTCTTCGACTCATCACCTTTTATGAAGTAATTGATAAGCGTATCACCTTCCACCAGCACCTCAAAGGCAGACTGCTAGAGATCCTAGATGCCTGTTTTAGTTGCTGCTGCCAACCCTTCCATGGCACTACAACATGCTCACTTAAACTGGGGATGTTCCATTTCACTAAAAGCGAAGATCACAGAATTAACAATAACAATTAACGTTAGCACTCTCTAACTCATGAGCAGCTGGCACTTTTAAATTTTCTGTTCAGTGCACCAAAAAAGTCACATCTTGATATCTCATTCCTGGGGCTTCCATTGTGTCTGCCACTTTAAGGTTCCTACTGCCTCTAAGGGCCCAAAAGTACCGAAGTTCTTCTTCGGTTCATGGATGTAGCTAATAATGCTCCAAATGTGGTCCTACTTGTGCTTGGTGTATGTCTGCTGAATGCAAAAAAGAGGGAACAAAAAAGTTCCAGTGCTCAGCTCCTCATAATCATAATCAACTTTATTGTCATTGTTAGTGCACAAGTGCAGTACAACGAAATGTAGGCTTGCGGCTCCCGAGAGTGTACATTTAGATTAAGATCCTAGCCCTCCTAGGGTGACTTCCGCTGTGCTCCACACAACTGATCCTGGACAGTGCTGGGAGAGAAAGATCAGCCCGATATTTTGGGCTGGGACCTGGAACCAGTCTAGCCAGTTCTCCTTTACTGTCCCTCCATAATATAATTTCCTCTTCCTCTCCCATTTCAAATGTATTTTTCTACATTTCTATTTACCTACACAAAATTCCACAACTTAGAGAACATCTTCACAGACAATAGCCATCAGTGTTCTTTTACTAGTTGATAGGAAATGAGCAGGAGAGCCTAAAATTAATTGTCTTCAGCAAAGTGTTAGCCTCAGCTCTGGGCCTCCATCTAATGATGTGGCCAAAATGAGAAATTCACTGTATGGGACATCATTCTATGAAACCTGTTGAGTTTTGGGACCTTCTATTAAATTTGCGGTGAGGATGTTCCCAATGATGGGTGAAACTAGAACTAGGGGGCATAATCTTAAAATAAGGGGCTGCTCATTCAAAACTGAGATGAGGAGAAACTTCTTCACTCAGAGGGTGGTAGGTTTGTGGAATTTGCTGCCCCAGAAAGCTGTGGAAGCTACATCATTAAATAAATTTAAAACAGAAATAGATAGTTTCCTAGAAGTAAAGGGAATTAAGGGTTACGGGGAGCGGGCAGGAAATTGGACATGAGTCTGGGTTCGGAATGGTCATGGCCCTGTGGGTAGTGGAGCGGGCCCAGGGGCCGTGTAGCCTTGTTCTGCTCCTACTGTGTTCTAATTCTGTTAGATTTCAGGAGATGGTTTTATTCCTGTTCCTGGCTGGGGTGGAGATCGCCTTTACAGAAGGTAAGTACTGTAGAAAATATAGGGACAGAGTGATCTCCTGGAAGAATTTCGATCGCCTAGATGGGTCGGAGAGGAATTTCCCAGATTTTTTTCTCCCAAATTGGCCATTGGGTCTCTATCTGGTTTTTCGCCTCTCCCGGGAGATCACATGGGTTCGGGTGGATGCAGAGTGATAGAAGATTTGAGGTTAGGATCAGATCAGCCATGATCTTATTGAATGGTGGAGCAGGCTCGAGGGGCCGATTGGCCTACTCCTGCTCCTATTTCTTATGTTCTTATGTTCTTATTTAGAAGAGTTTCTTTGTTCTGAGCCTCATGCTTAGTACGTCAAGTGGAATTAAAGTGTACCAGATGTCTGTGACTAAACAGTGAAGGAGATTGTAACTATACAGCAATATAAATTTTTTAAAATAGTACAGGTATCTTGCAAATAGCTTTATTAATGTATGTTGATAATGCCACAGCTACACACATAAACAGGAAATTAAGTGTGGGTGAAAATCAATGACATTTTTAACACAAATGTTAATGATTTTTTAACTACTGTAAAATACTTGTAACATCTATTAGGAATATTAAAAGCATAATCATACAATAAAAGGGGACAGGTTGCTGATTACGCGAATAAAAATCAAATGTGGCTCTCAGTAACATTTATTTTGTAAACTATGGGCTAGAAATTGGACTTTGTTGCATCTGTTTTATAGTTGTAAAGCGGGCACAATTAAGACCAATTTCAAAGAGCAAAATCCTGTGCCCCAAGGATGCCTAAATGACGTCCAACCCAGTATTGGGTGGGGCATTTTTTAGGCAGCCGCCTATAACAGTTGTTAGGCCTCTTGCATATGCTAATAAGGAGCCTAATGTTTGTTTTAGGATCCCTCAGGGAAATTGTGCTGCCCTGAGTGGAGCAGGTGTCGGGCCTACTCGACACATATTTTCCAGGCATGGATGCAGTCTAGCAAGTGGCTGTCACCAAAACTGAAAGTTTTTTTTAACGTTTGATTTGGAGCCAGGAGGAGCACTCCTGCTCCTCCTGGCTCCACAACACTTCTGATTGCCAGCCTACAATTGGCGCAATTCCCATTCTCCTGTCCCTCCCCCTGGAATTCCTTTGGGCCGCTAATAGCGTAGTAAGCGGCCCAACATTCATCTTTATAAATAGCCAGCAGTTCGTCCAAATAACGATAATGAGGCCTGACGCCCAACTTGGAGCCAGTCCTGGGCTTCCCAGCTGGGGTGCACGTTCTGCGTGCACTGCCTATTTCAGGCCTTAAAATGGGACAAAAGGAATTCCCCCCTCCTCCCTATAATTATTTTAGTAGTTTCCTTTCAAATATTTATCTCTAATAATTTCTCTTACACACCCTAGTCTTACATTCACCTATAAAAACTGAGACAAAAAAAGCTCCTCTATTATTCCAGTGCTCTCAAGTACAAAATGGCCTATTCATATCTAAGTGTTGTACCCCATATTTGACTATCCTTCTCCTACTTCTGTGTTTTAAAAAATCCTTACACTTTCCTCATAATCCCTCTTGCCTTGCTTTTTTCTGTTTGCTTCCCAATTATGCTTTTTATTTTTCTCATACTTTTTAAAAATATTTTCTCCCCTCATATTTATCACATGGCTCTTTTAAAACCTCTGTTTATTCATGAAACCCCAGCCTTTGACTCACTCCATTTGCTCCTAGTCAGAATGCATTTAACCTACATCTTATTCATCTGGTATTCAAGTATTTCCTAAGGTTGGTTTGTGTTTGATTGTCATTTTTCTCAAGCAAATAATCTAGGTCCCCTTTATCTGACACGAGACAATTAAATGAGAATAATGATGTAAATTCTACATGGGACAATTTTTTTTAAATGAGATCAATCTGAGTAGTATAGTGCACTGAAACACCAAAGTGATGTAGGCTTAATCACCACACTCTGTTATTGTGCTGTGGAGAGCAAGGCCATGGACCTCCCCAAAGTTGGGAGGCAGGGGGGAGAATATCATTGCTACAGTGTTGTCATGTACCTTGTAAAATCAGATATGCGAGCCTGCTATAGCTATTTTCTTGGGTTCAGTAAGGTCAGTCATTCATGTAAGCAGTTTGAGTGTCTTACCTTTATGGGAGTTCACTCATAATGCTCTACATCTACTTGTATAATGGCGTGACCCAGGATTTTTTGCATGTGTACTTCTTCAATCTCTCCAAAGGCAGACTGAGCAAACACATGAAAAAACGTGATGCAAATCAATAAGCTGTATGAGGTCAGCATAAAGTGAGCATGCAGAACAGCAGTTATAATTGGACTCACTTCATTCAATCAGTACAACTTATTTCTGTCGTCCCTGCCTCACTAATAAATGAGCATCATTGACTCTTTTTAGTTTTTACTGATTAAAGCCCAGGGTTCAAATGCAGCCTCCTACTACCTTGCGATCTAGAGCCTGAACTGTATGTGCCTCTAACAAAATCTATTTAAAAGGCCCCAGTTTGACTTTCCGTGTGCCTCCATATTAGTAGCACTCTTCCCTCTTGCTGTGTCTCACACAAAAGGATTTAGCGCATGCTCTCAGGAAGTGGGGATTATCCAGCCTTTTTCATACACTAAAATGTTTCCTTTTGTGGGAATAGATTGGTTTCAAAGTGCAAAGCAAGTTTGGATAGTCTTTCCTGGGAGATGTTTTCTCACTGCAAAGGTGAAATCAGGAGACCGCGCACATGAAGGTGCAAGCTTAATGGGTGGAGAGTATTACTCGGAAGCACATTGAACCTAGAGGGTATTTGAAGTTTCCTTGGATGTCCAAACATGCGGCAGATGGAAGCTGCAAATAAATCCTGGGATAAACTTTCAGTAATTGTTGGATAAATAATTAAATTCAACCCTGTTAATATGACCAAATAATAGGGACTCCTTAGTTTAAGAATAGGCTTATAACTAGAAAAAATTATAAATTAAGAAAAGATCATTACAATAATTATATATTTTAAAAACAAAACCACACAAATAAATGCACCCATATTTCATATGACAGGAAACTCTTTTTTATCCGGCACCGACGGGACCGACGTGGTGCCGGTTCATCAAAAATTCCGGATAACCGAGAGCTATAGTAAAAGATATGGAGAGCTGAGAACTCCGTATAAAGCAACGGTGCAGAACAATGGCCACAAGTTCCAAGCATCTCTGTAGCTTAGCAACAGCTGCAGCCACACCCAATTGCACAGCAACAGATCGAGGAAGGCAAGTAATATGAAGTAAAACTTACCTGAACCTACTCCTGAATTTTGCCGGTTAACCGAGATTTCCGGTTATTTAGGTGCCAGTAAATCGAGAGTTTCCTGTATTAGTATTTATGTGCAGTTAGGAGTGAGTCATACCTAATTCATGTGTTTTTTTGACTCCCTTTATCTCTATCCTTGTCTCTTCCGTGACATAAATATTTGTATTAGTAGATACTAGCAGTAACCTGACAATTTAGTCAAAGTCTAGTAGACAATGTCTTGTTCCTTCCTTCATAACTTGGAAAGCTGCCCTTCAATCGCCAAGACATTTGTTAATGATCTAGAAGAATAAAACCATTTGGGAAAGATCACATTCCAGGGATTAGCAACTAAATGAAACGTTTGGCATGCCAACTCAATATACACACACAGCTTCTTTGCTAAATTTAGATCGAGTCAATTGCAAGCATATCAAATTCAAATAACTAAATCCATCTCCCTAATGCTGATGTTGCCTAATAGCTTCTGAAAACCTAAGTTGCTTCACCATAAAGCAGACTGAGGCATCAGACTTTTTGTTCTTAATATATTTTGGTTTAAATTTTTCAGTAGAGCAAGGGGAAGATCCACACATAGATTCATACACTGCACACAAATTTAATAATTCGTTAGAACAAGGTGTAGTGCCACAGGACTGGCGGATAGCTAATGTAATACCTATATTTAAGAAGGGGGATAGAACATGTCCAGGGAACTATAGACCAGTCAGCTTAACATCGGTGGCAGGAAAAATAATGGAATCCCTACTAAAGGAGAAAATAGAAGAACATCTAGAAACCAAAAATATAATAATGAATAGTCAGCATGGATTTCAAAAGGGAAAGTCTTGCTTGACCAACCTAATTGAATTTTTTGAAGAGGTAACAGACAGCGTAGACAAGGGTAATGCAATAGATGTAATTAATCTAGATTTTCAAAAGGCCTTCAATGAGGTACCACATAATAGACTAATGAATAAGGCTAGAGAATGCGGAGTCAGGGGAGTCCAAAGATGTGCGGGTTAGGATGATTGGCTATGATAAATTGACTGTTAGGGGGATTAAATACGTGGGGTTACTGGGATATGTGTTGGTGTTGGTGTAGGGGTTACGGGGATCGGGTGGGATATGTGTCAGTGCAGGCTCGATGGGCCGAAATGGCCTCTATCTGCACTGTGGGGTTTCTGTGATTTCTGTGATCTGTGACAAGTGGCAGAATGGATAACTGGCTGGCTTCAGGACAGAAAGCAGAGATTAGGGGGAAAGGGTAGCCGTTCAGAGTGGCAGAAGGTGGGAAGTGGTATTCCACAAGGATCAGTGCTGGGACCACTGTTGTTCACAATTTATATTAACAATTTAGATTTTGAAATCAAAAACGCAATTTCTAAATTTGCAGATGACACCAATTTTTTTTGTGGAGGGGTGGTATAGTCAATACTGAGGAGAACTGCAACAAATTACAAGAAGACATTAATAAACTAGCAGAATGGGCATATAATTGACAAATGAAATTAAACACAGATAAATGTGAGGTACAGTAAACTCTTTCGTATCCGGCACCTGCGGGACCGGGATGGTGCCGGTTGATTAAAAATTCCGGATAACGGAGAGGTATACCTACCAAGGTACGAGAGCCCTGTTACACAGCCACAGATCCAGGAGCCCCGGTTACACAGCCACAAGTGCTGGAGCCCCGGTTACACAGCCACAGGTACTGGAGCCCCGGTTACACAGCCACAGATCCAGGAGCCCCGGTTACACAGCCACAAGTGCTGGAGCCCCGGTTACACAGCCACAGGTATTGGAGCCCCGGTTACACAGCCACAGATCCAGGAGTCCCAGTTACACAGCCACAAGTGCTGGAGCCCCGGTTACACGGCCACAGACCAAGGAGTCCCGGTTACACGGCCACAAGTGCTGGAGCCCCGGTTACACAGCCACAGGTACAGGAGCCCCGGTTACACGGCCACAGACCAAGGAGTCCCGGTTACACGGCCACAAGTGCTGGAGCCCCGGTTACACGGCCACAGGTACAGGAGCCCCGGTTACACGGCCACAGACCAAGGAGTCCCGGTTACACGGCCACAAGTGCTGGAGCCCCGGTTACACGGCCACAGGTACAGGAGCCCCGGTTACACGGCCACAGACCAAGGAGTCCCGGTTACACGGCCAGAAGTGCTGGAGCCCCGGTTACACGGCCACAGATCCAGGAGTCCCTGTTACATGGCCACAGGTATAGGAGTCGCGGTTACACGGCCACTTGTGCAGGGACCTTGGTTACACGGCCACATGTGCAGCAGTCCCGGTTACACGGCCACAAGTGCTGGAGCCCCGGTTACACGGCCACAGGTACAGGAGCCGCAGTTACACAGCCACTTGTGCAGGAGCCTTGGTTACACAGACACAAGTGCTGGAGCCCCGGTAACACGGCCACAGGTACAGGGGACCCAGTTACACGGCCACAGGTACAGGGGACCCGGTTATACAACCAGAGCTGCAGGAGCCATGGTTACACAGCAAATGGTACGAGAACCCCAGTAACACAGCCACAAATATACAGTAAAACTTACCTTTGGGTTCCTGAACCTACTCCTGAATTTTGCCTGTTATTAGAGAATTCCGGATAATTAGGTGTCGTTTAAATGAGAGTTTACTGTATTACTTTTGGTAAGAAGAATAGAGAGGTCATATATTACTTAGAAAATAAGAACCTAAATGGGGTAGAAGAGCAAAGGGATCTCAGAGTACAAATACACAAATCACTAAAAGTAGCAACACAGGTTAACAAGGCCATAAAAAAAAGCAAACAAAGCACTAGGGTTTATTTCTAGAGGGATTGAATTGAAAAGTAGAGAAGTTATGCTAAACTTGTATTGAACCTTGGTCAGACCATGCTTGGAGTACTGTGTACAATTCTGGTCACCATATTATAAAAAGGATATAGAGACACTGGAGAGGTTGCAAAAAAAGATTTACAAGGATGATACCAAAAATGCGAGAGTATACCTATCAGGAAAGGATGAACAGGCTGGGTCTCTTTTCTCTTGAAAAGAGAAGGCTGAGGGGTGACCTAATAGAGGTCTTTAAAATTATAAAAGGTTTTGATGGAGTAGATACAGAGAGAATGTTTCCAATTGTGGGGAAAAGCAAAACTAGCAAAAGCAAACCTCACATTTATCCACATTATAGTGCATTTGCCATGTTTCTGCCCAATCACCCAACCTGTCCAGTACGATTTGGACAGGTTGGGTGATTGGGCAGAAACATGGCAAATGCACTATAATGTGGATAAATGTGAGGTTATCCACTTTGGTGGCAAAAACAGGAAGGCAGATTATTATTTGAATGGCAATAGATTGGGAGAAGGGGAAGTGCAAAGAGACCTGGGTGTCCTTGTGCACCAGTCACTGAAGGTAAGCATGCAGGTGCAGCAGGCGGTTAAGAAGGCAAATGGTATGTTGGCCTTCGTAGCAAGAGGGTTCGAGTACAGGAACAAGGATGTCTTGCTACAGTTGTACAGGGCCTTGGTGAGACCGCACCTTGAGTATTGTGTGCAGTTTTGGTCACCATACCTGAGGAAGGACGTTCTTGCCATGGAGGGAGTGCAGCGAAGATTCACCAGGCTGATACCTGGGATGGCAGGAATGACGTATGAGGAGAGATTGTGTCGATTGGGCTTATACTCACTGGAGTTTAGAAGATTGAGAGGGGATCTCATCGAAACCTATAAAATTCTGTCAGGTCTGGACAGACTAGATGCAGGAAGGATGTTTCTGGTGGCCGGGGAGTCCAGAACCAGGGGTCATAGTCTAAGGATAAGGGGTAAGCCATTTAGGACTGAAATGAGGAGGAATTTCTTCACCCAGAGAGTGGTGAACCTGTGGAATTCTCTGCCACAGATGGCGGTGGAGGCCAGTTCATTAAATATATTCAAGAAAGAGTTGGATATATTTCTTGAGGCTGAAGGGATCAAGGGATATGGGGAAAAGGCAGGGACAGGGTACTGAATTTGGATGATCAGCCATGATCACATTGAATGGCGGAGCAGGCTCGAAGGGCCGAATGGCCTACTCCTGCTCCTATCTTCTATGTTTCTATGTTTCTATCAATATAAGATAGTCACCAAGAAATCAAATAGGGAATTCAGAAGGAACTTCTTTACCCAAAGAGTGGTGAGAATGTGGAACCCGCTACCACAGGAAGTGGTTGAAGCGTATAGTATAGATGCATTTAAGGGAAGGCTAGATAAGCATATCAGGGAGAAGGGAATAGAGGGTTACGCTGATAGAGTTAGATGAGGAAAGACGGGAGGAGGCTCGAGTGGAGCACAAACGCTGGCATAGACTGGTTGGGCCAAATGGCCTGTTTCTGTACTATATATAATAGTGGTGGACCATTAAACAACTAACGGGAGAAGAAGGCTCCAAGAATATCCCCATCCTCAATGATGGTGGAGCCCAGCACGTGAGTGCAAAAGACAAGGCTGAAGCATTTGCAACCAACTTCAGCCAGAAGTGCCGAGTGGATGATCCATATTGGCCTACTCCTGAGGGCCCCACCATCACAGAAGCAAGTCTTCAGTAATTCGATTCACTCCACGTGATATCAAGAAACGGCTGAGTGCACTGGATACAGCAAAGGCTATGGGCCCCGACAACATCCCGGCTACTGTGCTGAAGACGTGTGCTCCAGTACTAGCCGTGCCTCTAGCCAAGTTGTTCCAGTACAGCTACAACACTGGAATCTATCTGACAATGTGGAAAACTGCCCAGGTGTGTCCTGTCCACAAAAAGCAGGACAAATCCAACCCGGCCAATTACCGCCCCATCAGTCTACTCTCAATCATCAGCAAAGTGATGGAAGGTGTCATCGACAGTGCTATCAAGCAGCACTTACTCACCAATAAGCTGCTCACTGATGCCCAGTTTGGGTTCTGCCAAGACCACTCGGCTCCCAACCTCTATACAGCCTTGGTCCAAACATGGACAAAGGAGCTGAATTCCAGAGGTGAGGTGAGAGTGACTGCCCTTGACAGCAAGGCAGCATTTGACCAAGTCTGGCATCAAGGAGTCCTAGTAAAACTGAAGTCAATGGGAATCGGGGGAAAACGCTCCACTGGCTGGAGTCATACCTAGCACAAAGGAAGATGGTTGTGGTGGTTGAAGGTCAATCATCACAGCCCCAGGACATCGCTGCAGGAGTTCCTCAGGGCAGTGTCCTAGGCCCAACCATCTTCAGCTGCTTCATCAATGACCTTCCCTCCAACACAAGGTCAGACATGGGGATGTTCGCTGATGACTGCACAGTGTTCAGCCCCATTCACAACTCCTCAGATAATTAAGCAGTCCATGCCCGCTGCAACAAGACCTGGACGACGTTTAGGCTTGGGCTGATAAGTGGCAGGTAACATTCGCACCACAGAAGTGTCAAGCAATGACTATCTTGAACAAGCGAGAGTCTAACCACCTCCCCTTGACATTCAATGGCATTACCATCGCCGAATCCCCCACTATCAACATCCTGGGGGTCACCATTAACCAGAAACTTAACTGGACCAGCCACATAAATACTGTGGCAACAAGAGCAGGTCAGAGGCTAGGTATTCTGCAGCGAGTGTCTCACCTCCTGACTCCCCAAAGTCTTTCCACCATCTACAAGGCACAAGTAAGGAGTGTGATGGAATACTCTCCACTTGCCTGGATGAGTGCAGCTCCAACAACACTCAAGAAGCTCGACACCATCCAGGACAAAGCAGCCTGCTTGATTGGCACCCCAACCACAACCTTAAACATTCACTCCCTCCACCACCAGCGTACCGTGGCTGCAGTGTGTACCATCTACAAGATGCACTGCAGCAACTCGCCAAGGCTTCTTTGGCAGCACCTCCCAAACCCGCAACCTCTTTCACCTAGAAGGACAAGGGCAGCAGGTGCATGGGAACACCACCACCTCCAAATTCCCCTCCAAGTCACACACCATCCTGACTTAGAAGTATATCACTGATCCTTCATCGTCACTGGGTCAAAATCCTGGAACTCCCCACCTAACAGCACTGTGGGAATACCATCACCACACGGACTGCAGCAGTTCAAGAAGGTGGCTCACCACCACCTTCTCAAGGGCAATTAGGGATGGGCAATAAATGCTGGCCTTGCCAGCGACACACACATCCCATAAACAAATAAAAAAAAATCCTATGTCATCCTATTTTTCCATAACAATATAAGATAAAGAATACACCGTGCTTCTCCACGTCAGTGCATCATCTTCATCGACTTAGGATGACTTCTAGCTGTCTGTCAGCATTTCTAATCTCTTGGTCTCAGTGAAAGCCCTATAACCTTCTCTTTAAAAAAGGCTGTGTCTCTGCCTTTGTGGTTCATGTTATATTTTCACTGCGAGGCGTTTAGCACTTACTGAGACAAGTTAACAAATTACTTATTGTTTACAGTTTTTGGGGAGGGGCGAATTTCCATTCACATATTTAACCATCTTTTATTAAGGTGCCTTATAAAAAAATGTGTGAGAATGCACTTTGTTTTAAACGCTCAACATTAAAAGTAACTCTTTTTCCAAATCCTTTCTGTGAGAAAAATAAATGTCAAAAGAAAAATGGGAATGTGACATGTGGTCAACTGAGAAAAATATTGGCAGAGGCCATTGGTGTTGCATTTCACAGATGCATACCTTGGTCTGGTTATATTGTAAGGTGTCTGCACCGCCATCCAACCTATTCCATTCATTGTTGCACTTGTACTGCACTGTATTGTCTGCACATGAGCCTACTTCTGCTGAAGAGAATAGGTACAAACCACTGCGTTTGTACTCGCACACTATACATTCATTATTTCAGCTGACACAAATCTACAGTATGAAAGATTCACTTAAATTAAGAAACATCTAAAGGAAAAAAATCTAAGCAATAGAATCAAGAAGCCAGGCAAGATGTCATAGAACACATGTCTGAAGAAAAGCAACAATTCTTGGCTCTGTGCATATTAGCATATTTAAAATCGTATTCAGATAATACATTGATAATTGCTACTGCAGTATCTTTTGTGTTTGATTCCTATTCATCGCAATCATGTCTTCATGAAAGCACAAGTAGTAACACTATCATTTTGTTTGAGCAACAAAAAGGTCAAAGATATGACTGGTGTAACTGATAGATAGCTTGAAAGATAATTAATTTTCAACAGAGGAAAGACTCTGAAAGTAAGATTTTGTTCTTCAATGCCCTTCAACAGGCTTTCTCATATCTTTCTGAAGTATAATTTACAGAAAATCTTTCTGAAGTATAATTTACAGAAAATGAATTCTGTTACAGTGCAATAAAGCTTTTCTTCTACTTTCAAACATTTATAGAAGCAAATGATTTTCATTAAACTGTGTAGTACATTTTAAACAAAATGACTGTCGCAAAACTTGTAATATCAACACATAAAGATTACGATAGATAATTTAATAGAAATTTGCTTTCATAATTTAAATACGGGAAGGGATGAAAATTGCAAGGCTATGGGGAAAGAGGAGGGGAGGGGACTAATTGGATAGCTATTTCAAAGAGCCAGCACAGGCACGATGGGCCGAATATGATTTTATAATGTACAATAATGCGGAAAACTTCATGTATTATGAGGAGTATATACAATCCGATGCACGGCCAAATCAAATATCTCCATATAAATAACACAAACCGATATATGGTACATTGATGTTTGTAGATTAGCATCATCACAATTGCCTGTCACTCTATGCACACTAAAAGATTTTTGCATTCAAGTAAAATTATAATGGGAACTTATGTATGATGGATTACGGGACATGATTGATCACTAGAATGCTCCTCTAACCAAATTACATTTGATTGCTTAGAAGACTAATACATTGTAACCTTATTGATGAAGATTACCGGCTGTATGTTGAATCTTTTTCCTTCCCTATATTAAAGCTACCTGTCAGGAACAGACACAAGCCTGCCAGAAGTGGTCCAGAATACATTTTTTGCAATCCAATCGCATGTCAAGCCAGAAGTGACTAACATTTGCAGCTGATTATATTGCTGTCCCCAAAAGTACTGATGGCTAGAGTTCACAGTGACAGCAATGGAGCCTTGATGAAGCTACTATGGAACATCTGAATAATTTAAACTGCCCTTTTAGCAGACTCAGGCTGGTCTTTGGCATTCTGAAAATGAAATATGAATTTCATTACTTTAAAAACTCCAGTGTCATGCTGACACACAAAAATAGGACAAATTAGAAGTGTCATTCCATACCTCTGTATTCCTCAGCTTTCATTAAATTGGAGTCTGCTAAGTGTCTTCTCCTTTATAATATTAAACTATATTGGTTCAATAAAGTAGCAGGGCCATGCACCTCATCTTATAAGTGGATCGTCATACAATTTTGCTATTTTTAATTCTCCTTATGTTCATCAATCTGGGAATTTTTGTTTGAAGAGATAGCCATGAGTGAAACCATAATTAATATTTAATTGTGGTCACTTTGAAACTGACAAGTTAATGTTCACTCAGCTCAGGCTTACAGTGCCAACATTCTTTTTAAAATAGGTAACTGAACTATACATCTACTTAATGTATCGATTGAAATGTCTCTTCAAATTTCAAAATGTTTGGTTATATTGTTAGCTATAACACTTAACACAAGCCGTAGTATAGTTGATAAAGATATTCAACCC
Source organism: Somniosus microcephalus (assembly GCF_052327205.1). Lineage (NCBI taxonomy): Eukaryota > Metazoa > Chordata > Chondrichthyes > Squaliformes > Somniosidae > Somniosus > Somniosus microcephalus. Next base: position 50,979,404 of record NC_141000.1, read on the forward strand.
AAGAAAATACATCAATTAGACCTGCATCTTACATTCCTGGAAAACTACAACTTAACCAAACCCGCTTGTGTGCGCTGCATCAGAACCATTACATGAACATGTCTGAAGGCAGTCAGTAACTTAAAACTACTGATACTTCAATAATATGTTCATTGGCTTGTTCTCTCTACACAGATGCGGCCGGACCTGCTGTGATTTCCAGCCAAAAAAAATGTTTTTTGTCTGTTTTTTTGTTTTTCATACAGACCCCAGCATCTGCAATATTTGACCCCTTGTGACCCCACCTCATTGTTCTTTGATGTAATGTTTCCCTGACTGACCTGTTTGGGCACCATTCACACCTTTGACTGCTGTGATTATCTCTCTGCCGAGGTGTGATAAATGGCAGTTGGAAAGGTTACCTGTAAACATCTGACATGATTCTCTGACTATATAAGCTGTGTCTTTATGCATTTCTCCACTTCACCTGAAGAAGGAGCAGCGCTCCGAAAGCTTGTGATTTCAAATAAAGCTGTTGGACTATAACCTGGTGTTGTGTGACTTCTTACATTCCTGGAAAAAATCTTGCTAAATCCTCTTTACATTTTATATAGAGAGCATTGAATATATAGAGCTGGTGAATTAGATATGCATGCTGAACCAAGTTGGTATGGGATGAATATGTGGACAAGTAATGGAGCCAAAACTGAATGTTCAAGCTCCAAACCACAATGAGATCCTAAGATTTTTGTAATTCATTCCTGACCAGCTGTTGTTGTGCATCATTGCAGGGTATTTTCCCTCTTTGTTTCCAACACCAAAGCACCCAGCAGTCATGGCAGATGAATTGACTGCACAGGGGAGGGGCTGTCAGTAAAGAAAAGCAGTAGCTCTCAGGAGTGGCACTAATAATGGGACACTACCTCCAATGTGTAAAATTCAGAGAAAAAATAATAATCTGTATAGCCTGCTGTGTATTACTATATAAGAATTCTGTCCAGGTAAACCACAAATTCATAAAAAGTAAAGGGAGTTAAATTATCCAGTGTAGGTGCTGGTAGGTGCTGCAAACTACAACTTAACCAAACCCGCTTGTGTGCGCTGCATCAGAACCATTACATGAACATGTCTGAAGGCAGTCAGTAACTTAAAACTACTGATACTTCAATAATATGTTCATTTAAAACAAAAATCACAATTACAAAAAAAGAGCAGTTGAGTTCAAGCACCTACCTGTAACTGCCAATTCTGTCGTTCTTCTTACCACAAAGTTCCCAAACTTCAGTTCACATGTGTAATTTCCAACGTCATCTTCTGTTACCTCACGGATCAGAAGAATGTCCCCTTTTTGGACAACAGATTGTCGCCAGGCCTTTGACTTGCATTCCTGTTCAAATACCATGCTATACTATAGTATCTATTTCTGCTGCCTCATAGTAATTTTCCTTTTTAACCAAACATTACTCAATACAAATTAAAGAACTTTTAGAAAGAGTGTATTCTAGATGCAAAATAAATTGTTACTGTCTTACCTTATACCATTCAACAGGTTCACTGTTGGGGAGGGTGAAATCCTCAATGTCTGGACATGATATCTCTTTACTTTTGCTGAGCTCAGCTTTTTCAAAATATTTCATTCTTGCATTGTAGCAAAGGCCTGTATCATTTTCAGCTACAATCAGTGACATTGAAACCTTCATGCAGTATGTAGCATTCCTAAAGGGGAAACACACAAAAAAGACTTTAAAATTAGAGCATTCTGAAGTGATTTTTATATTTAATTCCAGCGACAGAGGTTCAGAATATCAATGAGCTGATTTTCATAAAAGAGTTGAAACTAATTGTATCCAAATCAAAGTAAGAGCATTTTCAATTCATATCAAATAGCTGTTGTTCAATAGATAACACTCATCATATATGGTTTCGCTTCAACAAATCGCTTCTCTGTTGTCATTTCACATTGCATCAGGTTAATCCACTGGTGAGTGGGGTATGTTTATTTAAACACCTGTCTGGCATTTTAAACTTATTTTTGGAATTTAAACATTATTTACTGTTTATTACTCTGGCATAAATTGACTTCTGGGTTCAAGTCCAATTGATGGGGGAATACGATAGCAAAATACTGCAGATGCTGGAAATCCGAAATAACAACAGAAAATGCTGGAAAAACTCAGCAGGCCAGGCAACATCCGTGGAGAGAAAATAGAGTCGACGTTTCGGGTGAACCCTTTTTCAAAACTGGAAAGGAAATGAAATAGATCGAAAGGCAGGGCTGGGAGAGAACAAAAGAAGTGAAGAGACATTAAGAGGTATTCAAAACGAGACGAGATGGTGATAGGACTAGTGGAGACAAAAGACGGCTCTAGATTAGGTGTGAAATGTTCTGGCAGAATGAGAGACAGCTGCCATGAGAAAAAAAAGGGGGTGAAAGGGCCAAAACAAAGATGTGGATAAAATATAAGCAAAAATGTAAAGGGGGCCGAGGTTATGATCTGAAATTGTTGAACTCGATGTTGAGTCCGGAAGGCTGTAAAGTGCCTAAACTAAAGTAGGTAAACTCGAGGAACAGCACCTCATCTTCCGATTAGGCACTTTACAGCCTTCCGGACTCAATATCGAGTTCAACAATTTCAGATCATAACCTCGGCCCCCTTTACACTTTTGCTTATATTTTATCCACATCTTTGTTTTGGCCCTTTCCCCCCCCCCCCTTTTTTCTCTCTCCCACATGGCAGCTGTCTCTCATTCTGCCAGAACATTTCACACCTAATCTAGAGCCGTCTTTTGTCTCCACTAGTCCTATCACCATCTCGTCTCGTTTTGAATACCTCTTAATGTCTCTTCACTTCTTTTGTTCTCTCCCAGCCCGGCCTTTCAATCTATTTCATTTCCTTTCCAGTTTTGAAAAAGGGTTCACCCGAAACGTCGACTCTATTTTCTCTCCACGGATGTTGCCTGGCCTGCTGAGTTTTTCCAGCATTTTCTGTTGATAGGGGGAATATCTCCTTTTCCAAATATCAACCATGAATTGAGTCTCAATCCAGTTCCTATTCATTTCAATTCCCCTTTTTCTGGGTTCTAATTTCCCAATGCATAAACACCATGGCCTAGAAATTGGGTTCTGGTCTTGCCAGGGCTGTAGCGCCAGAAAGTTTGCGCCAGCGGTAATGCGGCAGCGCCCGACGAAAATTCGGGTGCGCCGGGCCCAGACGGCGGCGGGCGCTAAAACCCTCCTTTAGCGCCTCAAAACGGGCGTGAACTTGGGTTTCCCGGCGCTAATCCCCCGCTGCGGCACCCGATGCGGTGCGGCCGGCGGGGGAACTGCAGGCCTCCTCCTCCTGTTAAGGAGGAGCTGCCTGCAGCCGACAACTGTCCGGCGGATTGACCCGACATCTGAGCCCGGCACCTCGGGGAAGTGCCGGGCTCGCATGAGACACTGATCAGGGCCGCGGGGGGGGAATGCAGGAGTCTGGGAAGGGAGGTGCGGGCAGGCGGCCGCCGGGAACGCGGCCGGCCGCCGCTCCACCTTTATGCGCCGGCGCACACTGGGGGAAGACTCTGTTGCCAGAGTCTTAGTTGTGCCTGCCACGGGCGAGGCGGGCGCAACTGAATTTCGGCTTGGGGCCGGGTTACCACGGCAACCGGAACGCTGCGCACACCGATGACATCATCGGTGCCGGCGCAGCGCTACCGGTCTACCGCCGTGGAAGGGCCCCAGGCAATTTAGGAACCGGCGCCAATTGCAGCGCTAGGCCCTCTAGTGCCGCAAAATCGGTGCTAAGGGCACTGAATTTCTAGGCCCATAACATCATAATATCAGACCACAAAAATACCCAGTCAGGATGGAATGTTAACTTTTACTTCACATATGAAAAGACTTGGCTAACTCACTGAATTAGCTCCTGATGACGTATTCCCCTCTGCATGAGATTTTGTATGGTGTTGCAATGTTATTTTTATAAAATTAATCTTTAAATAAGTGAGTTAAAAAAAGCAATTTTGTAAGTTGGAGAAGATAAATGTGGCGATATGAGAGAATAAATATGAAAGATGGACCACTTATTTCAAACTGACAGATGCAACTTTAATTCAACAAATAATGAAAGAAAAAAACTTGCATGTATATAACGCCTTTCATGACTTCAAGACATCCCTAAGCGCTTTACAGTCAATGAAGTACTTTTGAAGTGTAGTCACTATTGTAACGTAGGGAAAAGCGAAAGCCAGTTTGCACACAGAAAGCTCCCACAAACAGCAATGAGATAATGAGCAGATCATCTATTTTAGTGATGTTGGTTATACAGGAGATGAGGCACCATTGCAAAAGTAATTCTAAAGGCCTAGTTATCGAACTCAACTAAAATGGATATCTATGAAAATGCTTTGAAGAAAGTCACCAAACCAAAATAAAAACATGTTAATGACTTTGTCAGTCACACATGCTATATAGCATTAGGCAATGTGCAGCTGATTGTAACAATGTTTTCGGAAACCTACTTGAATGACTCAAAAAAACTCAATGGGATCTGGATTTGAGAACCACAAATATCAAAAGTTTATCTAGATTTCAATTTCTAAAAAATTACTTGGTTTATACATTGTCATCTTTTAATTTGCACAGCAATATGTTTACAATAACAAAATTGTCAGATAAACATTTTACCAGGCAATTTTGAAATTTACAAAAAGATCTGTATGAAAAGCATTGCACTTTGGTACAAAATTCGCACTCAAAGAATTACAGATTTCTGCCTTTATGTTGTATTAAAGGAAACAAACTTTTATTTAAAAACAGCTAGAATGGCTAGAGACATAGGCCCGGATATTCCGTTCATTACGCTTACAGCTGCCCACAGACCTTTTGAGCGGCAACTTACTGTCATCGGGCATCTGATACAGCACAGTGCCCTCTACAGGAGATCTGGGACCTGTGTGAACAGGGAAAGCAACTGTGTATCTCTTTAACCAATTAGATTGAAGAATCGTTAATGAGCAGCGCAGAGTCTAAACCAGGAAGTGTAAGTTAGAATATATAATTCAATGTAAAATTATGTACAGAAAGCAAAATAAAGAGAGGAAACAAAAGATGGGATTAAAAGAGAGATAAAAGAGACAGAAAGAAAAAGAAGTTTCCTTAATTTTTAATTTAAAAAAACCTCCAACAATAATTCAAATTTGAAGGAATAAGACTCACACTTGTAGGAGTTAATTTTCAGTGCCAGAGAGATTGTTTGGCAGTAATTAAGACTTAATTACAGCGTTAAAAATTCACTTACCACTTGAATGGACAAGCCTTAACATTTTCTGGCATGTTTAGTGGGTATCTAATAGGCAAGTACCACAAATTCACATCCTTACATGTACAATGCCGAGTCTCTCGGTGAGGTACCGGTGTAGCGAAGCTTGTGAAAGAGCAGGGCAACTCGGACAGCACCTTCCGGATTTCTGCATTTAACTGCACATGTGCGGATGCCGGAAGTTGCTGTTCAATTTACTCCATAATAACGGTGAGCGCTGACAACCTCACCGTTATTATTACTGCAAAATTCTGGCCATTGCAATATGTTTAAGATAAAATTGACCGAATCATAAATTGAACTAATTTTAGTAACTTATTATTAACTATTTTAAAACTCAAACAAAATGACTAAACCCCAGTGCATAAGTCACAGATTTACATAAGGAACCATGTGTGGAGGAGAGGCTCAACAACAGTATAACTTGCCAGTGCAATTTAGACTTGGAAATAAGTGGGACAAGAAAGCTACTGAGATTTAGGGCAAACATTGTGGGAGTTTGTATTGTGACTGCCTAGGTTTTTATTTCTAAGAATAGAAATTGTTGATATTATCATGTGTATACTTAACATGTTCGTAGCAAATTCCTCTCTCTGCTATTTTAATTAAGCTGTTTAATCTATTTATTTTAAACAAATTAACGTTTGTTAAAAAAAGGTGATTTTGGTATGGATGTATTAATCGTTCACATTGACAAAGGTCATTTCCATCTTTGAGTAGTTGTGACCATAAAAGTGATAGAGGCATCGAATATTCCAGAGGAATGGATGTGCTGGACCTGAGCAGTAAGGTGCAGTGCTGCAGTCGGGACTTCCGATAATGGAGAATTATAGCCCATAATTCACTTTACCATTTACTGTGTCTGCATATTAAAGCAGGAATACTTAACACATTGGTATGACATCCCTTTACTAATTTAACATGGGCATTTGCCCTTCTAAAATAAATGATTTAATGCCTCTGTTAAAATAGCAGCCAAAGGAATTTCATCAAATTTTTTTGAGTTTTCACATAACGATCACACAATGTAATTTCCAGGTCATTGTGGGGTTTCATATTTTTTAAATTGGCTTCTCATCGCCATTCACATGCTTTTATTCTCTTTTTCGTGAATTGATTGTATTTTTAACCTTTCAATTACCCTTTATCTGATGTTTTTTCAGTCTTTTTACAAATGCTGGCTGACCATCTTAATACTGAAGTGGGACCAGTGACTGCATTGTTACCTGTGATGAGCAGTTTGATTTAGTCACGCAACGACTATTTGTTACAGCCAAACAATAAACTGCTTTGCTAAAAACAAAACTGAATCTGCAGTTCACAGCAGAGAGATTTCTGCGCCACAACATCATAACAGTCAGTATATTTGTTGCATATAGCCTAAAGTAAGTACACTACAGTTCGATGCAAAAGCGATCAACAAACGACAATGCAAAAATGGTCAGGTTTTTCTTGAGAATGCTGTGATTTAATTGAGCTGTTAAGTTAAATGGCCAGAGCAGGTGGATACTTGGCCGTCAAATAAATCGGACACTTAATTAGTGAAAAGTTATCCTGCCTCATGCATACTAAACCCAGCTGCATTTAGCTGGAATTTGTACTAAACAAATACGTCCAGAGCAGCCGATACAACTAATTGATGCTTATTTGAAGCTCTCTAAGCACGCTCATGTTCCATGCTATACAAGCCTCAGAACAAATAACTATTGCTCAAGAATGTGGACAAGTTTGTAAAATGAAAGATCTTTTCAAACTCTGCTGATTGTTTTTGATGTCCAAGTAAAGGATACAGCACGTTTAAGATTTATCACTTAATGCAGGTTTTAGATCTGACAAACCCTGAGAGTCAGCTGAAGGGAATTGCAACCAATATGCTTAATACTCTGTACTATTGTAGCAAAAGGATGCATGTCAGCTGGGGAAAGGAAATGCATAAATTATTTTCAATCCATAAGATAATAATCTCTTTGCTGACCCCTTATTTTTAACGGAAGCTTTTACTGTACTACAAGATTTGTTTAGAATTACTGTGAGATTATTGTTAATACTCATGATTTTTCAAATATTAATCACAGAATCATTATTTTAATAGGCTATTTTAAATATTAAAATGTTCTGCTATAAACAGAAATAAAACCAAAAATGACAATATCTAGTTTACAAAACTGCACAAAAGAACTAGTTGCATATAGCTAGTGTTAGAAGCTGAAAGATCAAAGGCAAGAAGAGATCTTAAAGCTAATAGCTCAGTGAGTCCAACCGGAGAAATTAAAGTGTGTTACACTGATGCGCTGAGCTAGATTTTCTGATTTGTAAGATATCCACTGAGTCGGTGGCAGGGCGGGCTTTGCACATGCCCAGTACCTGAGCGCCGACTCCAGTGGACCTTCTTTAGTAAGGCTCATTTACATTTCTCTGGTGGACTTCTATTGATATTCCTTGTGCCACTGGGTTGCCCGCCTTGGTTGGGCATAGGGAATGGGGGAGCACAATCACTGCAGCATCTGCCACAGCACAGTATGGCTAGAGGTCACTGGAGCTACAGGAGAAAAGACTTTGGGGGAAAAATTGGGTCACACCCTCTTTGGGGTGCTAACTTCGCTGGAGTGCTACTTCCCAAAAAAGTTAGCACCCCCGCACCGTAAATTGAGTGGTAGCACCCCAAGCAAGAGGCGGGGCGCTACTGGAAGCGCTCCTCCTCCCTCTTGGAACGCTACCATTGAATATCGCGGCGCTACGTGCAACAGCGCCACGCAATACGGGTATTACGGGCCTCCCTCCCGATTAAAGGGGAGGGGCCTAGCGCAGCATGCACCGGGGCCCTGCTGGACCACTCAAGAGTGCAGCTGGCACCCTGCATGAGCAGGTGAAAGGGAGCAGGTGCTGGCAGGTGGCCTAAAAAAAAGGCCACCCGGCACCTGCCCTTTAATTAGCGCCACCATGGCCGCAAAAACGCTACCCTGACCCTGTCAGGCATATCATCCGGTGGTAGGTCAGGGGGCGTGACCGAAGTTTGCAGCCAGGGTGCTGCACACAGCGATGACGTCATCGCCGGAGGCACAGCACCGCAGGGCGCTACCTGCTACCGCCGCCGTTAATCTCCTGCTGAATTTCGCAGGAGGCGTTAGTGGCGCCGTGCCCAGGTGCTCGGTGCTTTGTGCTAACGGGAGGTGTAAAGCAACCCAATTTTTCCCCCTTTGTGATTAACTGCTCTAGGAAAAGCAGTCCTCCATTTTTTAAACGTTCCTTCTGCTGCGTTAATGGTGCTTGAAGCCAGGTACACTATAGCATTCCTGACACCAGCGTTGCTAAGATGTTAATGACAGGAAATATATCGTATGACATAGTCCTGTTATTAACCTATCATTTGAATTTGCCTGCCCAAATCTGGGTGGATGTATTCAATGTCTGTCATCATTTCGTCTGGAAAATCTTAGAAGTGGCGAAGACATTGGGGAGCAGGTGCAATCCTAGAGCTGCCCAAAACTGGGTGGACATAGGACAGAAAATCCAAACAGTCTTCTTTGCAAAGATGTTTTAATTTGTGACAGGTTTTTGGTTTATTTATTTCATTACTCAGTGCTAGGCTTGAATAGTGAAGCTAGGATGATATCTATGTACAGAGAAGGGGCTGGATATAATAGGTTCCATTTACTCAGTATCATCATGGAGATATAAATTAACTTCCTTTGTGAAATGAGGCCTGTGGAAGGAAGAGTTCAAAGTGAGTGAAAAGACGTGCAAGCTAGCCTCCAGTAGCTGTGTGGAAAATGAAATAACTGAAGATATTGAGGCACAAATTTGGCTGCTTATTTTATGTAGCAATATTGTACATGCATTTGCAAAGATTTTCTCTGCTCACTTTCTGTTTAAATCATGAACACCTTCTTTTAGAACAAATTGACAATTTCACTCGACATGCTGAGCTGAGGAATCACCACAAATGTATCTATAGTGGCTGCACGTAAGGACCAGGGGAATTCATACTCTACAGTTAGCTGTATGGTATTGATTTACATTTTATTTATCTAACTTCAATTGTAAGAATAAAGTAATGGGTCATTGCATGGCAGTAGGGAGCACTGGAACTCATTGGATTATGGAATAGTGGAGTGTTGATTAGTGCGCTCACATGACGTGTTTCTGACTAGGTTGCACAATCTTGGTGGGAATGGCAGCAATTGGAAGCTTCCTGTCTAGCCATTGGAATGGAATAAAATTCAGAGGATGCATTTCCACCTCAAGGCATGAACAGGTCTGGCAGCAATTTGGTCTGGACTTGCAAGCACATTACTATAGAACACCTTCCTGGCCATGATTATTTTCAGTGGGTTAAAATCTTCAGACAAATGCATTGGCACTTGTACACCACCGTCTCACAGCACAATTTCAAGGTCTAAGAGAAGAGAAATTCTGTGGCACTCTTGCAATAGATAGGTGGAAAGGCGTGTTTGCAGTAATGCAAGAAGTCTGGCAAATAAGATGCGTGATCTGGAAGGTCTTGCAGGGGTTGATAGATGGAACATCATTAGCATTACAGAGACATGGTGGAATTATTTCAATAAATGGGATACATAACTGGAAGGGTATAAGTTGTTTACAAGACGCTGTATCAGGAGAAAAGGAGGTGGTGTGGCAGTATATATAAACTTTAGTATTGAGGAACAAGTAAGACAGGATATCAAAAAGGATAAGGCAGACTCAAAAATCACTTTAGGTCAAATTAATAGATGCTAACAGAAGTAAACTATTACTGTGGGCATGCTATAGATCCCCAGGCCAGGGTGAAAGTCTTGATCTGGAACTGTGGAACGAGATAATGAAGGTAAGGAGTAAGGGATCCGTTATAATAGTTGGAGATTTCAACTTATCAGAAACTGACTGGAACAGTAATGTCGTTATTGGTAAGACAGGGAAGGGATTTCTAGAGTTAATGAAAGACTGTTTAATGACTCAGTTTGTAAAAAAGTCAGCAACGGGAGAATATAACCTAGATTTGATTATGGGTAATAGGAATGTTTATGTGATGAAATATATGCCTTCATCAGCCCATGTGTTTTACCTGCTTGTATTGTGTGAACCGCCCCCTTTTGTTCCTATTGTGTGTATTGGCTACGCCCCTGTCTTTTGCCATATAAAGGTCTCAAGAGCTGTATGAGTCATTCCTACCAGACGAACCCGATGTGGGAAGACCTGCAATGCTGCAATGTTCTTAGTGATTAAAAGCCTTCAGTTGAATCCTTTAAACTCCTTGTCTTTGAGTTATTGAAGGCACATCAATTTTAATCACTAAAACACCAAGATGGATCGACTCCTGAAACCAGAGCGCTTGGATCTGGACCCCCATGCCTCAGACGCAGCCACACAGTTCGGACACTGGTTCCGATGCTTCGAATTTTTCATTGCAAACTCATCCACCGCCATAGCAGCCGAAACCGCTACCGGAGACATGAAACTGGGAATCCTGCGAAACTGGGTGAGCCATCGGGTCTCCCCTTTCATCCAAGATGCCACCAGCTACGGGGATGCCTGCACCATTCTGAAGGCCCACTACGTGCGGCCAATAAACGAGGTGTACGCCAGGCATCTTCTGACTACTCGCACGCAGCGGCATGGTGAGTCACTAGAGGACTTTATACTAAGCCTAAAAGTACTGGGCAGAGACTGTAACTGTAAGGCCGTGTCTGCCATCATGTACACGGAGGAGCTGATTCGAGACTCCCTTATTGCGGGCCTCAGTTCAAATTACATTCGGCAGAAACTGTTTGAAAAGGAGGGACTGGACTTAAAACAGGCTATAGATATAGCGCGATCGCTGGATATGGCCCAGAAGAACTCTGAATCCTGTTCCCCAGGCGACGCGGCCCACTCCGCCTCGTGCGCGCCGTGGGGGCCGCCATCTTGGAAGCCATCTTCACCTCCCAGGTCTCAGGCCAGCCCAGCACCATCGGAGCCCCAGCCTCCACCCAGGAGCCCCACTACTGCCGCGATGCATCGGGGCCCGAAATGCTACTTCTGCGGCCAGGACAAACACTCCAGGCATCTGTGCCCAGCGAAGGGCACCACCTGTTTTAAATGCGGGAAGAAAGGACATTTCAGTAAAGTCTGCAGAGGGAACCCCGCCTCCAACTCCACCACCGCCGCATGCGCGCCGTGGGGGCGGCCATCTTGGACGCCATCTTGTCCACCCTCATGGAGTCCACCATCTTGCCCCAACTACACGGACCTCCAGGACCCACTAGTGGCCTCGATCACAGTGGATCAATCCAGGCCACATCTGTTGTCCAAATCGATGATGGACATAGAGGTAAACGGGAACAAGGTTAAATGCTTGATTGACTGCGGGAGCACCGAAAGCTTTATTCATCCTAGCCCGGTAAAACGACTTTCACTAACGATAGTCCCCACACAGGGCAAAATCGCCATGGCCGATAAGACTCATACCTCAAAAATTACAGGTTTCTGCGCGGTTATGTTGTCGGTAAAAGGCAATGATTACAGAGATTTTAAACTATTGATAATGCCAGATCTCTGTGTGAGCGTGATCTTGGGTCTGGACTTCCAGTGCCACCACCAAAGTATCACGCTTATCTACGGTGGGTCCCAGCCGCCCCTCACAGTGTGCGGTCTGGCTACCCTGAAGGTCAAGCCGCCCTCTCTGTTCGCCAACCTCGCACCCAACTGTCGACCCATAGCGACCAAGAGTAGGCGGTACAGCTGGGAGGATAGATGGTTCATTGCGTCGGAAGTAGAAAGACTCAAGCGGGAGGGTATCATCGAATGCAGTACCAGCCCGTGGCGCGCCCAGGTAGTAGTAGTTAAGGGTAGCGAAAAGAAGCGGATGGTGATAGATTATAGCCAGATGGTTAATCTATACACCCAGCTAGACGCCTACCCTCTGCCCCGCATAGCGGATATGGTTAACCAAATCGCGCAATACCGGGTGTTTTCCACCATCGACCTAAAATCGGCATACCACCAGCTCCCCATTAGGCCGGAGGACCGTCCATACACCGCCTTCGAGGCGAACGGACGTCTCTACCACTTCCTCAGAGTCCCCTTTGGGGTAACGAACGGGGTCTCGGTCTTCCAGCGGGAGATGGACCGCATGGTCGATGAGAACCAGTTAACAGCCACCTACCCATACCAAGACAACGTCACCATCTGCGGCCACGACCAGCAAGACCACGACTCGAACCTCGCGAGATTTCTGAAAACCGCCCTCAGACTCAATCTCACCTACAACGAGGATAAGTGTGTCTTTAGCACCACGCGCCTCTGTATCCTGGGCTGCGTGGTGGAAAACGGGGAAATCGGTCTGGACCCCGACCGATTGCGCCCCCTACGGGAGCTACCCCTACCAAACACTCCCAAGGCCCTGAAAAGGTGCCTGGGGTTCTTCTCCTATTACGCCCAATGGGTCCCCAATTATTCCGACAAGGCCCGTCCCCTCCTGAAATCAACGTCCTTCCCGCTCACGGCCGAGGCCCACGCCGCCTTCAACAGCATTAAACACGACATTGAGAAGGCCGCGCTGCGGGCAGTGGACGAAAACATCTCTTTCCAGGTCGAAAGCGATGCATCCGACTTCGCTTTAGCAGCCACCCTCAACCAGGATGGGCGGCCCGTAGCCTTTTTCTCAAGAACCCTCCAAGGGTCCGAGATCAGGCACTCCTCGGTAGAGAAGGAGGCCCAGGCCATAGTGGAGGCAGTGTGGCACTGGAGGCACTACCTAGCCGGCAAACGCTTCACCCTGCTTACCGACCAGCGGTCGGTAGCCTTCATGTTTAACAACAGAGGGGGAAGATCAAGAACGACAAAATTCTCAGGTGGCGGATCGAACTCTCCACGTTTGAGTACGACATAATATATAGGCCGGGGGCCCTCAACGAATCCCCCGACGCCCTATCACGAGGGATGTGTGCCAGCATCCAGGGGGACAGGCTACAGGGCCTCCACAATGGCCTCTGCCACCCGGGGGTCACCCGGCTATTCCACTTTATAAAATCCCGTAACCTGCCCTATTCCATCGAGGAGGTCTGGCCTATGACCAGGGACTGCCACACCTGTGCGGAATGCAAGCCCCATTTTTTCAGGCCCGACCGAGCCCACCTGATCAAAGCTACACGGCCATTCGAGCGTCTGAGCTTAGATTTCAAGGGACCGCTCCCCTCCACCGACCGCAATGTGTACTTTCTCAACATTGTGGACGAGTACTCCCGCTTCCCATTCGCCTACCCCTGCCCAGATATGACCAGTGCCACGGTCATCAAGTGCCTCGGCAACCTGTTTTGCACATTCGGCATGCCTAACTACATCCACACTGACAGGGGGGCGTCGTTCATGAGCGATGAACTGCGCCAATACCTGCTGTCGAAGGGGATAGCCACGAGTCGGACCACTAGTTATAACCCCCGGGGTAATGGGCAAGTGGAGAGGGAGAACGCGACAGTGTGGAAGGCAGTCACCTTAGCACTAAGGTCTAAAGGCCTCCCCACCTCCCGCTGGCAGGAGGTCCTCCCAGACGTACTCCACTCAATAAGGTCGCTACTGTGTACTGCTACTAACGCCACTCCTCACGAGATGTTTGTTTTTCCCCGCAAATCAACCTCAGGAGTATCCCTACCCTTGTGGCTCTCCACCCCAGGGACAGTCCTGTTACGGAAGCATGCGAGGGACCACAAAACGGATCCCCTCGTGGGGGCAGTACACCTACTCCACGCAAACCCACAGTACGCGTACGTCAAGCACGCCGACGGGCGTGAAGACACCGTGTCCATAAAGGACCTCGCCTCGGCAGGAAGCGACGACGACAACGACCCATCACCACCACCCCCAGAAGAACCTCCACCATCCCCAGAGGTATCCTCACCACCCCCAGAAGTACCTGCAACACCCCCAGCACATGGGTATGCCCAGGAGGGCACCACGGACTCCCGGTCGGAACCCGAGGTACTGTTGCGACGTTCAGGAAGGACTATCACACCCCCGGACAGACTAAATCTGTAGAAGGGGTGAATGTGATGAAATATATGCCTTCATCAGCCCATGTGTTTTACCTGCTTGTATTGTGTGAACCGCCCCCTTTTGTTCCTATTGTGTGTATTGGCTACGCCCCTGTCTTTTGCCATGTAAAGGTCTCAAGAGCTGTATGAGTCATTCCTACCAGACGAACCCGATGTGGGAAGACCTGCAATGCTGCAATGTTCTTAGTGATTAAAAGCCTTTAGTTGAATCCTTTAAACTCCTTGTCTTTGAGTTATTGAAGGCACATCAGTTTAAATCACCAATACAAAGATACTTAGGAGGAACAGATGACTTTGAACCTATGGTTCCCAAAGCTTTCTACCACAGGGGATTTCCTGCCTCATATCTGGGTCTGGATAGAGATTGATTGCAATGAATAGACAACAACTCCATTATCATTGTATCATGCAACTAGCAGGATGGTAGAAGGTGAACTTGATGGACATTGGTCTTTTTCATCTAGCAATTCCTATGTGGACTATTAAGTTGAAATAAACATCCTCCTTTAAGTGGTTATTCAAAGGAAAGATTTCCTCAGTCGTAGTAGCAAAATGTTTTTAACACATGTTTATAATGTCGCTGAAAATAGCACACAGAGGAAATCTTCTTTCAGGTTTCCTAAGTTTTATAAACTTATTAGAAAGTTAATAGTCCGGAATTTGCAATTGTAATAATGGCAAAACTGTCAGCGCGCGCCATCATTACTGTGCAAAACTGGCGCCTGCACATGCGCAGTTAAACACGGGAATTCAGAAGTTACTGTCAGTGATACCCTGCTCCTCCACAGTTGCAGTCTTCGCAGATGAAATCAACACAGAATCAGTGAATTGACGTGAACGTCAACTTTTTACGCACTATTCTCGCTGTAAAAACCAATGAAAATGTTAAGCCTTGTTTAATCATGTATAACTGAGTTTTTAATGGTGTACTTAGTCAAAATGACTGCTGAACAACCTCTCTGGCCCTGAAAAACTAATTCCATCAGAAGAATGTTTGAAAATTGCATGATTTTTAAGTTTTATGATATTTCAGCTTCTACCTGAATCCCATGTATATGCCCTAATCTTTATTTTGCTTTCTGTACAATAATTCAAATGTGAATTATAATTAGTGCTTTTTACATTCTGCTTTGCAATCTGTGAGAATTCTTCAATCTGATTGGCTGATCAGCCTAATTGATGACTTCACTGTTACTGGACACCACAGATGGCACCAAATTCAAAGTCACATCAGAATAGAGGAAATCCACGCTCAAGAGCCCGCTAAATATTTTTGGACTGCTTTATTTTGAGGTGAACGGTGAGCGCCATCCCTTCGCCACTGACTGCAAATCCGGGTCAATAGATTTTTCACATTGATTCTATCCATAACTTTAACACTGTTAGGCTGGAACAATAAAGAATACAAAACCAACAAAGAATTTGTGCACAGTCTGGTGATGCTTGTATGAATAATTACAAAGATACAGTCAGATCTGACAAGGATCAGCTATTTTTTTTTAGACTTTCACTTTAATATATAAAATACACCAATGCATGAACAATTTTAAAGAAAATACTACACAAAATGCACCATTTCCTGCTGGCAGTCAGCTGTACAGTAAATTTCTATTATTAATACTGAGTGGTAGAGGGAAATGAGTTGGCTGAATTCCAGGTAAGACACAATATTGACCATATTATTCAACAATTATATATAATTTTTTTTTATTATTATGCATTTTCTGATAAGATTTGCACTGTAAGTTGCAAATTCATGTGGCGTAGTGTAAAAATTATTTAATAAAGTTTGCACTGCCCCAAAGTGAATAAATATCTTATTATACATGTCTGGGCAATGCCCACACTCATTTATAAATCAACATGGTGTTGAGGATGTTGGTCAAAACTCAGAACTCCAAATGAACGGCTCTAATTGTCTCCTGACAGCTAACTCAGAGAATTTACTGACGCATTCACAGGGATAAGACAGCACATTTACAAGAGTGGCAACCTGCAATTAACTATTCCAGAAATAAACCACAAGAATTTGATATAATGAGCATTCACTCCCTGCACCAGTCAAAAAGTGTAAATTGTAATTGGGAAAGGTAAAGGCTACCGACTAGTTAGAACTGGATTACTAAAGAGTATATTCAAATAAGTCATCAGATAAAGAAGGGTACATAAGATGACCAGTACTATATTGTACTAGCTGTGGAACAGCTGCATTGTGGATTTAAATGATTTACTGCCTATAGAACTGTGTCTAGTGGGGGTTTTAGTCAATTTAAATAAAACATTGTTTTCTCCTCTAGTTATCTTCCCATTCTACGTCTTCGCCTAATGATGTACGAGGCTAGACAGTGAATATGGGAGCAATTATAGCTGAACCCAACCATGTCCTCACCCAGCATTCATTTTAAGCAATAGACATTGGTCACTTATTCCCTCCCCACTCACTAGCTCAAAAATGCTAAAGCTAATTGTAGCAGCCCACCAACCCGAGTTAGGATTAGTTCATTCAATACAGACCAGAGATCAAAACTAGGACTTCCATAATAGAAAACAGAAAATGCTGGAAATACTCAGCAGGTCAGGCAGCATCTGTGGAGAGAGAAACAGAGTTAACGTTTCAGGTCGATGACCTTTCATCAGAGTTCTAACGAACATTCATAAACCCAAAACGTTGTGGGGTGATTTTTAACCTAAAAAACATCTGGGTTTGGAGCGTGGGTATAGTTAAATTGTTAAAAATCGGAATCCCGACCTGAACTCACCTCCAACACGCCCACTTCCGGTTTTCACAGAGACAGGACGGGATCCGGAACGGGGGCGGGCAACCAACCCACTCCCAGGAGGCGGGATGTCAATTTAAATATTATAATGAGGCTGGAAGCCTCTTCTTTAACCCCCATTTTGTGTTTAACTGTAGCTGGTTGGGTTTTACACAATTTGTAAAATCCGACAGTTACAGCGAGGCGAGTATTGCTGCATCCAGGAAGTAAGTGCCTTTACACTTACCTCCTGGATTCAGGGTCCCTGCCTAACCCACGCCCCGCGATCGGAGACCGCCTCAGAAGGCCTACGATCGCTTTCCCAGACCTCCCCCTACCCACCCCCCAACTGATGATCCTGAGGTTGGCCCCAATCCACTGCTGGCCTGCCTCGATCTTCCTTCCCATCCCCTCTGATCCTCCGGAGGCTGTCCCTCAATCCTCCAGTGGCCGACCACGACATTCCCATCCCCCCAACCCCGCTCCTCCGGCAATGATCTTCCTCCCCCTGCCCCCCGCCACCCCCCGATCCTCCGGTAGCCGGCCACAATCTTCCCTCCCCGCCCCACCCCCAATCTTCAATCCCCACCTACCCCCCCCCGATCCTCCGAAGACCGACCCCCAACCGATCCCTCCACTGTGCGGCCTAGTGCTACAGGCCTACCCAGCAGCTCGTCAGCCAGCTGCTCCAGATGGCAGGCTGCAGATGGTAAACGGAGGCCTTGCATGCAAATCAGGTGGCAGGGCCAGCAGGAAACCCATTCTCCCTAGATTCCCGCCCACCTCGGAGCCCTCCCGCCTTCCCCATTAAAATCCAGCCCGTTAACTCTGTTTCTCTCTCCACAGATGCTGCCTGACCAGCTGAGTACTTCCAGCATTTTCTGTTTTTTATTTCAGATTTCCAGCATCTGCAGTATTTTGCTTTAGAACTTCCATAACTTGTATAGTTCTTTACCAATCACACAGTGCATTGACTGAGCCTCTGTGGTATCCTAAGCTGAATCATTGTTAAAAATAAATTTTCCCCTGTAACATGTTCTTTGCCTGTAGGTCTCTCCCCACTCTCAAACTTCTTTACTGATTTAGTCATTTTTTAACTGTTCACTTTTATTCTTCTAGGTGAAAGTGAGGGCTGTTAGTGCTGATAAATGGTACATTTTTCATTTTAGGCACCCAGTGTCAGTAGCAAGTACTCCCAGATCAGGTATAGCACAGGTCGATGTAAAGTTCCCCCTATTCTGCTCCAACAGTATGCCTCTGGCCCAATCTCAGAAGAGCACCTCCTTGTCTATTTCCCATACCAATCATCCTTAGGCCAGTCTGACTTACAGTGCCAACTGGTGTGCAATTAGCAATAGAACTAGATTGAAACTGTCTAAACACATTTCATATATAATGTTTATTGCCAGTAGACAGAGGAAATTTTCATCCTATTCGTTTGGGTTGGATTTGAATCCAACTCCCAGAGGTGAAAGGCTCCATCTGCCCTCTCAGGTGAATGTAAAAGATTCTGTGGCATGATTCGAAGAAGAGCAGGAGGGGTTCTCCTGGTATCCTGGCCACTAGTTATCCCTCAACCAACATCCCTAAAACAGATTATCTGGTCACTTGCTGTTTGTGGGACCTTGCTGTGGACAAATGAGTGCTGCATTTACCATGAATACAATAGAGATGACACTTCAGTGATGTGGGGGTTGAGAGAGAGATAGATCCTCTTGTCGGAGAGAAGAAATCTATTTTTTCTTTTAATTATGTACATTTTCTCTCAGAGCCACAATATCTGGTACAGCCCATCACCAGGCCATGGAGCCTGCTTCCTACCTCCAACTTTAGCTGCCTCCCAGCTCAGGTGCGAGTCCCCATTGGGTGCAGCGCAAGCTCTACCCAGTGGAACTGAGCACTGATTGGCCGAACCAGCAGCCTTAAAAGGACTGCTGCAAGACACCCGAAAAACCCAAAGAGAAACCATGCAAATGTTCCCCTTGTCCCCATCTTCCCACCTGCTGTCAGTCCCTCAGTGCCCTTCCCCCTGGATTACTCCCTCCTTAATTACTCACTTCTGCTCAGCTCTGTAGAGGAGCTGCTGAACTCCCTACCAACACCCCATCTCTTCCCCACCCCCGCCCCCACCCTTCTTAACAGCAAGCTACCTGTCAAAACTGGTTCAGTGCTGGCAGCTCACCAAAATTATGCAAACCAGGTTTGACCATGAAAAATGGTCGGGTCTCCCGCCAATGTCATCGGACGAGTGTAGCAGACGCTCCACTCACCGTTCACATAATTTACATAGAACTTGAAAATCATCCCTGTGCTCTTCTTCTCCAGTTTATTTTCTCTGTCCTCAGTGCATTAGAAACTTTAAGAATATTTTCTTTCCTTTGGGTGGATGGGTGCTGAGTGGCATTGGGGGGATTTACAGCAACAATAACTATTTTTGGAACCTCTTGGTTATGTATGACTTTCTTTTTCAAATTTTTTTAGTTTTGGTGGGTGTCTAGAATTGACTTTATCTAGCATTAGCTCCACCTTGCATTGGCTTCAATGTAGCATTACTTCACCTAGTATTGGTTTCATCTAACATTTACTTCGCCTAGCAATAGCTTGACCTATTGTTAGCTTCACCAAACATTAGCTACATAGGATTGGAATCAATTATCATTGGCTTCACTTAGCAGTAGCTTTATCTGGTATTGACTGATCCATCTGACACTTTCCTGCAACATGACTGACTGGTTTTTTAGATGTCAGAGACCAATCAGATCATAGACTGACAGATAGATAGACTGACAGAGAGACAATCAGATAGTGAGATAGATAGGTAGCTAGAACAATCAATATAGAGATAGAAGACCACACAGAGATAGAGAAATAGCTAGATAGCCATATAGAGAGATAGATAGGTGGCTGGATGAGTGAAATAGAGTTTATAAAACAGATGACCAATTAAAACTTAATTCTGATACAAAGATAGAATGCATCAAGCCACTCTTCATTCACTTATTGCACGAATTGCTGACTCAGTCATAAATGAATTGTACCTCCAGTGGTCGGCATGAGAAATATAGTCAGTTCTACTCCCAAATGACACTTGGGAGAGAGTAGAGCAAATTAGAGTCTTTGGGGGTGATTCACCCCCATTACTTTAATGCAAACATTGACCCAACAAAAAAAAGCAAGTTCACCTCGATACAGAAGCAGTGCAATGGAAACGGATATCCGGATTTTTTGTTCCATTATTCTTCCATGCCATCACACTGCCATTCTGATGTCATAATGCACAATACAATTAGTTATGCATTTGCTTAATAAAAAACAAATCTGTTATAGAAAGCAGTCTAAATGAAGAAACCCAAGTCATCTGCAGATAGGGCACTGCTAAGTATAAGCTCTGTCCTGAACACCTGAAGTTCAAACATTGCTCTACACAGTCAGCTGGAGTTTAACAGTCATTAGATCCATTTCAGCACCAACAGAAACAGCATTAGAAGTTTATACCACCCTGATGTAAATTCCATTGTGCACAGCTTGCTCAAATTGTGTATTCCAGAGGTGTGAGGTTTTACCCCAAGGCCAATACAAATAATAAGTCTCTATTTTTGCTGTAAAAGTTATGCAAATCTAATAGTGCTACTAGAGGTTTTATTTGCAACACATCAGGCATTCATTAACTGCACTGGATGCAGTAGAATTACTAGCACAAATTGAAAGGATCCAGCTTATGATCTTGGTTACAGCAAATTAGAACAGCTCCAAAGTTGTTACAACCGATAGAAATAGAATTTGCTATAGTTCTTTACTTCTGCTGCCAGTAAACAGGACACACTGAGATTATGATACAAACTTTTGGGAATTTAATGAAGATCTGATATCATATAGTCTTGTGGCTACTTTTCTTCATGACTGTAATCATCATTATGAGTTAAATATTAAACTTTGTGGAACTAACTTTTGTAAATCTATTTAATTAGGATATTATTCTCATATCAAAATAGTAAATTTTGAATAGAATTGATCTTGTGGCTGCTTCTAAAGAAAGGGTCACCTGTAACAAGGTATTAAAGACTGCAAGGTGGAGTTTAAATGCTGGCCTTGCCAGCGACGCCCACAACTCATAAACAAATTTTAAAAAAATAGCCATCATTACTAGTTTATTCAATCCATTTAGGTGAATTCAATATTTTTTGACAAATGTCGATCTCAAAATCGAAACTCAACATATGTTGACAAATTTCAGAATAACAAATTACCTGAAAGATCCTGGCTCTCTGGGTTATACACTAAATACTACTCTTTTGCCACAAACAAGATTTGTCCATTAGTCTAAACGTTAGTTTTCAAGATATGGTGAGGCTATGTTAAAAGCAGACACTTTTTCCAACAAATTTTAAGGATATTTTTTTCTGTCTAGGTGCTAAATAAATAGCAAGTGAGCCACTTATATATAAGCATCATTAAACTTATTAAAGCAAACACTACAATTAGAATTGAATCAGCAACCCTTTCAAGGCTACAATTAGTAGATTCTCAACAACTTCATAAAAACCTCACAAATAAGGGTGACATCCCAAACTTGGAACATTTTATCTGAATTGGTTGCCATGCAGTAAAATGGCAGTCTGGGCATTGAGGCAACTTTAAGTGATGTTTGCTGGTTCACAAATTGCAACATAAGTTTAACATGGTAGTAAGCCTTTTACAATGATGAACCGCAAACAACAGCTACTTGGCCAATTATTGGGGGCAAAGAATCCAATTAGTTTTAATCACATTGCCAATTCTGAATCATTACATACTATCCTAAACAAATGTTATAACTCGCACTCAAACCAAACCTTTCTCTGTATCCTCAGGCTAAAGTCAATAGGACCAATTTTCCTGTGTTTTATGTCAAGCTTATGAGAAAGGGTCAGAGACCAGTGATGCTGGGTCTCTGCCCCCGTTTACATTGCCACAGCATTTCTGGGTTTTCCCTGGGAGGAAATTATTGAAATGAAAAAGAGGGGAGCTTCCAGGCCTCATGTTTCTCTTCAATCACTGGTGGGGCACTCGAGTGGCACCCAGAAGAAGTCGTCCTCACCTCCTGCCCCCATTCTGTCTCCGATCTCAGAGTTTGGACAGCAGGTATGAGTGTCTAACCCATGTAAATGTCCTGAACCTGCAAATACAAGTTCTTCCAGGTCTCTGGGTACATTCTGACAGCCTAGCAACCAGGTATAGGGCCGCAGGAAAAGAAGCCCCAATGTGACTAAATTTATGATTCTACAAAACTTTCAGAATGTGTTAAGATCAGTGTGCCTGCCAGACTGATATATGTGAGGCATCTGGTCCCAATATTAATGAGTGTTGCCCACATTGTTGCTCACTGGAATATGTGCAACAAATCCCCATTGCATCACATTATAGGGTACTCAGGCGTACTATTGTATAAATGAAGAATAAGCACAAGTGATTAAAGAATTGGCCAAGCAAGCCTTAGACATGTTTTACGACCAATTTTTTTCTACTTGTGATTTTCTAGACAGCTACACTTTGTGTGCCCAAGTGCTTGCGCACATTTTGCGCCATACCTGAATTAAGGTTCCTGTATGCATGCAAAATATTTATTATATTAATATTTGATACAATTTCTTGTTTTTTTGTGCAAGGATTGCACTCTTTTACCTTCAAAGCCCACTTAAAATGGGCACAAAGGAAGCTCTATGCATTATAGTGCTCTTAAAGGGCAACAGGCTTTGAACTTTTATTTATTGCAATTTCTATTGTGATATTTCTCAATACTTATTAATTTTCTACTAAAATGCATTTTAGGAATAATTTTGGGAAGGAAAAATGCTTATTTGTTCATTACTATATCATTGTTTTTAAATGTCCTGAAAAAAATGTCCATTATTACCCACTAAATCGCTGGAAAACAGACTGTTATTGAAGCATTTACAGGCCTTCAAAAGAACAGAAATAGATGAAGAACGAGAGGGCACACGAAAAGGAGCTCTTCCAATACCAACATTTACTGGATCTCAGGGAACCACAAGGCATCCAGATATAAGCTATAAAGTACTGGCGAAAGGTCATCGACCTGAAACGTTAACTCTGTTTCTCTCTCCACAGATGCTGCCTGACCTGCTGAGTATTTCCAGCATTTTCTGTTTATATATAAGCTGTAAAGTCCTGTGACAGGCAGCAACTGAAGATGAAGTTAATGATGGGGATTGGTTTGGATGTGCCCCAGCTTCAATATTGACTAGTTGTAATGCAAGAGGTAGAAGAAGTAATTCGAGGGAAATCAGCTGGCACCTGACCTGGAATGTCTGAACCTCTTGTTATGCCACCAGCCATATCTGTAGGCATTGGCACACCTACCTGCCAATGACCAAGGACAACTGTGTCTGCAGGCTCGGTGTGGCAGAGAGCTTTGCCACCTGCTGCAAGGGCACCTGCAGACAACCTGCAACATAGGAATGAGACTGAGACTGTCAGTTGCAGCCTTGGTCACCAGCCACTTTCAACTTTTCTGCCCCTTGCCTGATCCCAGATATCAGCTAATGTGCTGGCCATATCAAAGAGGTACTCATGCATCAGTCAGCATGCACAGCACTTTAATCTCTTTTCCCCAGGAGCTTGACATGGCTGCCCTTTTTCAAAACACTGCTGCATTTGAGAAAGTACAGGGGCCATTGATGGTGGCCATGTGGTCATTCAGCCAGCTCAGTGTGCACAGGTGAAGAGGACCATACAGTGGTGACAAAAGAGGAGCATTCCACCACCACTTACCCCTGCTCACCTGGTCGAGAGCGGAATGTTGGCCAGAACAAGAAGCAAACTCCCTGTTTTCTTTTCTTTGAATAGTGCCACGGGATCTTGAAACCCACTTAAACCAATGAAACAGGCAGACAGCAATTTTTTAGAATCTCATCAAAACAACAGTACCGCTGACAGAGCAGCACTCTGGTAGTACTGCACTGGGGTGTCCATCTAGATCGTACAAAGTTTGAACCCACAACTGTCTGACTGACGTGCCACCACTTGAGCCAAGCTGGCATGCAGGCGATATTCTGAAGGTTGGCCACTTACAATTAAAATGGTACTGAAAGACTGGCATAGCAAAAATAAATGACACTGTAGATAGAATTTAAAGATAAATGCCTTTATGAAAGAAATCTAAACTATATTACAGATACATGAAGTATCACTTATATTATAAAACCCATACACATACCAATGTTGTATCTTGTAAGTGTGTCTATGCAATGCCCCTGGGATCACAATCATTCAGTTCACAATTAGGACAATATATGACAGTAAAACAGTAAAGGAAAAGCTTTGCTGTATTACTGTACATGGTATTTTAATATCACTTGTGTTGTAATATTTGGTGCTTTTGTTTTCTTTACAGATTTAAAGAGTAATAGCTGCCAAGCTGCAGAAGCAGCAGCTAGTCCAAATATCTCCTACAGGGAATAGATAGGGGTTTCTGTGGTCGCGACCGAGACTCCAGGATGGTATGTTGCCTCCCTGGTGCAAGGGTCAAGGATGTCTCGGCGCGGGTGCAGAACATTCTGGAGGGGGAGGGGGAACAGCCAGTTGTCGTGATACATGTTGGTACCAACGACGTAGCTAAAAAAAGGGAAGAGGTCCTACAAGTAGAATTTAGGGAGTTAGGAGCCAAGCTAAAAAGTAGGACCTCGAAGGTAGTAATCTCTGGATTACTACCAGTGCCACGTGCTAGTAAGAGTACAGAGAACAGGATAGTTAGGCTAAATACGTGGCTTGAGCAGTGGTGTAAGAGGGAGGGTTTTAAATTTTTGAGGCATTGGAACCAGTTTTGTGGTAGGTGTGACCTATACAAAAGGGACGGTCTACACCTGTGCAGAGATGGAACTGATGTTCTCGGGGTAATTTTTGATAAAGCAGTTCGGGAGCATTTAAACTAGTATGGCAGGGGGCTAGAAACCTATGTAGTGAAATAGAGGAAAGTGAAAGGCAGACAGAAATAAATGGTAAAAGGGTGAGGAACAAAAAACAAAGGGCCAAACTAATTCATAAAAAATGTGAGCATAAAAAAAGCCTGAGGGTTTTATACCTTAATGCGAGAAGCATCAGGAACAAGGTAGATGAATTAGCTGTGGAAATAGAGGTTAATAATTATGATCTAATTGGGATTACGGAAACATGGTTGCAGGGTGAGCAGGGCTGGGAGCTTAACATACAGGGGTATTCAGTATTTAGGAAGGATCGACAAAAAAGAAAGGGAGGAGGGGTAGCATTGCTAGTAAAAGAGGGGATAAATGCAATTGAAAGGAAGGATATTAACTCAGTTAATACAGAATCTATATGGGTGGAGCTAAGAAATAGCGAGGGGCGAAAAACATTAATAGGAGTGGTATATAGGCCTCCAAATAGTAAAATAGAGGTTAGGGAGGGCATCACGAGGGAAATTAGAGAAGCGTGCAATAAGAGCACAGCTGTCATCATAGGTGACTTTAACTTACATATAGATTGGACTAGCCTAATCAGTAAAAATAATGAGGAGGAGGAATTCCTTGAGTGTTTAAGGGATGGTTATCTGGATCAATATGTCGAGGAACCAACTCGGGAACAGGCTATATTGGACTGGGTACTGTGCAATGAGAAGGGACTAATCAGTAATCTTGTTGTACGGGGACCCTTGGGTCAGAGCGATCATAACATGATCGATTTCTCACTCGAAATGGAGAGCGAAGAAATTGACTCAGAGACTAAGGTCCTGAATTTAAACAAGGGGAATTATGATGCCATGAGACGGGAACTGAGTAGGTCTGATTGGACAACGTTCCTGAGAGGACTGGAGGTAGATAAACAATGGCAAACATTTAAAGATAGAATGACAAAATTGCAAAAATTGTTTATACCAATCTGGCATAAAAGGAAATCTAAAAAGGTGACTCAACCGTGGATAACAGGGGAAATTAGAGACAGCATAAAATCCAAAGATAGGGCGTATAAAATAGCCAAAAAAAGCGCCAGAGCGGAAGATTGGGAACAGTTTAAGATAGAGCAAAGGAGGGCAAAGGGCATGATCAAGAGGGGCAAAATAGCTTACGAAAACAAGCTGGCGGAAAATATAAAAACTAACTCCAAAAGCTTTTATAAATATATCAAAAGGAAAAGACTGGTGAAAACCAAAGTTGGTCCATTGCAGTCAGATACGGGGGAATATATAATGGGAAATAAGGAAATGGCAGATCAACTAAATGCATACTTTGGGTCAGTCTTTACGAAGGAAGACACAAAAACCCTCCCTGGGATATCGGGAAAAATAGGGACATTGGCAAAGGAGGAACTGACGCAAATCAATATCTCTAAGGATATGGTGTTAAGGAAGCTAAAGGGATTGAAGGTGGACAAATCCCCAGGGCCTGATAACATGCATCCTAGGGTACTGAAGGAGGTGGCCCTAGAGATAGCGGATGCACTAAGGATGATTTTTCAGAATTCATTAGACTCGGGAACAGTGCCGATGGATTGGAGGGTAGCTAACGTTACCCCACTATTCAAAAAGGGGGGTAGGGAAAAAGCAGGTAATTACAGACCTGTAAGCCTTACATCAGTTGTGGGCAAAATGCTGGAGTCCATCATTAAGGATGAAATAGCGGAGCACTTAGCAAATGGGGACAGGATAGGACAGAGTCAACATGGATTTACAAAGGGTAAATCGTGCTTGACTAATCTATTGGAATTTTTTGAGGGAGTAACTGGTAGAATAGATGGGGGAGAGCCAGTAGATGTGGTGTACCTGGACTTCCAAAAGGCCTTCGATAAGGTCCCACATAAAAGATTAGCATGGAAAATTGAGGCTCATGGGATAAAGGGGAAAGTTTTGGCGTGGATAGGGAACTGGCTGTCAGATAGAAAACAGAGAGTTGGAATAAACGGCTCATTTTCTGAATGGCAGGCAGTAACAAGTGGGGTACCACAGGGATCTGTCCTGGGCCCCCAGCTGTTCACAATTTACATTAATGACCTGGATCAGGGAGTCGGATGCAGCATTTCCAAATTTGCAGACGACACTAAACTAGGAGGTGGGGTGGGCTCAGAGGAAGAGACCAGGAAGCTCCAGAGCGATTTGGACAGACTGGGCGATTGGGCGGATAAATGGCAGATGCACTATAATGTGGACAAGTGCGAAGTTATCCACCTTGGGTGCAGGAACGGGAGGGCAAATTATTATTTAAATGGCAATAGATTGGGAGAGGGGGAAGTACAGAGAGACCTGGGTGTTCTTGTACACCAGTCACTGAAGGCGAGCATGCAGGTGCAACAGGCGGTCAAGAAGGCAAACGGTATGCTGGCCTTCATAGCAAAAGGGTTAGAATACAGGAACAGGGATACCTTGCTGCAGCTGTACAGGGCACTGGTGAGACCACACCTCGAGTACTGTGTACAGTTTTGGTCGCCTCATCTGAGGAAGGATGTTCTTGCCATGGAGGGGGTGCAGCGGCGATTCACCAGGCTGATACCAGGAATGGCGGGAATGACCTATGAGGAGAGACTATGTAGTTTAGGGATGTACACACTGGAGTTTAGAAGATTGAGAGGGGACCTCATAGAAGTGTATAAAATTCTGACAGGTCTAGACAGACTGGATGCAGAAGGAATGTTTCCCTTGGCGGGTGAGAACAGAACTAGAGGACATAATTTAAGGATAAGGGCTAAACCATTTAGGACAGAGATGAGGGGGAATTTCTTCACTCAGAGAGTGGTGAACCTGTGGAACTCATTGCCACAGAGGGCAGTGTACGCCAGCTCATTAAATATATTTAAGAGGGAATTAGATATATTTCTACGGGCAAAAGGGGTTAAGGGTTACGGAGAGAAGGCGGGGACGGGATACTGAATTAAAGGATCAGCCATGATCTCATTAAATGGCGGAGCAGGCACGAAGGGCCGAATGGCCTACTCCTGCTCCTATCTTCTATGTATCTATGTATCTAGGATGGTACTGTGGATCAGAGACTACTTTGGCCACAGAAGAACTGGATGGTAGCCCCAGAACCCTCCTCTCCCAAAAAATAATCAGCAGACTTGAGAAGGCTTTGAATAGCAATGTCCTGGTACAAAGTGGAGGTTGATTGCAAATTATTAGGCAATGTGATTTGTCAGACATAATCTGGATACAGCTACATTGCACATTGGTATGAACACTGTAAATACCACATACTGTACCCTTGTCCAGTAGGCTCTAAGATTGTGGTAACATGTTGAAGGGTAATATCTCTTTTGGCTGATGTGTTATTGCAACTTATTTGGTGGGCAACAGAAAAAGCTTTGTATGGGCTAATGAAAGATGAAAGGTCTTTTCACTATTTAGCGGTGCAGTATGGACTCTTGAGTGAGCGGTTTTGTTGCCGATATTTATCCCCCTTGCTCAAAAATTTGACTCCTCCTTGTACCTCATCAATGCTCTCTTCTGAGATGCTTGAAGACTCAAAGATACATGCAACTAAGCTAGTTGAAGATGACTCATTCATAGACATGTGAAGGATATTGTTCCATTAATAAATTTGCTCTAAACATGCACTGGAAATTCAGAACAGATGTTAACCACAGAGGCATGAAATAATTTGAGTTTCAAGTTAGTTGAGGAAGATGGACACAACTTTATTTACGTGAATCAATGACTACACAAACTGATGCTAGCAAACTGATTGAGGTCGATGATATAAATAGTGCTTTCAAATTACTTGCACAGTAAAGAAAGATTGATTTACAAAGGCATTTGTATTTCACATTTACCAGACTGCTGAGTCTTTGAAAATTATTAGCTCCCCTCATGGATTAGTAGAATAGTTTGATGATCACGAGATCTGACCAAGTAGATATTTTTTGCGTGCCTCAGCTCTTTTGGGTATGTTTGGACTCTGTATTATTGAATTTCACTTTCCTGTTTATCCAGTCGAGATGATTAATCCATCTCCAACCACTGTGGAGTGTTTGTGCAATTCTGGAAATTTTGTTAGCTTTCTTAGATATCACGGTCCATTCATGTGTCCAACCTTCTGTATTTAGCAGTGTTGATTTCATGTCAAAAGTCAATTTTAATAACATAATTGTTTCGACATGGCTGCTCTTTGCACCTTAGTCTTACTTCCCATTTTGTGTCTTTTACTGTCATTGGTTTATGATGCCACATTCATCAGCATGTACTTGTTTTAAGGTGGCTGGAATTATATGCCAAGTTTGCATACACTAAATTATTAGCATGTATGTACTAGCATAGATAACTGCCTCCATCGTGTGCATGGAAGAAGTAGATTTGAAAAATTCAAACTAACTTTTGATTGCTTAGTGAAGATGTTGCATCTCAGAATTGTCAGCTTCCCGCATGAGTGGTATGTGAATCCACTTACTACAGTCTGCACCACTTAAAGCGGCCACGTTGTTAACATGATTCACCCACTATAAGCGTTGGACAGGAAAATCATCATAGGTTGTACGAACCTCCCAGAGGATTCGGTGTGCATCATTAAGAGATGCGAAACTAAAGTAAAGCCATGTGAATTAAAGGTAGCAGCATATGGTAGATATTGGAGGCTGAATCAAATAAATGACACAAAACAATGCTGACATTTAATTTGATTTTAATGTATTCAAAACACCGCCTTATTAAATGGTACTTGAAACCTCCATGTTAATTTTTGAAAGACATTTACAAAGGAGGTGGCAGCAGTTCAGGACCTTTGAAATTGACCAGCTCACATTCAATAAGCAAGGGGCTAGCAACATGTGATTTCAGTAGAAAATAGTTTAAGTTAAGACTTCTTATAAACAATATATCCACTGACAACATCCAGTACTCCCTCACCAGGACAGTCCGTTGGCATCCACTGCCATTTGCCCTGCAGCCATGGTGGCTTCCAATTATTTAATTGTGATTTGTGCAAAATGAATAAATACCATTTATTTTGTTTTGTTTAATTCGTTTTGCCTCTGAAATGGCAGGTTATTTTAAGAGGACTTCCACTGCTCTCCATCAGCAACAAAGGGGCAAAGCGATTAATGAATTGCCTGAAATTGCCAGCGCACTTTTACTTCATTGTAAGCGACGCGTTTGTAATCAATTTCTATGGTGATGGGAAATGGTTGTTGTTAATTGTTCGGTACAGATGGTTGCTCGCCATAAGGGTGGGTGGTGTAAGTGGTGGGGATGGTACAATGTAACTGGCTGAAGTGCTTTAACACCCATGTTTTGGGGTATCACTCCCAAAATATTTACTTTTTTTAGTTGAGTAGGTTAGCACCATATATTTGTTTGCATTACTGTGAAAAACTGGGATGATATTTAAATTTTGTGAGGTTATATTAGGATGAACCAAAACAGACTTTTAAAGCAGTCATTGTAACCACTGATATTTTGTTTCTATGTACATGATAAGAACTCTGCTAAAATTAATAGCAATTCACATATTTCATGATAAACGATTCTCAGAGGCCAGGTGTCGACATTTTAATAAGCACCACTTTTGATGCTGAATTAAATGTCAGTAATATAACCACCCTTGCTTTTGAAAGTATTTTTAATGAAGTAAGTTCTTGGAGTATCCAATCATCAGGTTAATTAATTTTCCCAATAAATGGTATTTCATAAAGAGCGCTTAATCCACAGTTCGCTCTTGAAGAAACAGTTGTATTTAATAATATTAATAAAACTACCTATTTATATTTTCTTCTGAACATAATTATTAACACTTCATCCTGGCAATTTAGATCCTATTATAGCATTAACATTTCCCAGAGGAAAGGAAAGAAAATCGGTGGACAAGTTTGGTTGCTCTTATTTACCTCCCTATTACTGGTTACAGAGTAAGAATGAAAACAAAACAAAATCATGTGGGTTTAAATATCAACCAAGTCAAGAAAGTTGTTTTGAAAACTTTTAATTCATGCGTGACTTAAAGCCTGAAGAAAATAACTAGGAAATAACATGCAAGTATCTGTTTAATACCAAATTGAATTTACTGTTAGTTCCTGACTGAACATTTGCTACTTAAACGACTCAGCATTAAATTTTGCAAATAGCTTGTATTATCATTAAAGTCCAGTCTCTGAAATTCTAAAAGAGGAAGGAAAGTTAGGACAGTTTATCTTGCTCAAAACATTTATTTTCACCCCATCGGTAACAGACTCAAAGGTTAAAAAAAACAACTCATTCCACTGGACAGTAGCAAGTACACTATATCATGAAAATGTAAATTAAAATCAGCACTTTCAGTATTTAAGTGTTTGATTGTTAGTGAGGGATGTAGGTTATTGATTGAGTTTGAATGGTAAGTTGACAATCTCAATTACACTACCAGGCACAGTGCCAATTAAATAATACTGAGCCAAAATGAAGCATAACGAAGGAGAGAAGGGGGAGCATATTTCAATCACTAGCAGCTGAAGGCGCAGGCAACACCTCTAGAGATAGGCAATCTGACAGCTCTTCCAATTTCACAGGATGGTAAAACTAAAACAATATGGCCTAGAAATCTGGCCACGCAGTGCCTGTTTTTTGGGATCTAAATGACCTTTTAAGCCTCGAATACGAGGGGAAGGAAGCGCATGCTCATTACGAACCGGACATGCACTGCCCGCCATATTGGTGAATGCCAAAAGATCGGCGTGCAGTGCCCACTCCTGAAAAGGGCATTCAGCCTTTGCACATGTAAATAAGGGGCCTGACGCCTGCTTGAGGACCCCACTGCAAGATTGGTTTGCCCTGAGACATGGGTGCCTGAACTCAGAAAAATCAGGTCTGCAGGCAGCCTAACACAAGGTTCTTAAAGGGA
The DNA here is from genome assembly GCF_052327205.1 of Somniosus microcephalus. Taxonomy (NCBI): domain Eukaryota; kingdom Metazoa; phylum Chordata; class Chondrichthyes; order Squaliformes; family Somniosidae; genus Somniosus; species Somniosus microcephalus. The sequence continues at coordinate 51,011,272 of NC_141000.1, forward strand.
CCTCCTGTTAGGCCGCAACCAACAAGATAAGATTTTGAAATATACTTACCTGAGTGTGGAAGCAGAGGAGCAGAGTGCTCCTCCCGACCCAACATTCAAAGAATGCAGGCCTCGTCCAGCCACCACTCTTCCCCGATCATCACCACAACTCCCCCCTCCCCCGATCACCGTCACAATTCACCCCTCCCCCGATCGTCACAATTCACCCCTCCCCCGATCATCACAATTCACCCCTCCCCCGATCGTCACAATTCACCCCTCCCCCGATCACCGTCACAATTCACCCCTCCCCCGATCGTCACAATTCACCCCTCCCCCGATCATCGTCACAATTCACCCCTCCCCCGATCGTCGCCGCTACCTCCCCCTCCCCCTCCCCTCGCCGCTACCTCTCCCCCTCCCCCAATCATCACTGCTACCTCTCCCCCTCCCCCGATCATCGCCGCTACCTCTCCCCCTCCCCCTCCCCTCGCCGCTACCTCTCCCCCTCCCCCTCCCCTCGCCGCTACCTCTCCCCCTCCCCCAATCATCACCGCTACCTCTCCCCCTCCCCCGATCATCACCGCTACCTCTCCCCCTCCCCTCGCCGCTACCTCTCCCCCTCCCCCTCCCCTCGCCGCTACCTCTCCCCCTCCCCCGATCATCGCCGCTACCTCTCCCCCTCCCCCGATCGTCGCCGCTACCTCTCCTCCTCCCCCTCCCCTCGCCGCTACCTCTCCCCCTCCCCCCTCCCCTCCCTCTCCCCCTCCCCCAATCATCACCGCTACCTCTCCCCCTCCCCCGATCATCACCGCTACCTCTCCCCCTCCCCCTCCCCTCGCCGCTACCTCTCCCCCTCCCCCGATCATCGCCGCTACCTCTCCCCCTCCCTCTCCCCTCGCCGCTACCTCTCCCCCTCCCCCAATCGTCGCCGCTACCTCTCCCCCTCCCCCGATCGTCGCCGCTACCTCTCCTCCTCCCCCTCCCCTCGCCGCTACCTCTCCCCCTCCCCCCCTCTCCCCCTCCCCCAATCATCACCGCTACCTCTCCCCCTCCCCCGATCATCACCGCTACCTCTCCCCCTCCCCCTCCCCTCGCCGCTACCTCTCCCCCTCCCCCGATCATCGCCGCTACCTCTCCCCCTCCCTCTCCCCTCGCCGCTACCTCTCCCCCTCCCCCAATCATCACCGCTACCTCTCCCCCTCCCCCGATCATCGCCGCTACCTCTCCCCCTCCCCGATCATCGCCGCTACCTCTCCCCCTCCCCTCCCCTCTACCTCTCCCCCTCCCCCAATCATCACCGCTACCTCTCCCCCTCCCCCGAACATCACCGCTACCTCTCCCCCTCCCCTCGCCACTACCTCTCCCCCTCCCTCTCCCCTCGCCGCTACCTCTCCCCCTCCCCCGATCATCGCCGCTACCTCTCCCCCTCCCCCGATCGTCGCCGCTACCTCTCCCCCCTCCCCCTCCCCTCGCCGCTACCTCTCCCCCTCCCCCTCCCCTCGCCGCTACCTCTCCCCCTCCCCCAATCATCACCGCTACCTCTCCCCCGATCATCACCGCTACCTCTCCCCCTCCCCCTCCCCTCGCCGCTACCTCTCCCCCTCCCCCGATCATCGCCGCTACCTCTCCCCCTCCCTCTCCCCTCGCCGCTACCTCTCCCCCTCCCCCAATCATCACCGCTACCTCTCCCCCTCCCCCGATCATCGTCACAATTCACCCCTCCCCGATCATCGTCACAATTCACCCCTCCCCCGATCATCGTCACAACTCCCCCCTCCCCCGATCGTCGCCGCTACCTCTCCCCCTCCCCGATCATCGCCACTACCTCTCCCCTCCCCCGATCATCACCGCTACCTCTCCCCTCCCCCGATCATGACCGCTACCCCTCCCCCGATCATCGCCGCTACCTGTCCCCCTCCCCCATCATCACCACTACCTCTCCCCCTCCCCCAATCATCGCCGCTACCTCTCCCCTCCCCCGATCATCACCACTACCTCTCCCCCTCCCCAATCATCGCCGCTACCTCTCCCCCTCCCTCGATCATCGCCGCTACCTCTACCTCTCCCCCTCCCCCGATCATCGCTGCTACCTCTCCCCCTCCCCCGATCATCACCACTACCTCTCCCCCTCCCCCGATCATCGCCGCTACCTCTCCCCTCCCCCGATCATTGCCGCTACCTCTCCCCCTCCCCCGATCATCGACGCTACCTCTCCCCCTCCCCCAATCATCGCCGCTACCTCTTCCCCCTCCCCATCACCACTACCCCTCCCCTCCCCCGATCATCGCCACTACCTCTCCCCCTCCCCCGATCATCGTCGCTGCCTCTCCCCTTCCCCTGATCATCGCTGCTACCTCTCCCCCTCCCCCGATCATCGCCGCTACCTCTCCCCTCCCCCGATCATCACCGCTACCTCTTCCCCCTCCCCCATCATCACCACTACCTATCCCCCTCCCCCAATCATCGCCGCTACCTCTCCCCTCCCCCGATCATCACCACTACCTCTCCCCCTCCCCCGATCATCGGCGCTACCCTCTCCCCCCTCCCCCGATCATCGGCGCTACCTCTCCCCCTCCCCCGATCATCGCCGCTACCTCTCCCCCGATCATCGCCGCTGCCTCTCCCCTCCCCCGATCATCGCAGCTACACCTCCCCCTCCCCCGATCATCCCCGCTACCTCTTCCCCCTCCCCCATCATCACCGCTACCTCTCCCCCTCCCCGAATCATCACCGCTACCTCTCCCCCGATCATCGCCGCTACCTCTCCCCCTCCCCCGATCATCACCGCTACCTCTCCCCCTCCCCCGATCATCGCCACTACCCCTCCCCTCCCCCGATCATCGCCACTACCTCGCCCCCTCCCCCGATCATCACCGCTACCTCTCCCCCTCCCCCGATCATCGCTGCTACCTTTCCCCCTCCCTCGATCATCGCCGCTACCTCTCCCCCTCCCCCGATCATCGCCGCTGCCTCTCCCCTCCCCCCATCATCGCCGCTACCTCTCCCCCTCCCCCAATCATCGCCGCTACCTCTCCCCCTCCCCCGATCATCGCCGCTACCTCTCCCCCGCCCCCGATCATCGCCGCTACCTCTCCCCCTCCCCCGATCATCGCCGCTACCTCTCCCCCTCCCCCGATCATCCCCGCTACCTCTTCCCCCTCCCCCATCATCACCGCTACCTCTCCCCCTCCCCCGATCATCGCCGCTACCTCTCCCCCTCCCCCTCCCCCGATCGTCACCGCTAACTCTCCCCCTCCCCCGATCATCACCGCTACCTCTCCCCCTCCCCCGATCATCGCTGCTACCCTGTTCGAAGCAGTATAGTGAGAGTATAATTTTGATACAAGATCAAGATAAAGACTAACATACTTTTAAGGAGAATATTTCTTTTAATGTCACTAGAGGTAACAATAAGTCATCCAATTTTTACTGAAAAGTAGTAATTTGAGGTTTCATGGAGAGTATTTGCTTTCCTTTAGAGCTATCATTCAATCATTTGGGCATTAGAAAGAAAGGTAATTGTAAATTGTCTCAGTCATAGCTCTATAAAAATCATTAGAAACGGATTTTCTCTCCAAGTTAAGGTCATTTGATAAGTATTTCTGGGTGAATTACCAAAATGACAAGGCATTGCAATTTCAACATTTGAAAGTAAAGTTTAATAAATAAATAACCCTCATTTCCAGTTCTAACCTTCTCACACCAAGAGGTAGGTAGATAAATGGCTCGGATTTTGCGATCAGCAACGAAGTGATGGCGCTCGCCGCTGACCTCAAAGAAAGCTGCCCACAAAGATCTAGCAATCTCTGTGGCGTGGATTTCACCTCTCCTGATGTTAATTTGAATCTGGCGCCAAGTCTAGGGGATCTCCAGTGTCCAGCAACAGTCACGTTATCAAGCTGGCTAAGCAGCCTATTACATTGAAAAATTCTTAGAGACAGCAAAACAGGAATTTAATGCACTGATTATCCTTCACTTTTAATACATTTTACAGAGAGAAAAATAAAGATTGGGACATACACATAGGATTAAGAAGCTGAATTATCATAAAATAAAAAGTATTTAAAACTATGAAATTTTTATCATAATGGAAAAATTTGACATTCCACAAATATAAAATTTGTTTTTCAGAGCCAGAGAGGTTGTTCAGCAGTAGTTATGACTCATTATGCCATTAAAAACCCAGTTACACCTCATTGGATAAGGTTTAACGTTTTCGGGGTTTTTTAACAGCGATGTTAGACCGTCAAATTTGAAGTTCTCCTTAGTTCAGTGAATTCAATTGATTGCCGTCTGTGGGGAGTTCAACAGCGCGCTCTGTGGAGGAGCAGGGTATCACTGACAGCAACTTCTGGATTTCCGCATTTAACTGCGCATGTGCGGACGTCAGAAGTTGCCGTCAGTTCCGCAGTTTTAATGACGCCGAACACTGACAGTTTCACTGTCGTCACAATCGCAAATTCCGGGCCAATACGTTTTCATCATTCTTGTCCCCTTCGTGCCCGGCTTCACACACTTGCTTTTGTCGATTTTTCCAAATCATTTAGAACTCTCAGTTTGTTGCCTCTTTACTGTGATGTATTTGTTCAATTTAAAGCTGCATTCGTCATATTAATTTACAGGCATACTGAGGCTTTTTTTGGGGGAAGGTATTGTATTAATTAATGTACCTTGCATCAACACATATTTGCATTTGGTAATTGTGTATGAGATGTAAATGGAATGGAAATTAAATTTAATCTATTATAATGAAGCACCTGGTGCTGCAAAAGGACAGAGCCACTGCTCCAGTCCACCAAATGTGGCACAAAGACAGAATGGCTGAAGAAAGCCAAGTGCCAGCAGACCTTCCAGGAAGAGGGAGGCACATTTCAATGGTGAGGAGTCATAGTTCCTGGTCCCAGAGGTCTTTGAAGCAAGAACAAATTATTTGGCACCAGTAATCAAAGGCCAAATAACAGTGGCTTCCAAAATTTCTGCTAATACTGTCAAAAGGCTGACTGCATGGTTAGAAGTGTGAAGGGAAGCCAACGGTTTTAGAGAGTTGGAATGACTTGAATTACCCCAGTGGCGGTGCAGCCTGTATTGTTCCTTATTCTAGAGCAGGCTGAGGGAGTTTATGGCCAGCCACATCTCTACCTGACAACCCATGACACCGCAACCAAATGCTGAGGCATGGGACACAAGAAACAAAATTCCAGGAGCCATCATCATAATGCGTCCACATGTACACACAAACACACAATTTGCACATGAGAGTATGCATTCAGGTATGTGCAAGTCTCCTGCTTTGAAAGGTCCTTTTTCAAATGCCATTCAAAAATATGTCAGCTTTGTGCAGCTTAACGTTCTTTCACTTTGCAATCTATAAGCGTACCAGTACAGCCACCTGGCAGTCAGTAGCCTTTCATGTCCCTAGGGAACCAAAGGAGCAAAACTGCCAGTTTTGCATCATGATTTGCCTGAACACTCTTCCTTTGATGACCTGCCACCACCTTCATCTCAGTGTGGGGGACAAATGCTGTTAGGCCTACTCCTGCTCCTGTTTCTTATGTTCTTATGTTATGAGGATGTCTTCAAAATGAAGTACCTGAACCTGGAACAAAAAAGCACAGGAAAAATAAATAAATGTGAAAATAGTATTCTCGGAACTCTGTGCAAAGGATTATTCGGGAGGTGCAGCTAATAAAGAAAGAGAGATGGACAAATTTAGCTAGTTAAGAAAAGGATTAGTAAAAGACATAAGGGATGTTAGAGATGGGATGGGAAATGTCAAGGATGGGTTTGTACAAGGAGCTAATTAATAATATAACTGGCAGATGCTATTGAACAGTATCCAGGATCAGTGGTATCCTTGAGCCATATGTCCACACCTACCTCGATGGGTTATTCAGCTGCTCTAAAAATTACTGCTCCGGCATCCCAGAACACAGGACAGGTGGGGGAGGTTTGTTCAGCAAACCTCTGGGGATGGATGATTTCTGAAGCAAAGACGACAAGAAAACAAGCACTGGGTAAATAGTACTCTGTGTGTAAATGTGGACAATTGCTTAAAAATGTTAGTGAAGTTATATTAAACATGCCTCACCTTTTCATTTTCTATCATTTTTGAGATTTTTTTTCTGCTGTAATTCCACAGGTTATTTCTTGCAAAAAATGACACATTTGCTTTAGAATTTTCTTTGAATATTTGTAGTCTCTTTTTTAATATGAAGACAGTGTCTGTGGGCAGTTCTTGGTCCCCCCTTCCCCAAGAGGTACAGAAAAACAAAGCAAAAAACCTGCACTCAATTTACTTACCAGATAGATTGCACATTATTGAACATATATCTGCACCCAATTATCTTTACAAAAAAAAATCATTTGATTATGGCTGATGGCATTATGCATCTTCCCAGAGGCTGCATGATTTGGCTTCTTTGCACTACATTAATTTAATAGCTCCAGTATGTGTCATCACAGTCCTCGAACAATATTACAGGAGGCAACAGACAACAAAACGTTTACAGAACTTCCTATAGCCCTGTGAAGCCTAATCACAAAATGAAAAATGTCACTCTATGATGAGGCTTATAGTAATGAGTTTCCCATTATGAACCCTGCGTTTAAAATATTGCATGAAGCACAGTCATTAGCCACAGCTTGAAGCTATAACTTCTGTCACCTGCAAACAAGAGAATAGCATTAATAAAACTGTAAACTATAAAATGAACATAGAATCTAAAATCCATTGATTAATGTCTTCCCCAGCAACTATTTAACAGCCAATTCTTTTTATAAAACATTTTGGTAAATTCAGAAATTGTAAGGAACAAAGAGTTGTGAATAATGCTCGAGTGACTGGCATGCACTTGCACATCAATAATCCTGGCATCACATCCCACCTGCACGTTTTATAGAATGCAAGTGTTTTTCTCATCGAGGTCAATGGTGAAAAGGAATACATACCTCCTTAGCATTGAGTTGCTCTGTGGAGATGTCAGGCACTGATGCAAAGATGTGTCCTCCTGAGCAAAGCAACAGTGACTTGAGTAATTGCTTTGAACTGTCTGGTTCCTACAATTGCTCCACGCAGGGTATGAGAGGCAGAAGTTAAATGGACCAATGGCCTTCAGTGGGGCGAGCACAGCATAAAACCACATTGCAATTGTCCTCTAATTCTTCAGATTGATCCTCTAAAACTGTTTTCTTTAATTCCTCCCTTGGGTCATATATCAAGCTAAATCAAATCTCCGAGAACAGTTTCAATAAAATTTACCTAATACTTTTACGTCCTGGAGGTTGTCTATCTTTCTGTAATCATCATCACCAATGCCCATCCTCAACATCCAATAGTATCACAGTAATGTATTCTGTGCAGGAGAGGATTGGATTCACTAGCCTCCTCATCCAATTATCCTTTTTCTTTCCTGAGATATCGTTATATGATTTACAAAATGCAAGAACCATGCCACAAACTTGTCTTTTCTTCCTTTTTGAAATCCCTTAAAGTTCTGTGTTTGACCAACTGTACTGGCAGTTTGTTCCATAAGGATACTTTTATTAATTCATGCAGCTAGACCCACCCAGGAGTGCACATCAGGAGTTCTGATGCGCAGCTCCCATAACTTCCTGTCCATTAAATTCACAAATTTGCAGTGTGGATGCAGAACATTACCCACTGTGGCACATATTGGGAATTTAGACGCAATTTTCCATTCATTAAAATTATTATTTTAAATGGGTTGATGCATCCACTAAAATAGCAAAGGATAGTCACACAAATGCATTCATCTACTAATATTGCCAGCAGTAATTTCTATAATCCATTAAATTTATCTCTCTGTCGTTTGCATGAGAAACAGGTGCTCCTAAGGTACCAAGTGTAAGATGCTACAGACCTTCAGCTTCCTTCATTATCATGTTTATTACTGTTATATTTTCTGCACCATACTCACTGAAGCACCAAGTACCGAAAAGTACACACTTTTTAAAATATCACATCAATTCTAAGTATTAATATATATTTTGCAGTGAAGTCATTAAATGTCTTCTGCTCTCCTTTCAACACACAAGTTTTTATTTACTGGTTTATGACATCAGAACTGTTGAGGATTCAGGCGTTCTCCCCACACTCTTTAGTTGTGTTCACCACAGAAGGCAGCTTCTGCATCGTGGCCCATGCCTTCTATGAATCCAAACTCAACCTTATACTGTATATTAAATGACTGGCAATAGCATGCCACAGGGTAACCACTCCAGTTGCCTATCACTAGAGCAAACAATGGAAATAGTATAGGTTGGCCACTATATACTCCTGATTTTTCTAACAGGCAGAAAAATGGCAAACAGACAGATCATATAATTCAGGCAAGAACTACTAATCGAGTTTAGTACAAGAAAGGAGTACACAGAGAAACAAGTGAAATCAGCAGATCAACTAACTGACCATACAGTTCTCAACTTTCTGTGATAAATCATTTTCTAGAATCAAAATAATAAAGCATTATTTCAAACTCTGAGTGTCCTTTAAACTAAGCTTTTTGATAAGCTTTATATGCAAGTGCATGGCTCTGCACTCACAGATGGAATTTCCTCTAATGGGCATAGTAATTAGAGACAATTAGTTCACATCTGCCCCTTTCCAATCTATTATATTTGCCCTACATGCAGGAATTCAAGGCAAGGGTGAAGGAAATCCTATTAGAAACAGCTACTGCGTTTAATTCAAAAATTACAGTGCCCTGGTCTTGTTAAAATTCATATGGAAAGGACTGAACTCTGCTTCAACCAAAACAACCATTCAACTTCATTAAGGCCTTTCCCCATTAGTCAATGCTTTGTCCTGTATGTTTGCTACACTTGTGAACAATGTACTGATAACTCATTTATTCACAAATTGTCTCCCCATCTGTTCTGTCTTGAAGGCCTCAACTCCTTGCTGGGGTATGGTGCCATGGGCATAAGCAACACTCTGGTACTTCACATCCATGTGGGTACTTTCATATGTGATGCTAGACATTTGTACACCTCCAGCCAAGGTTATTGTGATTAGTAATGAGCAACCTGACTGATTTTTTTCCCCTTCTTAAGCCCATGCAGCTGATGCCAATTGTAAAACACTTACCACTATCCCAACTAGGACCAACTAACCCAGCGCTGCCCAGAGTGGTGATGGTGGCTGTCTCACTCATCTGTATGGCTCAGCTACTCATTAGATAAACCGGTTAAGCCACCAGTAGAGCCCTGATCACTTATAATGGATTGTCCTCAAGTGGACTCTTTTCAGCCAATGGCACATTTTAAAAATTCATTCCTGGGATGTGGGCATCGCTGGCAAGGCCAGCATTTATTGCCCATCCCATATTGCCCTCAAGAAGGTGGTGGTGAACCACCTTCTTGAACCGGTGCAGTCCGCATGGTGAAGGTACTCCCATAAGGCTGTTAGGGAGGGAGTTCCAGGATTTTGACCCAGCGACGATGAAGAAACAGTGATATATTTCCAAGTCAGGATGGTGTGTGACTTGGAGGGGAACCTGGAGGTGATGGCATTCCTGTGTGCCTGCTGCCCTTGTCCTTCTAGGTGGTAGAGGTCGTGGGTTTGGGAGATGCTGCTGAAGAAGCCTTGGCGAGTTGCTGCAGTGTATCTTGTAGATAGTACACACTACAGTCACGGTGTGCCGGTGGTGGAGGGAGTGAATGTTTAAGGTGGTGGATGGGGTGCCAATCAAGCAAGCTGCTTTGTCCTGGATGGTGTCGAGCTTCTTGAGTGTTGTTGGAGCTGCACTCATCCAAGCAAGTGGAGAGTATTCCATCACACTCCTTACTTGTGCCTTGTAGATGGTGGAAAGGCTTTGGGAGTCAGGAGGTGAAACAGTCATCGCAGAATACCCAGCCTCTGACCTGCTCTTGTAGCCACAGTATTTATATGGCTGGTCCAGTTAAATTTCTGGTCAATGGTGAACCCCAGGATATTGATGGTGGGGATTCGGCGACGGTAATGCCGTTGAATGCCAAGGGGTGGTGGTTAGACACTCTCTTGTTGGAGATAGTCGTCGCCTAGCACTTGTGTGGCGCGAATGTTACTTGCCATTTATCAGCCCAAGCCTGAATGTCATCCAGGTCTTGCTGCATCCAGGCATGGACTGCTTCATTTTCTGAAGAGTTGCCAATGGAACTGAACACTGCAAACATCAGCGAACATCCCCACTTCTGACCTTATGATGGTGGGAAGGTCACTGATGAATCAGCTGAAGATAGTTGGGCTTAGGACACTGACCTGAGTAACTCCTGCAGCGATGTCCTGGGCTGAGCTGATTGACCTCCAACAACCACAACCATTATCCTTTGTGCTAGCCAGTGGAGAGTTTTTCCCCCGATTCCCATTGACTTCAATTTTACTAGGGTTCCTTGATGCCACACTCAGTCAAATGCTGCCTTGATGTGAAGGGCAGTCACTCTCACCTCACCTCTAGAATTCAGCTCTTTTTTCCATGTTTGAACCAAGGCTGTAATGAGGTCTGGAGCTGCGTGGTCCTGGAGGAACCCAAACTGTTGAGCAGGTTATTGGTGAGTAAGTGCCGCTTGATAGCACTGTCGACAACACCCTCCATCACTTGTCCTTCTTTCTGTGGACAGGACATACATGGGCAATTTTCCACATTGTCGGATAGATGCCAGCGTTGTAGCTGTACTGGAACAGCTTGGCTAGAGGCGCGGCTAGTTCTGGAGCACAAGTCTTCAGCACGACAGCAGGGATATTGTCGGGGCCCACAGCCTTTGCTGTATCCAGTTTCTTGATATCACGTTTCAGATAAAGGTTTGACTTTTATTTTCTAGTTTTGCAGACATTTGTTTTTAGCTTGAGAAAAGTCAGACTTATCAACTTATTTTCCAACATAAATATTATTTCAAAATCCAAGTCCGCGAGAATCTGGGGAAATTAATGTCTGAATAACTCTGTTGAGGTACTTCATTAACTCTGCTCAAAAAGGTTGCAACTTGGATCACTGTCCAAGGTTTAGAAGGATGCTTATGCATTTTTTGATCGTATCAAAGATGTGGCTAGGATCAATCAGCTTGCATGGAATGCAAAGTACTCTCTTAACTGCTTTGGACTACAGATCTTAATTTCCAGTGGATGTAATTTTCTATGTACAACAACATTTCATTCAGGTAACAAATAGTGCATTTCAGTCCCCTTTCTCATACATTGACCGGATTAATGTAAGGGAGTGGGGAGACAAAGCGCTTAAATCATCCATTGTGTCTGAATACTAGGCTGTGTTATAGGTATATAAATACAATGTTAGATTTGGGAGTGCAGAAGGAGCTGCATCAGTATCAATTAGAGTCATGGAAGGTGATTTTTAACTCCCGCCGGAAACCAGGCAATACGGGAGTTGAAATTGAAGTGCAGACTTACCGCTACTCTTCCGCCCTGCAACCACTTTCCCACTGCTGGCTTAATGGGTGGCTGAGGTGCCCATCTAACTCAGGTAGCAGCTTCATGAATGCATTTGAATTAGGTTCCTATTACACAGATAGAATCCTAAAGCCATTTTTACGGCCTACTGGGCGAAGGCTCCACTCAGGAAAACCCGTCAGCTAAGAAGTGAAGGCCCTCAAAGATGGCGGGGGGGGGGATTATTTCTGTGGGGCCAGGAGGGGAGGGTTTCCGGCAGGAATGGGGCGGTGAGTCGATTTTTGCTATTTTATAGGCCCATCTGCCTTGTTCCCACTGGGCGGGTTGGCTTAAGATCACCCCGTTATGGTTTTTTTGCAATATAAAATACATATTATATTGCAATTTTTTTACACTAATATTGCATTGCCCAAAGTAGCCTACATAATTAAAGAAATGTGTAATGAAATCACCTTTAGAAAAATGTAATTTTCCATTTTAACCTGCCTGACAGTACTTAAAACTAAAAATCCTAAGCAGACACGATCACTGAATTATTCCGGTTTCTAATAAAAACTTCAGCAGCCTTTATTTATCTAGCTCTTTGACGACAAAGAGAGAAAATGTCTTTAATTAACTAGGTTATTGGTAACTTGGTGGTTTCCTGAATTCCTATCTGAATAAAAAATTTAGTACATTTGCAAAAGTGAATGCAACAGAAACCCCGACAGTAAATGATTTCGGTCCTGCTGCTTCGTCTTTGTGATAATGGTCCCTTGGCAATGGCCTGCACTCCAGATTAGGCCAGGCCCTGCAGCACGCAATGGCCTGCACTCCAGATTAGGCCAGGCCCTGCAGCACGCACACAGTCTTGAGGCAGGCGAGAGAGCACAATCTCTCCGGCTATGAACTACTACCCAAAATGAACACTTTTTAAAGCTGGTGCCGCCCCCCCGGGGGTTTTCACCTGATCATGACTTATCCCTTCTGCGTGCGTGCTACATTGTGCCTGCACAGACTAGGTAAGCTGCATAGGGTTGTGGGGCAATTTTTAAAGGCCGCAAAAATGGGTGAGCTTTACAGGCACCACATGGGTGGCACAAAACGTGCATCTAAAACGGCAACAGCTTGTACAAAATGCCAACACTTGGCACCGAGGAGAGTTGCACATAGCTTAAAGATCAGAAGGATTAACAAGGAAAGCAGTGCATTTCCACTGGCTGTCTCGATCTTTATGTAGTGGTTGCAAGCTACATCAAAGCAATAATAGATTTGTAAATTTGAATATATTCCCAGGATCCACTTTGAAAATGATTTAAAAAAAAACTCCTTTCCCTCGAACTGAAGGAAGCATCAACTTATTAAATTCCTTTGCTAAATCCTAGGAAATACACATGGCTGGGATTTTATAGTTAGTGTATATTTTTAACAGGTTAAGCGCCTTCCTAATATCACATCTGTACTCCCTCCTTTATCAAATCGCACTTGATTTTTATGGATGAAATCAGGCAGTAGCTGCTCTCATCTTTCAGCTAATGTTTTGGCATGCTGACTACATATGCTCTAGTCAAGCTGCACATTCAGTACTGGTTTCAGTTTTGATTATCAAATAAGACTGATCCTGGCTGACAGAGGATTGAACTGCGAGGTGGAGCTAGAAAAACTCCGAACATCTGCCTCAAAAGGAGCTGAATGACAGGGAACATGATAGGGATTTGTAAGCTACGAAAGAGAATAGATAAAGTTAAACCACAATTTTAATAAAATTACTGCAGGACATAGCTACACGTTGGCAACAGGCAAGTTTGAGATGGTTATCAAGAAGCACTTCTTCATGTAAAGAATAATAACGGGAATGATTTTCAGGTAGGGCAGTGGAGGTAAAACTGTGGAAGAGGCAGTTAGCTGCTGTGGTGGGGGCAATACAGCTTTCCTTTCACTTTTCGCTAAACTGGAAATTTGAATGGTCAAAAGTTAAAGTATTAAAACTACATGGGCAAGCCAGAAAACTATCTTCTCAAGGCCACCAAGAACTCAGTGAGGATGATACCAATTGACTGCAACAGGACATGGAAAGGCTAGCAGAATGGGCAGACAAGTGGCAGATAGAATTTTACAGAGAAGTGTGAGGTGATGCATTTTGGCAGAAGGAACAGGAACAGTCACGGTCCATCATCAAAGACCCTACCCACCCCAGCCACAGTCTGTTCGCCCTCCTGCCATCTGGGAGACGCTACAGATGCATTCACACCCGTACGACCAGATTTAGGAACAGCTTCTTTCCCAGGGCTGTCATCCTACTTATTATGTCCGTGTATGATTGAGACACGGACAGCAGGAGTTGAACAAAACAAGTCTTTACTGAAAGGAGTCAATCGGGAAACTGAAACTACAGAGGCTTTTATACAGGGGTGGTCACTGCCGGTACTGCAGTCTGAGACCAGTTATTCTCTTAAAGGTACATACACAACAATTCCTCCCCTTTTAGATAAACAGTACATAACATTCATTTAACAACTAAATGATAACTAATTACAATCACAATTACGGTTGCTAGATACATTGGTTAAGTTTAAGCAATTATAAGTTCAGTCTTTGAGGAGGCTTCCTGATTCTGTCTGAATAACGCCTCTTTGGGATATCAGGTTCCTCTGGCAAGGTTGAGTCGGGATCAATGTCGTTGTTTGGTTCATCTGCTTCCAATATCACCGATTCTGCGGTAGCTGCAATTGGTACGTCGATTTCATTACCAGGTGTATCAGATCGTGGTGTGGAGTTGACGTTTTCCAGTGACTCTAGAATCTGGTCAGCATGGCGTCTTACAATGCTCTCTCCAACGTCCACGGTATACATGAGAGGTCCTTGTCGTGTACAAATCGTTCCTGGCTGCCATTTCTCAGTGCGGTAGTCCCGGGCCAAAACCGGTTGACCCATCTTAAAACTCCTGGTCGGCCTTTCATTCATATTCTGAAACTGCCTGTTCTCCACATCTCTTCGGACGTTTGGCTTAACCAAATCCAAGCGGCATCGTAGTCTTCGATTGAAGAACATCATGGCTGGAGTTTGGTTGGTAACTGCATGTGTCGCATTCCGGTAGGCAAACAAGAAGTTGTCCACCTTGTGTTGTAGGGGTATATCTTCCTTGTGTTGTAGGGGTATATCTTCATTACACATTGCCTTGATAGCCTTCTTGAATGTTTGAACAAACCTCTCGGCCAATCCATTAGTGGCTGGATGATATGGGGCAGATGTGTAATGCTTAACACCATTGTTCTTTAAGAACCTCCGGAACTCTTCAGACACAAACTGTGGTCCATTGTCAGAGCAAATCTGTTCAGGCAGCCCATTCCTGGCGAATATGGTTCGTAAAACTGTGATAGTTTTTTCCGGGGTGGTTGAGGACATTTTAATTACCTCTGGCCACTTTAAATGTGCATCCACCGCAATTAAAAACATCGAGCCCATGAAGGGACCAGCAAAATCAATGTGCACCCTTTGCCATGGAGATGAGGGCCACTCCCATGGATGTAGAGGAGCTTGTGGTGGGGCGTTTTGGACCTTCTAGCATCCTGCACAGCTCTTGGTCATCTCTTCGATTTCTCTATCGATTCCCGGCCACCACACAAACGCTCTGGCTAAGTTCTTCAGTTATACCCCACCCAGATGACCCTCATGAAGCTCATGGAGCACTCTATCCGTCAACTTTGGTGGAATTACTACTCTGGATCCACACATCAAGGTTCCTCTGCACACTGACAGCTGTTTTCTTCTCGGCGAGAAAGCTGGCAGCAGTGGTTCGCCATGTGCTGGCCATCCATTCACCGTTAAATCATAGACCCGTGATAGTGTCGGGTCATTCCATGTTTCCTTTTCTATGTTTGCATTCGTCACAGGGAGACATTCGACTATGGTCGAGTGGAATAACTCCATTGGATCCACTGCAAGGTCTTCTTCTTCTACCGTCGGCAACGGTAGGCGTGACAATCCATCAGCATTCCCATGCTGTTTAGTTCCTTTGTACTCGATGTCATATTGGTGTGCCCCTAGGAAAAGGGACCACCTCTGCAGCCGTTGTGCTGTCATTATCGGTACGCCCTTCTGAGGGTTGAAAATGGAGACAAGAGGTTGATGATCGGTTAGTAGAGTAAATTTATGACCGCGCAGGTAGTGATTGAACTTCTTCACCCCCCACATTAGCTGAGTGCCTCTCTGTCAATCTGGGCGTAGTTACGCTCGGCAGAAGTTAACGAGCGTGACGCAAAAGCTATCGGCCTCTCTAAACCATCAAGGAATTTATGTGACAGTACGGCCCCAATGCCGTAGGGAGACACATCACACGCCAGTCTGATCGGCAGTGCTGGGTTGTAGTGAGCCAATACTTCTCTTGAAGTGATTAAGTCCTTACTCTTCTGAAAGGCCCGCTTACAGTCATTGCTCCATTTCCATGCTACTCCCGTTCGTAGCAGGGCGTTCAGTGGGTGCAGGATTGTCGACAAATTCGGCAAAAACTTATGGTAGTAATTCACCAATCCGAGGAATGACCTCAGTTGCGACACATTTTCAGGCGCTGGGGCCTTAACAACCGCTTCAATTTTGTCAGGGGACTTATGTAACCCCTCTTCATCAATCACGTGGCCACAATACGATATCTGTTTCTTAAAAAACTCGCACTTGGTGCGGTTGGCTCGTAGCCCATGTTCCCGTAGTCTAGTGAGCACCTGTTCTAGGTTGTTAAGGTGTTCACTGTCATCTTCACCTGTCACAAGGATGTCGTCCAAGTAACACTGAGTCCCCGGAATCCCTTGCAGGACTTGTTCCATCGCTCTTTGCCATATCGCCAGAGCTGATGCTACTCCGAATACCAATCGATGATACTGGTAAAGACCTTTGTGAGTGTTTATCGTGCGATACTTCCTAGAGGATTCTTCAACCTCCATCTGCAAATATGCTTGTGCTAGGTCAATTTTTGTAAAACGCTTCCCGCCAGACAGTGAGGCGAAGATGTCTTCTATCCTTGGAAGAGGATATTGTACTGTGTGAAGGACTGGGTTCACCATCACCTTGAAATCCCCACAGATGCGAACCTTCCTTGGCTCCTCAGACTTATTGCTTAACGTTTTCTTCATGACAGGAACGATGGGTGTCGCCCACTCGCTCCAGTCGACCTTAGACAACACGCCTGCCTTCTCTAGATTCTCCAGCTCTGCCTCGACGGCTGGGCGAATTGCATATGGTACCGGTCTTGCTTTGAAAAACTTGGGAATTGCATTCTCTTCTATTTTTATCGAGGCGGTTACGCCTTTAAGAGTGCCCAGTTCTTGTTGAAATACCTCTTTGGCGTTAGCTAAGATTGTTGACAATCGTCCAGGAGTGACGTCTTCATCTTTTTTACCGTCCACTGTCATTGCATGAATGGAGTGCCAATCTAAGCTTATCTTCCTGATCCATTCACGTCCCAATAACGGTGGTCCACCATTTGGCAGTATGTAGAGATACAATTTCTGTATTTTCTTGCCGTTGTATTCGACAGGCACCCTTATTTTTCCTCTGGGGTATACTTTTTGCCCCGTATACGTCATCAAGACGATGGATGTCTCTCTCAAGGGTATGTGTGAGAATAGCCGCTTGTAGTCTCGTCGATTCATGACGGTTAACGCTGATCCTGTATCCAATTCCATTTTAACTTGGGAACCTGCTATCGTGAGGCTGACCCAAATGGTTCGGTGATCCTCTTTTGCGATTACATTGTGAAGTTTGAGACAGCTTAGTCTCCTGTTCCCGGATTCACGATCGCTCATCTGGTCTTCGGAACTACTGTCCGTCATCTTTTGTACTTTCTTGTACGGTTCCTTAGTAGCCTTTTTGTTGTCGCTGGTCTTCTTCCCAGACCTGCAAACTCGTGCAATGTGTCCCATCTTTCCGCATTGCCTGCATATTTTGTCCTTGGACCAGCAGTCCTTCTGGTCATGCTTAGTTCTGCCGCAGCGATAACATTTTGCAAATCCCCGTGTCATTTCGTGGGTGCCGTATTCCTGTGGCTTTTGTTGAATTTCTGCAGCTCCCCTGGCTGCTGCTTCGTACGATACTGCCACGCTGAAAGCCTTATCTAGCGTCAGCTCTTTCTCTGAGAGTAACTTCTTCTGTGTTCCTTCACTCAGGAGTCCACAGACAAATTTGTCCCGTAGTGTATCTGCCAGTCCTGCTCCGAACTGGCAGTGCTTTGATAGCTTGCGCAGTTCCGTAAGGTACTCAGCATTGCTCTCATCTTTATGCTGAGTTCGCCTGTGGAATTTAAATCTTTCGGCTATCAACAGCGGTGCAGGGTTTAGGTGTTCCTGTAGGACAGCAACAATTTCGTTAAAACTCTTCGCCTTCGGTTTGGCTGGAGTAATCAGGTCCCGCAATAGGCCATACGTTCTAGCGCCCATTAAGTTTAGCAATACTGATGCCTTTTTCTCATCGGCTATTTTGTTTGCCTCGCAATATACCTCGACTCTTTCCACATACGTGGTCCAGTCCTCTATTGTATTATCAAAGGCAGTGATACAGCCAGTCTTCGGCATCTTGAAAATCTAAAATGGCGCCTCCCGCGCTTTGCCTTCTTCCCCGCTGATAAAGATGGCGCCTCCTGCGCTTTTGCCTTCTTCCCCGCTGTTGCTAGCGCTGCTTTCCGCGGTTTCTGTTGCAACCTGCAGCTCCTCGTGGTTTCCTGCGCGTTTAATGTTTTTTTTTCCCGTCGTGGAACAACCCTGTGGGACTCTTGCCTCCCTCTTCTCGGGTCTATACGCAGCCCTGCTTCGTAGCACCGGCCGCGCCCTGTGTGCTCCACCCTCTCTCTCTCCTCTTACCGACAACGCTGCTCGGCCCCGTTGCAAGCAACCCGCTCGAGTTCACGACCGCCGCAGCCCAGGAAGGATCAGTGTACTACCTGCCACCAGCCCGATTAGCTGAAGCAGCGTCGACAGGAACCAGGCCCCGCTTTCAACAGCTTCTCCAGCAATCTTCAACTCCGCTAACACAGGGGCGGATGCCCACGGTCAACGCCCATTTCTACTGCTTCTTTCTTCCTTCTGGCCTCGACCTCTGCTCACTTCGCTGCAGGAATGGATCCCAGGAGGTGGTGCAGACTGTAGGTAAGTTCATATCTGCTCGTCGGCAGTATTATGTCCGTGTATGATTGAGACACGGACAGCAGGAGTTGAACAAAACAAGTCTTTACTGAAAGGAGTCAATCGGGAAACTGAAACTACAGAGGCTTACTAGCGCCTTTTATACAGGGGTGGTCACTGCCGGTACTGCAGTCTGAGACCAGTTATTCTCTTAAAGGTACATACACAACACTACTGAACTCCACAAATAAACAAACTCTAAAGCCTGCACATCTGCCAATGCACTTTATTAGGGTTATGTTTATGTTAGTGTATTACAAGCCAAATGTATGTTGAATGTTTAAATGTCTTAATCTAAATGTACACTCTCGGGAGCCGCAAGCCTACATTTCGTTGTACTGCACTTGTGCACTAACAATGACAATAAAGTTTATTATTATTATAATATACACTTAATGGCACAGTTTTAAAGAGTGTGCAGACATAGAGGGACCTGGGAGTTAATGTGTATAGGTCCCTGAAGGTGGCGGGACATATTGATTGAGAGAGTGGTTAGCAAAGCATATGGAATCTTGTGCTTCATAAATAGAGGTATTGAGTACAAAAGTAGAGATGTTATGCTGAACCTTTATAAAGTGCTGCTTAGGCCACAACTGGAGTATTGCATCCAGTTCTGGTCACCACACTTTAGGAAGGATGTGAAGGCCCTTGAGAGTGTGTAGAAGAGATTTACCAGAATGGTTCTGGGGATTGCTACAAGGACAGGTTGGAGAAGCTGGATTTGTTTTCATTAGAGCAAAGGAGGTTGAGGGGTGATTTGATAGAGGTGTACAAGATTATGACGGGTTTGGATAGGCTAGACGGGGAAAGGCTGTTCCCACTAGTTGATGGTACAAGGACTAGGGGACACAGATATAAGGTTTTGGGCAAGAGATACAGGGGGGGATGTGAGGAAAACTTTTTTACGCAGCGAGTGGTGAGGACCTGGAACTCACTGCCGACAGACGTGGTGGAAGCAGAGACACTCAATGTTTTCAAGGGGAGACTGGATAGGCACTTGAGGGAAATAAACTTGCAGGGCTACGGGGATAGAGTGAGGGAATGGGACTGACTGGGTTGCTCTACAGAGAGCCGGCATGGACTCGATGGGCCGAATGGCCTCCTTCTGTGCCGTCATGACTCTATGACATGTATCACTTCCCTACTGCACTACCATCATAGAGATGTTTAGCCAAGATTTCCTCTTTGCATCAAACCTGTAGGGATTCAATTAATTTTTTTAAAGGGGAATCTAAGTGCTTTTGTTGTAGTTTCAACTACAGGTGCTTCTGTGGTGTGAGCTGTGACATGGCACTCTTGCCCTTGAGTCAGAGGTTGTGGGTTCAATTTGCACTCCAGAAACTTGAGTACAAAAATCTAGGCTGACACTCCAGTGCAATACTGAGGGAGTGCTGCACTATCTGAGGTGCCATCTTTTGGATGAGGCGTTAAACCGAGGCATTGTCTATCCTCTCAGGTGGACGTAAAAGATCCCAGTGTCCTGGCCAACATTTATCCCTCAACCGGTATCAAAAAAGATGATGTGGTCATTATCACATTGTGGGACCTTGCTGTGTGCAAATTGGCTACTGCGTTTCCCACATTAAAACAGTGACTGAACTTCAAAAATACTTCATTTGCTGTAAAGTGCTTTGGAACATCCCAAGCTCGTGAAAGGCGCTATATAAATGCAAGTCTTTTTTTTCTTTTAGTAAAGGGAAAACTTGTCAAGACATTGACCATATATGTACACAGAGATGGTTTCCTCTCTGTTTACGCAAAATATTTGCACTAGGAATGTTGTTACACTTGCACAAAGGGATATTTTTCCTCTTGAACTACAGGTATAAATCATCAGACATTTAAAAGGACAGGTAGATCTGAAGTGGTCCAAATTTAGACTTTTCTGAATTAGACCAATGTGTACCTTGGATTTTCTGCTCATTGGTAGTACACTGCAAACTGTAATACAAGTAGATTTGAAAGAAGAGGAAGCGTTACAGTTCTGAGGTAAATTACTGCAAATTAAAAAAATAAAAGTGTAACCTATTGGGATATAACATGCCAATTATGACAATAAAATATAATTTACATTTGTAAATTATGTTAATTAAAATATTTTTTCCATATAATTCAAAAATGACATGACCTATCTGTATGAAACTCAAAGCATATAAGTGCTCTGTTATTAGGAATAGCACTGATGAGTTATGTTAATTAAGCCCAATTTACATACAGAAATTAGGTCAATTGGAAAAGTCTTTAATGGATTTGTCTAAACTGTACTATTTTAGCAAATCTTGGAGAATATAGATGCTAAGCTGTTTTGGATAACATATTAATGATTAGATTAATTAAATCTAATTTACACTTGCAGATTAGTTGCTGTGTTGGGGAAAAAATAGATTTCTGCTAAATTGCTTATATTTTTGTCAAACTCAAAAATTCAAATGTTACAGTATTAAGGATCATATTTTAGTAAATTATTTAAATTAGTCATAAATTTCATTTTAAAGTTACATGAATTACAAAATACAGCTCACTGTAACTCCAGATTTGTACTTCCTCAGACCGATTATAAGTGCCTCCACCCAGTGTAAATACCAGGATTCCACAACCAGCCTTCCCCTTTCTCCTATACCCTGGTACTACCCCAATACTCATACATCCAATGCCCCCTCCCCATCACAGGCACACCTCATCCTCTCCAATACACCCACACCTCAAAGTGTATTTAAAAAATGTTTCCCTTCTCCTATTCCCCCACCTCCAGCCTCTCTCCCAGATGCAACATTTTTTAAATAATAAGCCAGGCCCTGGCCACTGTTTACAGCCAGCAGCAATTGTTTTTTTTAATTAGACGCTGTTCAATATGCTTGGCAGCAAGTGCTTCAAATTAGGCCCTATTCCCTGGCCCAATCCAGTCTAGACTCCCTCTTTATGTTCTGCTGCCAACAATCCAGTCCACTTCTCAGGCCCGCTGCTAGCTACAATTCTTTTTACATTTCTGGCCTGCTTAAGGGAACAACAGAAAGGTGGACGGGGATTAGAGTCAGATAGGGAAATGGGGGAGCGGATTAAAGAAGGAGGGTGATGATGGGTGGTATATGAAGACCTATTGAAAGGGGAGAAGAAAATGTATGAAGGTGATGAAGGAGAAGAGGTTCGGGGTAGTTAAAGAGCTGAGGATTTGGTGGAGGGTTGACGGAAGAAGATCAGGGCAATGAGATGGTAGGAGTGTGGGAGAAACAGGGCAGGTGCCTGGATCGATACAATGAGAAGGCATTTTCAAAGATAGGAGTACAATGGCAAGAGGAATCCACAGTGGGACTTGAACCCCTATAACCTTATGATTCAGAGGTGAGAGTGCTATCCACTGAGCAAAAGCTGACACATAAATGGAGCAAGAGGAGGAAGCAATACATGTATATTAAGAAGTGGAAGGGGTAGAGGAGGCACTGAAAGCAATGACATTGTGATAGGGGAAGTGGTAGGAGACGCAGCGGGAGCCACCAGGTGCAGCAGAAGCAAATAAGATGGTAAAAGGGAAAGTATTAGTGTCATGGAGGTAGGGAGCAGTTGACGGAGAGGAGCGTGAGGAGCTGCTGGAAATATGGCAGGGCAGGTGACAGGGTGTCATCACCTTCAGATGACTTTCCACTACAAGCCTGTAGTCATGTAATGCCACCACCCATAAGCTCAAAGCTGGCCTGTACACCGACTCAGATCCCTCTCCACCCAAAGACTACCTACAGCCCTCCCCCATCATATCTGTGCCCAAGCACCTGCAGCTCCAACCGACAAAAGAACAAAAGAAAGAGAAGGTAAAAGAAAAAAAAAGAAAGCTAACAGCACATGAAGAACAACAGATGAACACTGAGGAAGAAAGAAACAAAATATGACAGAAAGGAGGCATTAAACAGAAATATACAATGGCTACGAGATAAGGGAAGCAAGACAGAGAACTTGCAACACAAGGACATCAGAGGCAGGTGAGTCAAACAATGTATGCTTCAACTTATCATGAACAATAGCATAACAGGCAAACTTAATTACAAAACTCTCTATGTTAATATTCCAGAGAAAATACCTCCACACTTCAAATCCATTCCTTCCCTGCCAAAACTTCAAATTCTTCTCATAGCAACCCATTTCCTCTCTCTTCATCCCCAGCTTATACACAAACATATATTTCAATAGTTCCATACATTTCATATGAACTTATTTGAAGTTCCATTCTTCTTATTCACAAAACTCCAATTATATAAAAAGCTTCCAGTGTACAGTTTTGTCTTGCAATTAATTATTTTTCATTCCTTCTTTTTTAACCAAGATTCATTTTAACCAAGATTCCTTTTATCTCCAACACCAAAAAATACCAGCTCAACAATACACTCTCCAGTACACTGTATAATTCTCCATTCTTTATTGCACACATTAGCTGGGTTAGCCAACCCTTCAACACAGCACAGACTGTAGCCTACAAAGCAAGGTAAGTAGTGGCCAAATTGGAGAGTGAGGAGGCTGCTAGGAAGCCCTCTTCCTCCATGGAGGACCTCAGGGGTGTTACTCTCCATCCTGGAGTCTACCTCCACCTTCCCCATGCTGACTCCGGCAAGAGGCGGTGATACAGGTAGACGGGAAGGAAATCCGTTAAGACCCATGCCCAACTCGCCAGCTGCTGTGATTTATATGCAGCAGGTGGGAAAAGAGAAATGATGGTCCTGGCGGGGGCGGGGGAAGGTGATTCAAGTCGAGCGGTGAGGTGGTGGTAGGCCTCACTGTCCGGATTTTGCATCATTCCCCACCGCTATCCCACCCAACATCGGGTGAGATTGCGGAGGAGAATCTAGCCCTTTATGTGGAATATAATGCACACAGCTATAGAATTCGAACCTCAAAGTATCACTAACACTTCCATAATAGCTTGCAATAAAAATGCAATTTGACTGATTCAATCACGGTAAATCAGTGACCATAATATTATATTGTATATTACATGAGATAAAACAAAGTGTCCACTGACGCACTGTGAACAATGACACAGCTGATCTGTTAGTGGAAATAACATTTTGAGACTATTTAAAGCACAGTAATTACACAATGGAAAATTAAGATTTGCAAATATTTCTATTTATTAAACACTTTTAAGACCTTCACCAATCAGTTCAGTAAAATCTGAAGGACTGCACTTGGATCCAATTCTACAGTTAAAGAGCATGGACATATAAAGTACAATTTTCCAAGCGTGTTTCTTATGCAGAGTATTGCCCGTCAGTAGTGTATATTGAGAAATCTTGGGCCTGTTTCCAATGATTTTTTGGGCACAGAAAATTGTGAGGCATGCACCGGCATTTTCCTAATACGTGTGCCCAGCAGGTGCGGTTTTGTGCCAGACGATTCAGAAAATCTGTAGGGTGACATCCCCTGCAGAAAAAAAAACCTGATCCCAAAAACAGCTTGAAGCTTGCTAATTTTATAATTCTGTTCTCTAATATTGTACCCACACCCAACTTGAATGATTTGCTTACATCTACATTATCTGTTCCTCTCAGCATTTTCAAAACCTAAATGTGTTCCTATCGATCTTCTTTACTCCAATGAAGACAAGTTCAGCCTCCCTTTATAACTCAAGATTTCCAGGTCTCAGAATCATCTTCATTGCATTACTCTGATTCCTCTGCAAGGTATCAAAGTTCTTTTGATGGAAGGGCACCCACAGTTCACATAATATTTCTTTTACTTTTAAACACCCTTAACTTCAAGAAACAACTGTTTCAATGGGCATCCCAGGATTAAAACTCCAACCATTAGGCAATGATCATTCACTATTACAATGTGATAGAAATAATAGTTTGCGATATAAGCAGTCAAACTATTTTAGAGATATCTTGGGTGATCTGCAATCAAATAGGGTTTACTTTTCTGAGATAAAATTTTTCTCTAAGTGCTTGCCTGACACACCTTAAATATTACTATCAGTCAAATTGAAATGAATGGAAATGAAAATCAGGCAGTTTCCATCATGGGTGGCTAATCCACAATGCCAGTTTAATGCCCGTACGGCAGGTTCAAAATCTATCAGTGTCTCATAATCCATTGACATTTTTTTTTAAATCAACTGCAAAACTGCTGACCTTAACCAGGTCAGAGTTCAATCTTTGCATCCACATCTGTCTTCCCACCTCCCATGTACACAGATACTTTGAAGGAGAAATTCGACTTGCACATAATCCGGACTGCATGTGGGTGGAGAGATTGTTCCGTGCCGGTCTGAGGCCCGAGCCAACTTCTGCGTTTAGCCTCGTTTGAATTGGAGCAGAGAGCTTCAGGTGCCCCAATGCAACTTGTTGGTCGGTGCTTGATGGAGCCAGAGCAGACGCCAAGCTGGCCCATGGGTAGGTCCTGGGGGAGAATGGGAAGTGCATGCCCAGGCCAACAGCAACTGCAGTATTTTTCCAGAGCCAGAAGTACTCCTGCTCCTTCTGGCACCACCAACATAGAACTTTAAAAATAAGTTTTGTTGCTGTTTGTCAAGCACTCACTCACGGTCCCTTTAAGAACCACTGGTTAAGCTGTTCAAGACCAGTTGCAAGTAGGTGGGGCTTGTGCGCTGCAATATCTGCCCATTTGTACCTGTATTTTCCATTGGGGTCCTACAATTGGCACCAGACCCCAATTTGCACAGTAAAACAGCCTTACGCCTGTTTCAGATGCTCACCCATGTACACCTTCCAAAATATGGCATCAGGGATGCCTTAGGCGTCAAGGAGTGGCTGAGATGCCCCTCTGCCAATTTTCAACTCCTAGTCGCCCACTTCCCAAAACGGATGGCTGTGAATTGAATTTCTTCCCATTTGTGTCTCTCACACACGCAGTACTGAAAGAGAAGAGTACAGAAGTCCACCACAAGATTACAGGATTTACCTGTAAGTAAATCCATTTGCTATATTACCCTTTGTTCCATCATTTGAGGTAAGGAGTCCTGCACTATTTAAGTTCTGAGAAAGAATGAGGTAGAGTAGCCGACTGTGTGTCAGTCTTGATTTCAACATAGTATGGATGTAAGGAGAAGGAAGAGCATGAAGAACATTATCACAGTCAAAAGAAAATGTAACCTATATAAAATACATGACATATGGGAAAATATTATATCGATAGGTATTATGAGAACAGCTAAGAAGCAGTTCCCAAGTCCCTAAAACCATGTGCCTAGCCATGTTGTGGAAATCTGACATTATGGTTTGGTCTGTAAAGCAAGTCGAAAGTACCAATGTGTCTCATGCTTTAACAACTAATCCAGTACTGGATGAGCAGCAATTTCCTCCAACTAAATAATTGGGAAGACTGAAGCAATTCTCTTCAGTCCACGCCACAAACTCCGTTCCCTAGCCACCGACTCCATCCCTCTCCCTGACAACTGTCTGAGGCTGAACCAGACTGTTTGCAACCTTGGTGTCTTATTTGACCCCGAGATGAGCTTCCGACCACATATCCACGCCAGCACTAAGACCGCCTACTTCCACCTCCGTAACATCGCTGCTGCTGAAACTCTGATCCATGCCTTTGTTACCTCCAGACTTGACTATTCCAACACACTCCTGGTCGGCCTCCCATGTTTTACCCTCTGTAAACTTGAGGTCATCCAAAACTCTGCTGTCCGTGTCCTAACTCGCACCATGCCCCGTTCACCCATCATCCCTGTGTTCGCTGACCTACACTGGCTCCCTGTTAAGCAACACCTTGATTTTAAAATTCTCATCCTTATTTTCAAATCTCTCCATGGCCTCGCCCCTCCCTATCTCTGTAATCTCCTCCAGCACTACAACCCTCAGATATTTGAGCTCCTCCAATTTTGGCCTCTTGAGCATCCCCAAATTTAATCACCCCACCATTGGTGGCCGTGCCTTCAGCTGCCAAGGCCCCAAGCTCTGGAATTCCCTCCCTAAACCTCTCCGCCTCTCTACCTCTCTTTCCTCCTTGAAGATGCTCCTTAAAATCTACCTTGTTTAACAACCTATGGTCATCTGCCCTAATATCTCCTTATGTGGCTTAGTGTCAACTTTTTTTTTGTTCCTGTGAAAAGACACCAAGGTTGCAAGGTTAAAGACGCTATACAGATACAAGTCGTTGTTGTAATTATATAGCTACAACCTATATTGTTATTTAAAAATGTCATGGGCTTTTATTTCTGTAAAAATTCTGCTTGATGAGCTTAATCCTCCATCCAATACACAGAGATATACAAATGCTGTGGATTCTGGTTGATAAAGCAAATTATATTGTTGAATGTTTTTTCTATACTGAATTATGATACAGGCTTTTCCCACATTGTCCAACTATTACAATGTTAATATTTGCTTGAGTATCTGTTTCTTTAATGGGGCAGTTGACTCAAAAATATCACAAGATTTGTCAACTAAAATATAAGGATAAAATTTCCTGTCGTCTGTTGTTTTATTAAATTGAATAAAACAGAAACACATGAACGAGAGCTTTAATCATTATTAATAGTAAGCTAGTGGTTAGAAAATATAGAACTGTGGCCTAGAAATTGAGTTTGCGCTGTGCCAGGGCTTTAGCGCCGGAAGTTAACGCCGGTGCTAAGTCCCTTTGCGCGCGCCAAAAATTCAGTAGCGCCGCGCCCAAATGGCTGCCGGCGCTACTGAAGGGTTTTAGCGCCTGAAAACTGGCGCTATTCCGGCGCCCGCTGCGGTGTGGCAGGCTCGGGAAGTGCAGGCCTCCTCCTTCCGTTAAGGAGGAGCTGCCTGCACCCGGCCGCGGCCCGCGCAAATCTCTTCAAAAATGAGCCCGGCACCTCGGACAAGTGCCGGGCTTGCATCTGTTCCGGGGGGGGGGGGGGAGAAGTCCGGGGAGGGAGCTGCGGGCAGGCGGCCGGCGGGAAAGCGGCCGGCCGCCGCGCCTCCTTAAAGCGCCGGCGCAGACTCCGGCAACACTCGTTTGCCGGAGTCTTAGTTGCGGCTGCCACTGGCGAGGCGGCCGCAACTGAATTTCGGCTTGGGGCCGGGTTACCACGGCAACCGGGACGCTGCGCACACCGATGACGTCATCGGTGCCGGCGCAGCGCTACCGGTCTACCGCCGCGGAAGGGCCCCAGGCAATTTAGGAACTGGCGCCAATTGCAGCGCTAGGCCCTCTAGCGCCGCAAAATCGGTGCTAAGGGCACTGAATTTCTAGGCCTGTGTATTTAATCATGCTCAAGGGCACAAATGTAATTTTTCTGCAGATGAAATACATTTGCATACATAGCAAGCACAAATTGAACAATGCCTACATTTTCAAATTCCCATATTTAACATTAGGGTGCTAGCATTCTGAATATGCCACCGACAGGCAAGTTTTAAATAATTAAGGGAAGTAACAGTTTGCTTAGCATTGTGCTGCTCTCCTGTTGTCCCAGTTAACGCTTGACTTCAATTGTGTGCAGCTGGTCCCAGGCCAGTTTACTTTTATAGTGAGAAATTTACACTTGTCCACTTTGGATTAAGAATTCAAACAGTGAAAGAAATAAAAGTTTTTTTTTCGGTATTAAAACAGACCAGGATAAACAGTAACTTAACTTCTGTTGACGGCATGGATCCATTTGTCCTCTGAATAATATTAACATGATCTCACATATCTTTTTAAATTATTTAAATATGGCAACTAGGCCAAAAATGTAGAGGTAAAACTGTTTGTTACTTCCCTTCAATGCTGCCCCAATTTTGTAAGTGTGCCTAGCAATGGAAAAATTGGTTATATTTGTATTTAGATTCAAACTGTAGGAGGGAAAAACAAAGTAAGTACAAACTAACCTTCAATCACCAGGCATGCAAAATCACTTTCTGGATCACAAAGTATACCACTCATGCAAAGGAAATAATAAATTGAGTTAATCACTAATTTCACCTTTACCCCCTCTGTTTTATGTACATGTGGTTAGGCATAAGGAGACAGCAAGTTCAAGTGTAACAAAAGGAGAAAGCCAAGTATTATTATGGCAAATGATTTATTGCATCCAGCAATCATTATGTGCAAGAATGTGAACGTTTTCTATTGGTATAAATGGTCCATATATGACCATAGTCTCACTGAAGATTCCTTTAAGTGAATTGGATGGCAATCAGATTGCCACATACCTCCTATATTAATGCTACCTCAGCATCTGCAGCTGAAGCCCTTCCACCTCTACGGCACAGATGAAGTCTTGATTTACTTTAAAGGGAAATCCCTTCTTGCTGACAAGGTTATTTTGCATGGTTGGGCTCTCCTGTACAGTAAAGCGTCTATCCCAGCCTGACCCTGAGCTGTCACAGTATTACAATCGCTGCTTGAGAAACCTGGTGATGGAGTGTGCTGTCTCGTATGACTGGCTCTCTTGATATTCTTCTGGCATCTGTGGTTAAGCAGAGAGGTCATGAATCTCCCAATATGCATCCAGTCAGTCATTGCATTCATATGTCATTGCCAGGGATGAATAGCCAAAGATGAAAGAACCAAGGCCTAGCATTTGAATCGCGCCCATATACTACAGTCAGTTGCCAGCGAATTTTGGAAAGGATGCCTCAAACAGGTGTTAGGCCTCCTATTTGCATACGCAGAGGGCTTAACGCTGGTTTCCGGCACGGGCCTTGGATGTCTAAACAGGAGCCCTTACCAATATGGCGGCGTGCACTTTGGCCGCAGAATGTGCATGTGCATGCCGGCTGCCACATTGGATGCTTTGGCACCCATTTTACACCTGTACCACCATGTAAGACCACCCATACACCAATTAAATGGAAGACTCTGCATTTTGTGTAGACCATGCAATTTCCCTTAACCTAAGTATAAATCAATTATAGGCAAGACCTTGGAGAAAGGCAGCAATAGTGTCGAATTGTTGCTCTGTCTGCAACCCCTAAAATAGATGAGATTGCCATCTCGCTGGAAGAGTGCATCAGTCATCTCTCAAATGTAGGTGGGCATCACACACTGGCTAATGAATGTTAAATCAACACTAGGTGAATGTTATTAGCCATTGGTGAAAAAGTTCAGAGTAGTTGTGACCTGCATAGCAATAGGCAGAGCAGTTCTAGCCACACAGGGGGCCCCACAACTCCTCTGTTAACATTTGAAACAATTTAGTAATTGCCACCCTGGAGAACCTGTAAAACCACCTTAGAAACTGCTCCTCCATTAGCCCCAAGTTTGACATTCTGTCCCAGTAGACCCTCTCCTTCTCCTGAGAATCCTTCAACTGATCCTCTCAGTTATCCTTTGTCTCCTGAAATTATGATGATAGCCCTGGTAGGAACAAATGTCATTGTTTTTGCTAACAAGTTCATTCTGTTAGCCCCACATCAGAGCTGGACCTTAAGCAATGAGACACTGCAATATGGTAACTTTAATTGATCAGGGCCACTTAAGGAGCTTAATTGGTGTTTCGACAGAATCACAAAAGGTGACTTCCTTTCACAATGGACGACCGATTCTATGTGCATAGCTCTGCTGTTTCCATATATCAGTAAATTGTCAGAAACATTAACCCAACAAGGAAAGTCTAGGATAAAAACTGAAAATGCTGGAAATACTCAGCAGGTCAGGCAGCATCTGTGGAGAGAGAAACAGAGTTAACGTTTCAGGTCGATGACCCTTCACGTTAACTCTGTTTCTCTCTCCACAGATGCTGCCTGACCTGCTGAGTATTTCCAGCGTTTTCTGTTTTTATTTCAGATTTCCAGCATCCGCATTATTTTGCTTTTGTATGAAGGAAAATCTTGGCTTCCCCTGCCCCAGCATGCTCCCTTCCCCTCCCAGTGACTTTAACCTTGTTACCAGCCGCTGGTGCTTTGGTGCCTGCCGGTGACCTGATGCTGCCCGAACCTCCGTTCCAGCTCGTCAGCCAGCTGTTGCTCTCTGCCCGTTCTAGGCGGGAAGCTGATCGGCTGCTTGCAGAGGAGACCCGGGAGTTAAAATCAACTCGCCCGTCCCACACCCACCCAATCCCCGCTCCTGATTAAAATCTGCGTTCATGGCAACATTTCAGAATAGGTTAGATAGTTGGTTAAAGGAAAGGGGGAATAAAGGGATACAGGAATAGACCAGGCACTTGGGATTAGGACTACTGCTTGTGTGGAGGATAAATACCAATATGATCTGTTCCCATGCTGTCATTTCTGTGTAATGTATGCAATTCTATGCAGTTGTTGGCTTGGTAACAGCATTCTCTCCAGAAAGCTCAAAGGCATAGTCTCTTATTAAAATTGCAAATGTTATGTTCATCCCTATAAAATTCAATAGCTTTACTAATCTATTCCCTACATTAGCTTTAAGTTTTAATGACTTTGTTATTTTAAATTAGTGAATTATCATTTTTTAAAGCACTGAAGTGTTTTCTTTGACATATTTTTCTAGTTTCTGATGATTGTTTATATAATTTGATAGAAACTCTGGCCTCCCTCTTAAATCCAGAGTTGATATTGTCTCATTAGAACAGCTTTTAAGGGCATCCATCTCAAGGAACCTACCAGGCTACTGGGGAATACAAACAGAGGAGCCAGATTAGCATTAACAAAACAAACAAGAGTCTCTGAAGTCATTGCCCTTTCTAATAAATTAATCATATAAAACACAGCATTAAAACAGCAGTCTGAGTGATCCTTGCACCACAGTGAGAATACCAATAAAAATCTTTGGCCTAGAAATTCACTGGCGCCCGTTTAGGGCGCCAGCCTTGCCAGGGCGCCGGAAGTACTGCCCCAGAAGGAGTTGCGGCCGCCCGCTGCAAATTCAGTTTCAGCGCCCCAGACGGAAGCGCGGCGCTACTCGAGGCGCCCCGCATCCCTCTTGGGGAGCTGCAACTGAAAATCGCAGCGCAACGTGCCGTAGCGCCACATGCTGCGGCACGGCGCGCTGTGGTACTGCATGCCTTCCTCCCCTTCTTAAAGGGGAGGGGCCTGCTGCAGCGCGCTCGAAGAGCGCGAGTGCCAGCAAAAGAGCCCGGCTCTTGGGACACAGCCAGCACTCCGCGGGGCGGGGCGGGGCGGGGCGGGGGGAGCTCGGGAGGCCGGGGACGGCAGCGCGGAGAGGTGCTGGCAGGCGGCCAGCAAAAAAAATGGCTGCCCCGCACCTCAGCGCCTCTACCGCCGCAGGTAGGCCCCCCTGAACCGGTCGCAAATTGCGGCCAGCGTTAAAGCAGGGGGCGCTACTAAATTTCGCGATCGGGGCGGTAGCGGGGCGCTGTGCACACCGATGACGTCATCGGTAGCGGCGCAGCGCTAACGGCTAGCGCCGCCATTAACGTCCCGCTAAATTTAGCGGGAGGCGTGGCCAGTGGCGCAAAACCCACTAAGTGCCCTCTTAGGGCGCTAACGGGTGGCGCAGGCCACTGAATTTCTAGGCCTTTATTTCTAAAGCTGTAAATACCTAAACTCAGAGAAATGCAAGTTCTTTCTTTCCATTATCAATAGCATTGGCAGCAGAATTCCCTTATTAACAGCAAATGATAAAAGGTGGAGTGCAGGGACTGACGTCGTGTTTCCTTTAAGTGAGCTTTCAAATCCCAACATTAAAAATGCAAAAACATGTTTCAATTTATTGCCAGGAATTTTCAGCAGTTCTTGTTGCACAGCTGGTAATGGGGAGAAGGGACTTCCCTGCCTCCACAGTCAATAGGCACAGTCCCAGTTCATCGGACTGACTGCACAATTGATGTTTGCACACCGCAAGCCCCATACAAGAATCAATAGTGCACTTAGTCACAGGTGTTTAAAAAAAGCAAGTGTTTTTTCTATAATTCAATCAAAATACTAGTTGCTGAGGACAGAAAGGAGTCACTATTAAAATACACCATCCATCATTTATATGCTTATAACATTAGACACATAATGGTTCTAATATCTCACCTATATATTCACCTGTAAAATCATGAGCAGATATAAGTAAACTTCACCATTTAAAAAAAATTTGGGACTGGAGTTTCCACTCGATTTTGCTAGTTTTTTCAGCGCAATTTCCCCGATATCGGTGTAACCGCTGCAAAATATCGCGCAATTTTAAGCGCAAATTGTATTTGGTGCAACTCGAGTTTCCACGAACTTTTAGATTAGTTTTAAAAACATCGCGCTAGAAGCAGGCCCAGCCCACAAAACTAGCCACGCCCCAGGGTGAGTTAATCACCATTGGGGGTTTCCGCTAATTGCGCTCGTTTGCAGGGCTTCGAGGAGTCTCTAAAGATTAAGCTGGATCCTTTGGGCACAAGGACCAATAGGTACGTTTTGAAAGGTTTGGAATGATTTTTTTTTAATTCACTCAGGAACTGACTACTGTACTCCAAACTAACTAGAAAATAGTTCTGTATTTTTTTATAGTTACTTTCAGCAATTTAAAATCGGGTTACTCACAGGTGGTGGACTGAACACTTATTAAAAATGTTTATTTTTTGTGGTAAACCCATTTTCAGCTGTATTAATCAGACTTTACCAAATTACCACACTTAAATATATCACAGAATATTTCTTAAAGCAGAGTCCGTTTTTTTTTAAATTACATTTTAATCGCTGCCCCATTGCATTGGTTCAATCGCAGATTTTGCGTTCAACAATATGCAAATGGTTTTGTGCGGAAACTCATGGGGAAAAAAACACTTTTCAAAATGGGCGCAATTTTGGATGCAATTTGCGCAGGAATCGGCAATTACACCCAAAGCAGAAACTCTACACCTGGAAGTTGAAACAGGAATAGTTCTACTGGGATAAAAATAAGTAATAGCTTGACTCTAGCCCCTTTAAACTAAACATCAGTAAGATTTTATCTTGTGAGCTTGGGTTAGCAAAGTGCTTGTGTTGCTCAGAACTAAACTACATGACCTAGAGGAATGTATCCAGTCTTCTAATCATGAATGAATATCTGTCCAGGGTGGCCAGTAGTCATTTACTAAAGTCTCTGGGATACCCATGAGGAGGTTTGAAGCTATTGATTAAGGCCTCTGGAACATCCTTGCAGAGAAGCTTCAGACTCTCAGCTGGAGTTTGTGGAGCATCCACTTGAAGTTATTGATCATAGGCCAGTATGGGTATTGTAGTAAAGCTTTCATTTTCTAACGATACGTGGGATGTCAACCAAAGGTTCAGTGTCCAGTTCTGGAAACCTGGATCGTTTGTCCAAGATATTCCAAGAGATCAACTCTGGAGAACAATCAGCATTGTTCTGTGAGCAACTGCACATGCAGAACTGGCCAGTATAATGGTGAGGTATTGGGAAATAATACAATCTGCAAAGTGTTTTTTGCTCTGTATGTGAAGTTGAAGAAAAATCAATTTAATTATTTTTTAAATAGCAGTGTCATAAAGGAATTTGATGGTGAATGTCCGTGAGGGTTCTCCCATGGTAACTGCCCACCAATGGTCTGGACCACTGTAACTTTGCCGGAAAACCATAAAAATGAGGTAAACTGTTTTCCCAGAGTTTCTGTGGCTCTTCCGCCAAAGTTACAGCGGGCGATCGAGAAGGCCACCTTGGAAATTCACCCCCATTTCTTTAACTTCACCCATTTGTTTTTATGGTGACAATTAAGTGGTCTCATCAAAATGATGGCATGGGATGCTAAGACCACTGCATTTATAGCATAATTTCTTGAGGTCATTCATTTGAATAATAACACAATGTTCCCTGCATAGATTACTTGATATACAGGAAACATATTTGGGTCAATGGGCAGGATTTTCAGAATAAGAACAGGGTATGGGGTACAGTAGAATAGTGGTTAGGGTACTGGACTAGTAATCCAGAGGTCTAGATTAATGATCTGGAGACATGAGTTCAAATCCCACCATGGCAACCGGGGAATTTAAATTCAGTTTAAATCTGGAATAGAAAGCTAGTATTAATAATGGTGACCATGAAAATACCAGATTGTCATAAAAACCCATCTGGTTCACTAATGTATTATGCTCTGAGTATCACAGAATCACAGAATCACAGAATCCCCACAGTGCAGATAGAGGCCATTTCGGCCCATCGAGCCTGCACCGACACATATCCCACCCTATCCCCGTAACCCCACGTATTTAATCCCCTAACACTAAGGGTCAATTTATCATAGCCAAATCAACCTAACCTGCACATCTTTGGACTGTGGGAGGAAACCGGAGCACCCGGAGGAAACCCACGCAGACACAGGGAGAATGTGCAAACTCCACACAGACAGTCGCCCGAGACCAGATTTGAACCCGGGTCCCTGGCGCTGTGAGGCAACAGTGCTAACCACTATGCCACCGTGCCCCCCTGCAACACTGCGATAATATGCAAAGTGACTAACCTCACATTATGGCACAAGTTCAGTGGTAGCACTCTTGCCTCTGAGTCAGAAGGTTGTGGGTTCAAGTCCCACTCCAGAGCACAAAATCTAGGCTGACACTGAGGGAGAGCTGTGCTGTCTTTCAGATGATACACGAGGCCCTGCCTGCCCTCTCATGTGATTGAAAATAGTACCATGGGATCTTTTACAAGAAGAGCACGGAAGTTCTCCCTGGTGTCCTGGCCAATATTATCGCACTGCTGCTTGTGGGACCTTTATGTGCTCAAATTGGCTGCTGTGTTTCCTACATTACAACAATGACTCCACTTCAAAAGTACTTCATTGGCTGTAAAGCACTTTGGGATGTCCTGAGGCTGTGAAAGACATTATATAAATGCAAATCTTCCTTTATTTTCTTTCACAGAGCAGCACTCTACCTGCCACACTGCCAGGGCTACATTTTGGCCTCCACATGTTTGATGTATCACATTTGTTACCATCAAGAGGACAGAAAATTGCAACAGATTCGTGAGCCCCATAGTACATGGTGATTTATGCACATCTACCTACTTTTACTCCCATCCTTAACCCACACCTATGTCACAGTTTTCTCAAAATGTAATTCCTAAAAGAGTTTAAAAAGACAATGGGGGTTAAATTGGTCTTGGATGGTAGTGCAAAAACGGCCGACAGCAAATCATCTACAGAGTGGCAATTGGCGAGGGCTGGGACTAGGCTCCATACCACCCTCTTGGTGTTTGTTGTGGGGAACTTAAGAAAAGGAAGAAAAATTTAAATGAGGCATAAATTTTAAAAGGAAAACTCAAGAGTCTGGAATATTATATTTAATTTGCAAAATACATTCAAACCTTAAAATCAAAATATGTATTTCTCTTCATGTCTTAAAAGGAATATGAAACTTCTGTTTTATCTGTCACTGAGCACTTCATCAATATATCCCTTTTCAGAATTTTAGACTTATCTTTTCCATATATATTTTGATTTGGTTACAATTCAATTAATTCCAGTGCTTCACTTCTGTTTAATATCAGCTATTTCAAATTAGGTACCATCTGTTCCAACGTGATCAGACAGGCTGCAGCATTTCAAGGTCATAGACAGCAGAAACCATGTACTTTATTCCCAATTGTGACAAAATATCATTTAAGGTCACTGGTACGGCTCCAGCAAGTTATGCCATTTGACAAATCGTGCATCTGGGAACAGAATGGAGTGAGAGATCTTACGTTAGTGTACTGGAAAGCCAGTAGAATTAATTGGATTTTAAAACAAAGGATACTATTTATGGCCATAGATGATAGACATCAGTCTCTCAGCCCTGCATGGAAGCAGTTACAAAGGACCTCTTTAGAATGAATCTGACCCTGGAAAGGAGGTTGATAGAAAATGTTAGAAAAGACCTGTGCTTAAATATAGGTCATGAGCTCTTTCTAAATGTGCACCATGAAGACATACAGGACTATTAAGGTTAGGGCCTGGATCTTCCATCTAGATGTTATACTGCGTGGTCATTTTTCATGTGGTGAGACAGTCGGGCAGTACAGTGTTGCCTTTAAAAAAGAGATGATGCTGGAGGGCAGGGGACACACACCTTATTATTCAATACCAAATGTCCTGTCCTTCCTTTCCTTTCCACTCTAGCTTGAAGAGTACTGCTAGAAGAACAAAATTACTGTTACTTGGAATGGTAACTGTATTCTTCAGCAGTGGGCCCACACAGCAAACCTTGGCTGGAACACAGCATCAGTGTTCACTTACACATTATCCCATTGCTACTAGAGTACGTGCCATGCAGAGTGATGAGTTGGCCTTAGCTGGAAGCTGCAAAGCAAGCTGATAAATTCCACTTAAACACGCTCCCTGGCCATAACTCTGGCAGAAGATCAGCAGAAACTTTAGAGAACCGTTGTGAATGGAACTCCATGAAAATCCAGCCCCACAGACAAAGACTAGCTTCAGGAGGCTATAAAAAAAAGGTGAACATCAGGCTTTTTAAAGATTCTATTGTAAAACCTTATCTGGAGTAAATGCACAGAAAATGTAAATATCCCAAAAGGAAAGTAGAGTGACAGGTTTGCAGCCTGAATTAGTACTAACAATTACTGCCCTTTGTAGTATCAGCTTGACTGTCAAGGTTGTGGCAGAAACTGCAGCTCTCAGCAGGCTCCAGCCAGGAACAGCTGCAAAGTATGGTTCCACTTAGTACCCTGTCCTGGTTTCTCTTGGGCAAATGATGCATTAACTTATTTTCAAGAACAGTTCAAACTTATGTCAATTCTCATCCACATCCCCCATCTGTGCCTCTGGTTATAACTGCGTTAGATATCTTTGAAGCCACGGTTCATCAAAAGATGTTGGTAAATAAAATATTAGCTAGTAAATGTGTCGATACTATGGACCCAGCTGTGAGCCACATTCAAAGGGAGCAAAGATCGGACACGGGCCTACAACACTCTAATGTCGATTCTCTGACCTGCGTTCCTTTTGAACATAGCTCCCTGCCAGGAGTGCAGGATGAGTCAATATTAGGAATGACGATGTCCACAATCTAGGAATAGAGACACATTTCTATTCTGAAGCCCAAAATGTTTAATAATAATGACAGATAGCCTTGTCGCCATGATGCTGTAAATAATCACAGTCAGGAAGATAACGTATACAAATTTGTTGCCTGCCTTCAGCCACAGCAAAATAGATTTTTACGATTGGCTACTACTAATAAAGGGGCATAACC
This sequence comes from Somniosus microcephalus, assembly GCF_052327205.1. Lineage (NCBI taxonomy): Eukaryota > Metazoa > Chordata > Chondrichthyes > Squaliformes > Somniosidae > Somniosus > Somniosus microcephalus. Next base: position 51,048,819 of record NC_141000.1, read on the forward strand.
TATTGGAAAATGGGGTTACTCATTATTGATCTATAACCATTTAGCAACCCATCCAATAGCCAGTAAAAATTTTCAATGGCCCCAGAAGTGCCCATCAGTTTGTTGGTGGATTCATGCAATGAGGCCAAAATTATGTGGTTTTGGGATGCATGCAATTTTCTGCTGTTTGCATCAGTATAGCACTATTTCTTTTGCATTTACCCATATAAAGTGGCTTTCCGGGGTTGTTTGAGACCATGTAATTGCCAGAAGTGGCTCTAACCACAAGGAGTAGTTGAGTCAAATAGCATAGACGCATTTCAGGAAAAGCTAGCTAAACACAGGAAGGAGAAAGGAATAGCAGGTAATGCTGATAGGGTTGGGAGGAGGCTCGTGTGGAACATAAAAGCAGGCATGGACCAGTTGGGCCCAATGGCATGCTTCTGTGCTATAAATTCTATGTAATTCTATAGATGTAAAGAGCCCTTTGGAAGATTTGTACTAACTTAAAGAGGATATTTCTCAACATCTTGTTTGTGTCTTGAGCTGCCGAGGTCCAACACTCTAGAATTCCTTTCCTAAATCCTTGCGCCTTTTGATCTCCCTCCCCTCCTTTAAGACCCTTCTTAAAACTAAGCTCTATATAAATGTAAGTCACTATTGTTTTCACTGAGGTGGTGAAAAATCTTTGCGTCAACTGTTGTCTCTTTGTTACATTCGCAATAGTGGCACAATGGGTTTCCTCGTGGGAATCCTTCTTTACTTGCGCTTTCTGGAAGAAGATATGGAGTTGCAATGGAAGGATGCCAGGCAGGTGACATTACACCACAGGAGGAAGGTGGCCATCCACTGTTACCCGCTTTTCTGCAAATACAAAAGCCCCAAGGTGCAAGTGACAAAATGAAATTTTTTTGTATAAGGTTTAACTTGGGGTGACATGAAGGGTTAAAACTTCACTCACAGAAGAATGTTCCAGCTCATTTTTGATGCATTTATTGCCAAATAACAGGTTATGGCTGGCAGATGCTCAAGGGAGAAGCCAAGCTGTTCAATTGAAATACAAACATCTTGTGTGATTCATTCAAATATACATTTGATTGGCAACCATTTTTCAATTTAACATATTTATTTAAATGCACTGAGTCCTGAGCATTTCTATCTGTCTGGAGCCTTAAAACAAAGATAATCAGACTAGATGGCTTTGGTAGTTGGTGAGAAAAAGAACTGAACCTCTTTGCAAGAACTAAATTTATATCATAGTTTAGCACAATAACTGAGAACTATTTATTAGTTTTACTACTTGAGGAGCCAATAACTACTATAAAAATGTTGACTGTTGTGTCACTGCTACTATGCGTTTGCTATCTGCTTGTTTAATACATTTGTTTGGTAATTAAAGCTTAAATCAATGTTTAGTATAGTGTGATTCTTCCGCTTTATGATGACAAGGATATCCGGTGATGGTGTGCAATAAAACCAGTAGATGCAATCACTACTTGGACAGCCTACTAATTTTACCTAGGTATCTGGACGAGTGAAAATACTCTCTTCAACATAGGGAGCTATGACTCACCTCAGGGTAATTTGAAACATGGATGTCAAAAACATCCAGAGTAAATGCAAAGTAAAGAGACCCCAAAAATGTAACAGTGCATTTACCTGGATTTGTCTGAGGAATTCTGTGTGCATAAGCTTCAAATCAGCAGAAGAACAGGGGCAGTGTTGTGCTACATGTAGTAATCTGACCTGTAGCTGAGTTCTATCACAAGCGTGGTACTGCCAGTGGTTGTGAAGGTCACTTCAGCCTTTACCTTTATGTCCATTTTAGGCATGCTGCCCTATAGGAAGCATACTGTGGATATCCTAAACAGTGCAATCCTCCTCCTACTCCAAAGACTTGAGCACAAAATTGAGGCTGACACTCCGACTGTGCAGTACTGAGGGAGTGCTGCACTATCGGAGCTGCCGTCTTTTGGATGAGACGGAACACTGAGGCCCAATCTGCCCCCTCAGGTGGATGTAAAAGATCCCATGGCACTCTTTAAAAAAAGAGCAGGGGCGCTCTCCCTGGTGTCCTGGCCAATGTCTATCCCTCAACCAACATCGCTAAAACAGATTATCTGGTCATTATCACATTGCTGTTTGTGGGAGCTTGCTGTGCACAAATTGGCTGCTGCGTTTTCTACATTACAACAGTGACTACACTTGAAAACTACTTCATTGGCTGTAAAGTGCTTTGGGACATCCTGAGGTTGTGAATGGCGCTATATAAATGCAAGTCTTTTATTCTTAATATCCACCTCATCCGGCTCTGAAATAGAAATTCACATGCTGTGCTGTGCTCCACAGTCTTGGCTTTGTGCCTCCACATTCAGTTTTCTTCCATTTCACTTTTGCCTGACACTTATTTTCTCTCTCCTCCGGGTTGAAATGTCTTTAAAGCTTTCCCAAAGGCTCCAAGAATTTTGTCCCCCTATGCAACCACTTACCTTTAAGTGGTCACCTCCCTTCAAATTTCATCTTAACAGCAATTACCCAGTTTGCTTCCCACTCCAAATTAAGCTAGCTCCTTGCATGAGGCCAAAGCTGCAAAGGGAGGTATGAATTGTTATGCAGATGAGATGACCATGAAAAAATGTACCTTACTATTTTAAAATGTGTATATTATTATGAATTGCTGGACCCTGAAATCACACTCTGTGCATGTGCTAACATGTTTCTTTAAAAATCCTCTAAACTATTCTAGCAGATGCCTTCAACTATTTAAAATAAATAGGTTATCACCTCTGCTAAACAATGAAGAAAGGATTTTCAGACAAGTACATTATGCATTCATATGCTATTTCCCTAAAATGTGCATGAATAATCAAACCATTGTTACTTGCAAGGTACCTATAATTAGGATAGTCTTATCTATTCAAGAGCTCACATATTTAACACAGCTGACTCTGGTTATAATTTTGCCTTAATTAGAGAACCTTATTCTTATGGTTTCCTATGTTGCCTTTGAAGGGCAAGGACCGTATAAAACACATTAGATGCATCATTATCTTTTTCTAATCCTTCAACATATCTCATACGCCCCAAGTCTTTTCACATCTTTTAACATCTTGGCATCTTCTCTGAATCTTCTCATGTCTTCATTGAGGCTGTCACCTTAATTTTTTTTTCCATTTATGAAACTCACTTTTCAGTTCCTCTATATTTATCCTCAGTATGACTGAAAAAACTTCCCACTGTTTTATCCACTTGACATGTCTCAAAAGGTCCTCTCCTCCTTAAGTTATTTACTTGCATGGCTAAAAGGTACCTCACAGCCTCTGAAGGTCACTTTCACAGTTGAGAATATTCCTTTCTGGCATTATACATGTTTTATTAGATCCTATATTGTCTCTACCAATTCACTAACGAAGGCATATATCATCTATTTTTTTTAAAACAGCTACCTCAAAAGTGTCACATCTCAAAAGCGTGACGCATTCTTCAATAAAAAAAATTGTGATTGGCCAAAATAATTACCAGCCAGTAACCATGCAGACAGGCTCATATATCTCATTGACTGGACTGAACCAACCAAAAACAATTCTGCTAACCACACAGGTTGAGAAAAAAAGCAATTGGTATGTAGTACCCAACACAAAATCGAGAAATCAAATCAGATAGCAACTCTAAAAATTAATTTAGTCTCTTGTACTCAACTTTAAATTCCTCTCTACTTGTCATAAGTTCCTTTGCCTGAAACCCCTGAAGGTAACTGGCAAACCTGGAAGAATTCTTTAATTATATTTTTATGAAGGCCAATCTGTGCTTCCTAAAGGGAAGTTTCCCATTTTTTCCCTGGAAGTAAGTGGCCAGAACTTTCATGTGACTTGGAAAAGCTGGGCTCTCAGCTTTAACAAAGAGATATCAGTGAATTCAAATTGAAGCAATCAGTATACATTTGAAAACTGAGAGTCGGGAATTTCTTCCAAAACATGTTGCAAGGACAACACCCTTTGAAACATGGAATGGAAAGACTGAGTTTTTTGGCAGTTGAGAACATTCTGTACAGCAACTGAGATTTATAGTGATGATAACAGAACAACTTTAGACAAAAAAAAACTCCTTTTCTTCAACACAGTAATTTCCATGGGGGTTCTCCCAATTTCCCACCGTAATTTTGGCAGGGGATTAATGGAAACTGCAGAGAAATGGCGTAAATGTCTGTGGAAGGATGTTCTTGCCATGGAGGGAGTGCAGCGAAGATTCACCAGACTGATACCTGGGATGGCAGGAATGACGTATGAAGAGAGATTGAGTCGATTAGGCTTATATTCGCTAGAGTTTAGAAGAATGAGAGAGGATCGCATTGAAACTCTAACAGGACTAGATAGACTAGATGCAGGAAGGATGTTCCTGATGGCCGGGGAGTCCAGAACCAGGGGTCACAGTCTAAGGATAAGGGGTAAGCCATTTAAGACTGAGATGAGGAGGAATTTCTTCACCCAGAGAGAGGTGAACCTGTGGAATTCTCTACCACAGAAGGCAGTTGATGCCAACTTATTAAATACATTCAAGAAGGAGTTAGATATATTTCTTAAGGCTAAAGGGATCAAGGGATATGGGGAGAAAGCAGGGACAGGGTACTGAATTTGGATGATCAGCTATGATCTCATTAAATGGCAGAACAGGCTCGAGGGGCTGAATGGCCTACTCCTGCTCCTATCTTCTATGTTTCTATGTGTTCACTGTTTATCCGGGATGTCCACTGATCTTCCACCAAAGTTACAGCAGAGATCAGGAATGCCCGTGGAAATTCTACACTCTGATTGCTACTGAACAGGATAATCATGCAGTTGAGTGAGCTCAGAATCATATAGAATCATAGAATGGTTACAGCACGGAAGGCGGCCATTCGGCCCATCGAGTCCATGCCGAGCTTCTCTCTAGAATAACTTTGCCCCCTCCATGACTTGTGCTTTGGTATTACAGGCCCCAGTGCTATTTTTTTTTGACTGATGCCAGTTCCCCTACTCCTGAACCCTCTCCACAGCCATATTTCTTTGGTGCCTTCCACTGGGCGGCCTAGGCACACCAAATTAGGCAGCAGCCTTATTAATCTATGCAAATCGGGATCCTAAGACGTATGTAGTTTTTAATTCTTTCAAAGCTTCTATATGCCTCCTAAAAGTGCTCAAAACACTTAACCAATTTAAAACTGGATTCACGGCACTGCTAGAAACACATCTTTTGTTCAGTTGGGGGCAGGATTCCCGAATGGCATTTCCGATGCTAGCTGATAAATACTCTATTATTTCTTGAGTATAAGGTGCAGCTCAGGGGTTGGGTCAAGCTAACAACTACAGGGATATTCTGGTGGGACCCAGTGTGGTGACAAGGCTGATGTTAGCAGGAGCTGGGAGAGTGAGAGACCAAGTAGGCCTCTGATGGGTATCATGGTGTCATCAGAATTGCAGACAAGAGCTGGGAAAATTCAAGCACACAGCACTGCCTATGTTGGAGGCAGGCGTTGGCAAGCCTAATTATAGGGAAGCATATGATATGATAAATATAGATGGGTATAGAGCAATAATTAGAGATCATCAATCCCATGTGCCGGCAGTGAACACAGTTTCCACATATTTGGATAAGTGGTAGAATTCCACTACACAGGTGAAGGAAGTTTGTCAAGCCGTGCAGATCATCCTGGATAGTGCAGCAGTCCAGAAAATATCCATGGCAGTAAGGTTCCAGGAGGAGGTACTAAGGGCAGTGATGTTTCCGGAGTGTGGTGGCTTCCAGAGTGGCAGCTACCATTGCCTCAATAGCAATAGATGTCTTGATGGTCAGCCTTAACATGACACCTTCATAGGGCTTCCAAGATTTAATTGAGACTATTCAATTTGCCCTCGCACTGATTCGTATCACCTCAGAGCCAGTGCTCAGCACCAGTGGACTACAGGGTGTGGGAATAGATCTTGCTATCTCTCATGAAAGTAACAATCAGTCTACCTCCTTAGGGCTCCCTTCAATGCCAGCAATGAGGCACCTTCAAACTTGGGCCGGGTACCCTTGAAATAGCAACAGAAAGGATTTAATTAGCAGGATTCTCAGGGAGAGCAGCTTTACTGAGCTAAGAGTCTCGATCGGTCTTCAAACGCTCCAGTGGCGATATCCCAGTCACCCATCTCTCAATGTCCTTTCACTCAGGGAGCACCACATAGAAGGAAGAGGTTAGGAGTACAAGTTAGTAAGAATTTAAGAACAACACCAACTAGAACTTATAGAGCACCTTTATTGTAGAAAAATATCACAAGGCACTTCACAGAGGCAAAGGAATAGGCAAAATGGTAAGAAGCAGTAGTAGCCAGTGTTTGAAATTATTATACTGAAAAATATATATTTTTTGATTACAAAGACTTCAGAATTAATTTTTTTGTATGAATGCAACTTAGAGGATTTGAGTAGATGAAATGCGAGAATGTGAGATTTCTATTATTGAGGCAAGATACAGATGCCTTTGGAAATCTAGGTCTTAATGAGACAACTGAGGATGTGAACGCAGCCAGCTGTGAGAGAAGGATTTTCATTTCCCTGTATAACATATTTTTCCTATTGAAAGCAATCAGCGATAAGATACTGCCTCCTTTCTCTGGCTGCATACTGATGGATCTCTTGCTGCACCTCCTCTCCCTCCTGCGCAATTTCCTCCCGCTGTGGAGATAGAGGGCCATCTCCTTCTTCTTCATCATCATCCTCTTCAACTTCAAGAAATAGTAATTTGTTTCTGCATTGCAACATTATGCAGCATGTAGTGAGCTACTATAGTTTTGGAGAGCCTTGCTTGACTGTACTGCAGAGATCCATCTTTTTATATTCTTCAAATATTTATTCAGTTCCTTTTAAATGATCTTACAGTCTCTGCTTTAATGGTCACTTGTGGTAAAGGTTTCCACATTGTAACAACCCTTTGTGGGAAACATTTTCCTTGAATTTTTCCTTCATTCTTGAGTGATAGTCCTCAGTCTACATACTTTTGCTTCCGATTTTACAACCAATGGAAGCAATCGTACACTATTTACACTCTCAAAACTTTTATAATTTTGAAAATTTCTATTAGATCCCCCCTTAAGCTTCTCTGGAAAAAAAAAAGCTCCAATATTTCAAGCCTTTCTTCATAACTCGATCATTTCATTTCTGGTAATATTTTAAGGAATCATTGTTGAGCCTTTCCACGGCTTTAACAAATTTCCTGTAACAGGGTACCCAGAACTGCCTGTAATATTCCTACTGTGGTCTAATCAATGACTTGTACAAATTCAATGTATTTACCTTGATTTTCTTTTCTATGCCCCTGTGTATAAAACCCAGAATCCCATTTTATAGGTATCCTACTCATCCCATAGCCTTTAACACTCCTCTTTTCAAAAACTAATGAATCACTTTTAAAGTAATTATGGATTTTGCTTCAACAACAGTTTGTGTTAAGAGAATTCCACATTCTAACCACACTCTGTGCAAAGACTTTATTTTCTAAAGTTTCCCTTTAATTCTTTTTGTGATTATCTTGAGTTTGTGCCCTCTCCTTACTGTGTCACTGAGCGGTGAAAACAATCCTTCACTGTTTACCTTAGCAAAACTTACATCTATTAGGTCATCGTTTAACCTTCTCACCTTTGGTGAAAAAGCCCTAACTTCTAAAGTTTTATTTTCAACTATAACCCCTCATTCTTGTTAACACACTAGTGAATCCATGCTGCATCTTTTCCATTACTTTTATAATTCTTCCTATAATGAGCCAGATGTTATGGTAGAAATAATGGTGAGGCTAACAGCGCTTCCCAATATTTATGTGGAAATCGGACAGCAACTTTTGGTGACCGCACATGCACAGTTAAACGTGGAAATCAGGTAGTTGCTGTCCGAGATGCCCTACTCCTCCAAAAGTTGCGCAATAATAGTATCTCACCGAGACTCAGCATTGAAACACATGGAATGGCGTGAAGATCCATTACTTACCTGATATATAGGAACTAAACTTTCCAGAAAAAGTTAGGGCTTGTCCATTCCAGTGTAAGTACCCTTTTAACAGCATGATAAGTCTTAATTACTACCAAACAACCTCTCTGGCACTGAAAATTAACTTTTACAAGTGTGGAGTATCATTCCTTCAGATTTTAATTATTGTTGGAGATTTAAAAGTAAAAAAAAATTAAATAAGTTTTTTTTTACTTTTTCTTTTGGTCTCTTATCTCTCTCTTAATCTGATCTTTATTTTTCTCTCTTTATTTTGCTTTCTGTACTGGATTTGACATTGAATTCACTGTTCTAACTTACACTTCCTGGTTCACACTCGGCACTGCTCATTAACGATTCTTCAATCTGATTGGTTAAGGAGATACACAGTTACTTGTCCTGTTCACACAGGTCCCAGGTGCCCTGTAGAGCGCGCTGTGCTTTTTGTATGTTTGGCTGACAGGATTCCCAGTGCACGAGCCCAAAGAAAGTTTATGCACAAGTGCACGTGTAACGAACGCCTAGCGCCATTCTTTCACTGCTAACTGCAAATTCCGGCCTAATGGCATACCCAATTGTGCACAATACTCAAATTGCAGCCTAATTAAGGTCTTGTATAATTTCAACATTACCTTCTTCCTTATGTTTTTTGTACTTCAACATACAAAACCAAGGATTCCATTTGCCTTTTGATGGCCTTACTTACTTATCTTGCCACCTTTACTGGCCTGTGTACTTGCACACCAAGGCCGTCTGCTCATTTGCTCCATTTAAAATCCCACCATTTAAGGTCTATTTTCTTGGCCTATTCTTACTTGCAAAATATATTACTTCACATTCTTCTATACTAAATTTCACCCATCTGCACCCAGAGCTGGTCCTGCACTAAGTTGTATGATCTACAGTAAAGTGTCCAGCGCTCCTCATTAGGCACATGCAGCATGTGCTGCACCAAGACCACACCCGGGTTTGAGCACAATCCAATTTCTAGGTTAGTGTCTTTCTGAATACAGGAAACTTTGGTTTACCCGGAGGTTGTATGGCCGGAAACCTCGACCTAACGGCAGAAATCAGCAGCCGTTTTGTTAGGTTTTTTTCCTTTTTTTTTCTTCTCCTAGCACTTTTTTAAACAGTCAGTCTCTGGAAAGCCTCTCTGAAGCTGTTGGTAACCTACAGAGATACTTCCAAGGTACAGGCCGACTGTTTACAAGCTGTTGCTAAGCAACAGTGTTTGTCGTCAGATACGGAGATGAAAACCTCCGTATCCTTCAACATTAGCGCTGGTCTGTCCGGAAGTTTTCATAGATCGGCATCACGCCGGTCCCGTCGGTGCCGGATATCGCGAAGTTTCCTGTACTTATGTTTAATACTGGATCTTCCACATCCTTCTCATATGCTCCTGCAGGCCTACTTTCACTTTTCTCTTTTAAATCTAATGCCGAATGAGTGCCATTCCCTCACTCTTGAGTACAAGGTAGCCCCCTTCATATCTAAGTGGCATAGATACATAGAAGATAGGAGCAGGAGTAGGCTATTCGGCCCTTCGAGCCTGCTCCGCCACTCAATGAGATCATGGCTGATCATCCAAATTCAGTACCCTGTCCCTGCCTTCTCCCCATATCCCTTGATCCCTTTAGCCTTAAGAAATATATCTAACTCCTTCTTGAATATATTTAATGAATTGGCCTCAACTGCCTTCTGTGGTAGAGAATTCCACAAGTTCACCACTCTCTGGGTGAAGAAATTCCTCCTCATCTCAGTCCTAAATGGCTTACCCCTTATCACCACACTGGGACCGTCAGCACACTGTTCACACACCCTGGGACCATCAGCACACTGTTCCCACACACACTGGGACCATCAGCACACTGTTCCCACACACTGGGACCGTCAGTACACTGTTCACACTCACACTGGGACCGTCAGCACACTGTTCACACTCACACTGGGACCGTCAGCACACTGTTCACACACACTGGGACCGTCAGCACACTGTTCACACACACTGGGACCTTCAGCACACTGTTCACACACACTGGGACCGTCAGCACACTGTTCACACACACTGGGACCGTCAGCACACTGTTCACACACACTGGGACCGTCAGCACACTGTTCACACACCCTGGGACCGTGAGCACACTGTTCACACACACTGGGACCGTCAGCACACTGTTCACACTCACTGGAACCATCAGCACACTGTTCACACACTCACTGGGACCGTCAGCACACTGTTCACACACACTGGGACCGTCAGCACACTGTTCACACACACTGGGACCGTCAGCACACTGTTCATACACGCAGTGCGACAGTCAGCAGACTGTTCACACACACACTGGGACCGTCAGCACACTGTTCACACACACTGGGACCGTCAGCACACTGTTCACACACACTGGGACCGTCAGCACACTGTTCACACACACTGGGACCGTCAGCACACTGTTCACACTCACTGGGACCGTCAGCACACTGTTCACACACACTGGGACCGTCAGCACACTGTTCACACACACTGGGACCGTCAGCACACTGTTCATACACGCAGTGCGACAGTCAGCAGACTGTTCACACACACACTGGGACCGTCAGCACACTGTTCACACACACTGGGACCGTCAGCACACTGTTCACACACACTGGGACCGTCAGCACACTGTTCACACTCACACTGGGACCGTCAGCACACTGTTCACACACACTGGGACCGTCAGCACACTGTTCACACACACTGGGACCGTCAGCACACTGTTCATACACACACTGGGACCGTCAGCACACTGTTCACACACACACTGGGACCGTCAGGGCAGCACGGTGGCATAGTGGTTAGCACTGTTGCCTCACAGCGCCAGGGACCCGGGTCCGAATCCGGCCTCGGGTGACTGTCTGTGTGGAGTTTGTACATTCTCCCCGTGTTTGCATGGGTTTCCTCCGGGTGCTCCGGTTTCCTCCCACAGTCCAAAGATGTGCGGGTTAGGATGATTGGCTATGATAAATTGACCCTTAGTGTTAGGGGGATTAAATACGTGGGGTTACGGGGATAGGGTGGGATATGTGTTGGTGTAGGGGTTACGGGGATCGGGTGGGATATGTGTCGGTGCAGGCTCGATGGGCCGAAATGGCCTCTATCTGCACTGTGGGGTTTCTGTGATTCTGTGATTAGACTATGACCCCTGGTTCTGGATTCCCCGGCCATCAGAAACATCCTTCCTGCATCTAGTCTGTCCAGGCCTGACAGAATTTTGTAGGTTTCGATGAGATCCCCTCTCAATCTTCTAAACTCCAGTGAGTATAAGCCCAATCGACACAATCTCTCCTCATACGTCATTCCTGCCATCCCAGGTATCAGCCTGGTGAATCTTCGCTGCACTCCTTCCATGGCAAGAACGTCCTTCCTCAGGTAAGGCGACCAAAACTTCACACAATACTCAAGGTGTGGTCTCACCAAGGCCCTGTACAACTGCAGCAAGACATCCTTGTTCTTGTACTCGAACCCTCTTGCTACGAAGGCCAACATACCATTTGCCTTCTTAACCACCTGCTGCACCTGCATGCTTACCTTCAGCGACTGGTGTACAAGAACACCCAGGTCTCTTTGCACTTCCCCTTCTCCCAATCTATTACCATTCAAATAATAATCTGCCTTCCCATTTTTGCCACCAAAGTGGATAACCTCACATTTATCCACATTATAGTGCATTTGCCATGTTTCTGCCCAATCACCCAACCTGTCCAAATCGTGCTGGAGTTTCATGACATCCTCCTCACAGCATACCCTCCCCCCCAGCTTTGTGTCGTCGGCAAATTTGGAGATATTACATCCAATTCCCTCGTCCAGATCATTAATATATATTGTGAACAGCTGGGGTCCTAGGACCGATCCTTGCGGTACCCTACTAGTCACTGCCTGCCACTCGGAAAACGACCCGTTTATTCCAACTCTTTGCTTTCTGTCCGCCAACCAGTTCTCTATCCAAGTCAATACCTTGCCCCCAATCCCATGTGCCTTAATTTTGCACGCTAATCTCTTATGCGGGACCTTATCGAAAGCCTTCTGAAAGTCCAAATACACCACATCCACTGGTTCTCCCTTATCTATTTTACCAGTTACATCCTCAAAAAATTCCAGTAGATTAGTCAAGCATGATTTACCTTTTGTAAATCCATGTTGACTTTGTCCGATCCAGTCACTGCTTTCCAAGTGCTCTGCTATTACATCTTTTATAATGGACTCTAGCATTTTCCCCACTACCGATGTCAAGCTTACCGGTCTATAATTCCCCGCCTTTTCTCCACCACCTTTTTTGAATAGTGGGGTAACATTAGCTACCCGCCAATCCATGGGTACCATTCCAGAGTCTATCGAGTTCTGGAAGATGACCAGCAATGCATCTACTATTTCTAGGGCCACTTCCTTAAGTACCCTGGGATGTAGATTATCAGGCCCTGGGGATTTATCGGCCTTCAGTCCCATCAATTTTCCTAACACCATTTCTCTACAAATACTGATTTCTTTCAGTTCCACCCTTTCATCAGACCCTATGTTCCCCGGCATCTCTGGGAGGTTATTTGTGTCCTCCTTTGTGAAGACAGAACCAAAATATGTATTTAGTTGGTTTGCCATTTCTTTGTTCCCCATTATAAATTCCCCCGATTCTGACTGCAAGGGACCTACGCTTGACTTCACCAATCTTTTTCTCTTCACATATCTATAAAAGCTTTTACAGTCAGTTTTTATGTTCTCTGCAAGCTTACTCTCATTCTATTTTCCCTTTCTTAATTAATCCCTTTGTCCTCCTTTGTTGAATCCCAAACTGCTCCCAATCCTCAGGATTATTGCTTTTTCTGGCCAATTTATATGCCCTCTCCTTGGACCTTATGCTATCCCTAATTTCCCTTGTTAGCCACGGTTGGGTCACCTTTTTTGTTTTATATTTATGCCAAACCGGGGTGAAAAAATTCTGTAGTTCATCCATTCGGTCTTTGAATGTTTGCCATTGCCTATCCACCGTCAACCCTTTGAGTGACATTCCCCAATCAATCCTACCCAACTCGCTCCTCAGACCATCATAGTTTCCTTTATTTAAATTGAGGACACTAGTCTCCGAGTCAACTACTTCATTCTCCATCTTAATGAAGAATTTGATCATATTATGATCGCTCCGACCCAAGGGGCCTCTTACAACAAGATTGCTAATTAATCCTTTCTCGTTACATAATACCCAGTCTAAGATGGCCTGATCTCTGGTTGGTTCCTCGACATTTTGGTCCAGGAAACCATCCCGTAAACACTCCAGGAATTCCTCCTCCACAGTATTGTTACTCATTTGGTTGGCCCAATCTATATGTAGATTAAAGTCACCCATGATGACTGCTGTGCCCTTATTGCACGCTTCTTTAATTTCTCTTTTAATGCCATCCCCAACCTCCGACTTACTGTTTGGAGGTCTATAAACCACTCCCACAAACGGTTTTTCCCCCTTAGTATTTCTCAATTCTACCCATACAGATTCCACCTCATCAGAGCTAATATCCTTCATTACAATTGTGTTAATCCCTTCTTTAACCAGTAATGCTACCCCACCTCCCTTTCCTTTTTGCCTATCTTTCCTGAATATCGAATACCCCTGGATGTTGAGTTCCCAGTCCTGGCCTTCCTTGAGCCACGTTTCTGTAATCCCAACCAAATCGTATTTGTTTACTTCTATTTGCGCAGCCAATTCATCCACCTTATTACAAATGCTCCTCGCATTAAGACACAAAGCCTTCAGGCTTGTTTTTTTAATGCTCTTAGACCTATTAGAATTATTATTTACTGTGGCCATGTTTGATTTAAACCGTTGATTTCTCTGACTGCCACTTTTGTTTTTCTCCTTCCTATCTTTTGCTTTTATTCTTGTTTCCCTTTACTCTGTCTCCCTGCTCAGGTTCCCAACCCCCTGCCATTTTAGTTTAAACCCTCCCCCACAGCACTAGCAAACACTCCCCCTAGGACATTGGTTCCAGCCCTGCCCAGGTGCAAACCGTCCGGTTTGAACTGGTCCCACCTCCCCCAGAACCGGTTCCAATGTCCCAGGAACTTGAATCCCTCCCCCTGGCACCATTCCTCTAGCCACGTATTCATCTGAAGTATCCTTCTATTTCTACTCTGACTAGCACGTGGCACTGGTAGCAATCCTGAGATTACTACCTTTTGAGGTCCTGTTTTTTAATTTATCTCCTAACTTCCTATACTCTGCTTTTAGGACCTCATCCCGCTTTTTACCTATATCGTTGGTGCCTATATGCACCACGACAACTGGCTGTTCACCCTCCCCTTCCAAGATGTTCTGGAGTCGCTCGGAGACATCCTTGACCCTTGCACCAGGGAGGCAACACACCATCCTGGAGTCTCGTTTGCGGCCGCAGAAACACCTATCTATTCCCCTTACAATTGAATCCCCTATTACTATAGCTCTACCCCTCTTTTTCCTCCCATTCTGTGCAGCAGAGCCACCCCTGGTGCCAGGAAGTTGGCTGCTGCTGCCTTCCTCTGATAAGCCATCCCCCCCAACAGTACTCAAAGTGGTGTATCTGTTGGAGAGGGGGATAGCCACAGGGGACCCCTGCACTACCTGCCTGCGCCTAGTACTCTGCCTGTTGGTCACCCGTTCCCTTTCTTGTGGCCCATCCTTGTGACATGAAAGACTTGTTTTACATTGCGATTAAAAGTGATCCTTAGTTTAGTGTTCAAGTTAAACTTTCAACTTCGCTTTAGTTTAAGGACATAAGAAACAGGAGCAGGAGTAGGCCATTTGGCCCCTTGAGCCTGCCCTGCCATTCAATAAGATCATGGCAGATCTGATCTTGGCCTCAAAGCCACTTTCCCGCCCGCTCCCCATAACCCTCGACTCCCCTGTAGCTCAAATATATGTCTATCTCCGCCTTGAATATATTCAATGACTCCGCCTCCACAGCAATCTGGGGTGGTGAATTCCAAAGATTCACGACCCTCTGCCCAGGAGGCGGGTAGCCGACCTGCGCTTGGTCCCGTCTCCTGGAGGCAGGAAGGGGATTACAGCCACTTAACTGGCAGTTAACAGGTAGTTAACAGGCAGATAAGAGGATTATCCCCATTTTACCCACACAAGTGCTGGCTTCCTGAAGGCTGCGATCCCCGCCAGGGTCTGCAGTGGTCGGAGGGGTGCAAAAGTGTGCTGTGAAGGTAAGTGATGGGTGCAAGTGTGGAGAGCTGAGTATGTGAGGTAAATGGAAAGTGTTAGAAAACATTTACTTACCTTTGTTTCTTCCTGCAGGCTTCAATTGTTGGCGATGCGGAGAGTCTCGCATCTCCGCGGCAGAGATGACAGATGGCTACTGCATTCTCCAATGCAACAACCATCTGATTTCTGCTAAAGAAAGAGGTTTGATGAGTCTTGAATTCAAGAATTCATGAAACTACAGAGAATGTCAGTGTTTGACAGCTTCACAGAGCTGTCAAACGATGACAATTCATCTGTCAAAAATTTTTGACAGATGAAACATCATACGCTGACATTTTATGTAACCGGCTTCCCCTTAATTAGCCTGCTATGCCCACTGGGCGGGCTTAACAAGGTCAATCAATGGAAAATAGCGTGGGTTGGCCAGAAGTCAATGGAGGCGGGACTAAAACCCGACAAGTAGGAGTCCCGCCTCCAAAGGCTCCCCATTGGCAAAATCCAGCCCTCAGAATCAAAAAGGTGGGTAGGAATATTGCCAGGCAGTATTTAACACCGAAATGTACAAGATACCCATGCATGAACATCACATCAATAAGTTTTATTAAAGACTGTTATTCGAAAGGTGTTACAGATTATCGGACTATGAGAAATATATTTTGATGAAGTCCTTTGGACTGATTTGATTATCACAAGTATTTCTACCATCTAGCTGTGTTGTCTAATAAATGTGCTTATTAGATTTAGATTGAACATAATGGTCTGGCAGAGTGATATTTAGCACAGGAGAATGTGTTAGGCATCCTATATGGGTTTCTGGAACTTAAGAGAAGTGAGTCCAGTGTCACATTATCCCATTCACAGCATGTGCAATCATACAAAATTTAGTTCAGAGAAGACTCAATCTGCTTATTGAGAGTACCCTTTTTCTATGTACACAAGTAAACATGTTGCAAGATATCCTGAACATAGCATACTGTGCAATGAGATAAGAGAAATACCTTTGGAAAAAGCCTGTCTAGATAAGTCATGGACAAGGAAATGATAAGCGAGTTATAGCCAGCCTGTGTAGAGGTGTTTTTCATGCCTAACTATTTGCCATGACTTCAGAAAATATGAAAGAAACATTCCCATTTAGCTAATTAACTCGCCCTGGTGTTTTGGTATTTATTCAGGATCGACACAGTCTATTTTCATCTTCCTTCTAAATACAAAAAAAAATTGTTTTTATAACATACCTTTCATTACCTATGCACCCACATTTTCAGCATCATTATTGTCTTACACATTTCAGTAATAAATACTGCCTGCCATCTACCTTTCCCAGTCACTATTGCTTTCAACCATTTGCCTCTTTTCAGAATATCCTGTTTTCTCACTTAACTTTTTACCCACAAACTTACAATAAATGTCATGTCCCTAGGATCCAGGACCAATCACTGGAGAGACTCCACTGGACATAGATGCCCAATCTAACTATTTCCAATTACAATCAACCTCTGCTTCCTATTTATTACCTCATTGCTACAACTTTTCCTTTATCCTATGAGAGTTTAGCTTAGCAAAGAGTCAGTGTTTATGCCATTGGCTTAAGGCAAAAATTAAAAGTTGTTTATGTTTTTTTTTACATAACTAGCATGAGATATAAAAAAATTATAGTTTCCAGATCACACATCTGATATTTTAAGTGTTACATATCCCAAACTAATATGTACAGGTATTTGTAAAAGAAAAATCTGTGATTTTGCCTGAATTAGATTTGAAAAGTGTCTTGATATATTGACATCAACAGTGAGTGATAATTCCTTGTCTTGTTCTTAGTTTCCATATTATCCAGAATCTTAATCGCTCCAATGTGGACCAAGACATTGCACCTATTTGAATGAGATTTTTAGTCAGCTATCCCACAAGTCCATTACTTATCTAGGGTTGACTTACTTGAGAAAAGCACCAGTCCAGTTCATTAGTACTACGCATTTACAGACTGTGTGCCAGCTGTGGCTTAGTTGGTAGCACACTTGTGCACTGAGTCAGAAGGTTGTGGGTTCAAGTCCCACTCCAAGGACTTGTAGCACATAAATCTAGGCTGACACTCCAGTGCAGTGCTGAGGGAGTGCTGCACTGTCGGAGGTGCTGTCTTTCAGATGAGACAATAAACCGAGGCCCTGTCTACTCTCTCAGGTAGATGTAAAATATCCCATGGCACTATTTCGAAGAAGAGCAGGGGAGTTATCCCCAGTGTCCTGGCCAATATTTATCCCCCAATCAACATAACAAAAACAGATTATCTGATCATGATCACACTGCCACGTTTCCCACATTACAACAGTAACTACACTCCAAAAGTACTTCATTGGCTGTAAAGCGCTTTGAGACGTCCGGTGGTCGTGAAAGGCACTATATAAATCCGAGTCTTTCGTTCTTTCATCTGCATGTATGACCCCCTTTGATTGTCTCATAATCAACACTTTACAAGAGTTCGATGCCACAATTAACATTCTTGATGTTCAATGTCACAAGATTGGAGATTAAATTACCCCCAAAAAAGCTTTGAACAGCAGTAAACTCAGACGGAAGAAGGTATCTCTTTGTAGAACATTGTATTACATTTTATAAATTACATATTTATGCAGACATTGTGCACATTCCTTATTTCATAAAGTAAAAAGCTTCTGTTGGATCGATGCCCGTCACTATTACCTTAACTTGTCTACCATCCAAACACATAAGACTTCAGTCTGTCTGTGTAGTCAAAGAGTAACTTACAATTTGTAGTTCAGAATTTTTCTAATCTATGAAGGAAATTCAACTATTTATGCACTCAAATAAAAACAAAGCTACATTTGCCACAGAAATCTGCCTCCTGTTTAATCCTGCTTAACTCTGTATCTCACTGAGGAAGTAATCACTTCTTTGTGCTGCCTGAAGGTGGGAAGCTGGGAAAGACAAAAAAATAAATTTGTCCTGCTGTCGCACAAAACAAATTCTTTCCATGATGTCATGTGGCTGGAGTCACAGCTCGTGACGTTTCCAGGCCTGGCGTGCTGAAATGCACCAGTCTTGGAATGCCTTGAGCAATGGGCTGAATATCAATTCATTCTCCCCACCCCTCTGTAATTTTTCATTTCAAAGGGAGCCAAGGCTAAGTTTTTTTTTCATGTTTTTAGGTAGGTTATTATGGAAAGCAGTGTTGTAGAAATGTCAGCAAATTTTCATCCTAAAATAAAGACCACTGTGGCTTCATTGATCTCCTAAACACAATGCCACTAATTTCAACACTGACAAAATTAAAACCGCAATCAGACCCAAGTACAATTTTGCATTCCACTGAATTTCCCCTTCTAGTTTCAGTGCGGACACGAAACAGAAATCAGACGTCGATGTTAAAAAGAAACACACAAATGCTAGAAATCTGAAATAAGAATAACAAATGCTGGAAATGAACAGCAGGCCAATCTGCATCTAAAATTGAAAAGGGTCCCATTAACCAATCTTTTTCTCTTTTGAATGCTGAAAGCCCTACTGTGCATTTCTGGCATTTCTTGATTTTAATTACAATTGATGGCCCTTTACATAACCACCATAAGTGGATCAAGTTTGATTTTCCACAGTCAAAAGCAAATGCTTAAGCTCACGATGCCAAGCAACAGCCCTGCCTAATGAATGGCTGTTCTGTCTCTATGCTGCCTTCCACAGTGCAGTAGAAATCTTAGCTATGTAACTTAGATCTGCAAAAAAGATGGATTCAGAAGACAAAAACACTCAATGATTTTTTTACATTACCCTCACTAACTGAAAATGATGCAGATTTTGCAGATTTGGTAATGGAAGTCATTATATCTGAATACTGACATTATTTTGCCATAAACTTTATCAATTAAAATGGAATCAGCAGACTTCATTTGATGTAATAAACTACATGGAAGTGCAAAGCAAAAGAACATGCAGACGTAAGGATCAACACAACTAAACAAAGCCATAAACTAATAAAGAAAATGCAAATGCTGCAGGTAAATGCTGCACACTACTGTTTTAATTGTCTACGCCAGTAAGACAAGGATCTTGTTCAGTTTTGTAGGTCTTGGCTCCTTACGGGATTATAAAATCGATATAGCAATCTTGCTTGAAGAGCCCATAAGGAAATTAAATGTTCGAAGTGGAATTGTCACCAGCTTGCACAGGCTATAGGTGGCACCTGTCTGAGATTGCTATTGAGGCATATTATTGAAACAATGCAGCTGTGTTTTCTACCTGATCCACGGGAGAGATCAATGCTGACATTGAGCAAGGAATGGAGCAGCAGGTAATGGTGATACAGCGGTTATAAGATTCATACTAAAAGTGTTAAGACCTGGACAGAGTTCACTCAAACTGAAAAATCAATTCAGATGCTGAATCCATCATGGGTGACAGAAGAGACGGCCACAAGACTGTTCCCTTCTACTCACAAATAATAGGATGAAGACGTGGTGTTTATTAATTAGAAGCGAGGAGTTTATTTTATGTATATCCAAAAAAACAATGATTTATTACTATTATGCTTGTTTCATCGTTTCATCAAAATCATCAGTAGTTCATTGCCTTATACAAAAGACTTTGTTTTCCAACTTTTTAAATGACATTTAGTTAAGAGGTGGCAGCTATGTGCACAAAGGTAAAACTTGTATAGCTGAGAAAGCACTCGAGAGTAATCACAGTTTCAAGCGTTTCTAAAGTACCATAATCAGCTAAATAATAAATGTCATCTTTGCTAATCAGGCGGTGAGCAAAGGAGTACAAAACAACTGTTTAAAGTTACATCAACAGGAGGAAATTCACCCCCCTTTGCATCTTCCATGAGAAGGAAAACAATGCAAAACATGTACAAGGTAATCTATTAGTTTGCTTCTGTTGCCAATGTTCTCCTTATTCTACTGAAGGCTTTGAATCTTTCTGAGATATGGCTCCACAGATACCAGCAATCAACCAGTACCAACCATTCTTCATGTATGAAACTAGATAATCGGTATTGGCAGGTTATTTGACTGTGAAGGGTATCGCAGCCTAGTCTATCTTGTCCTTACCCTTCATGCACACACTTTGCAACAGTAGTAGAATAAGCACATCATTCATACAAAGAAACAGAAAGCCACCCATGTGAAAAAAATAACAATTTATGTCTAGACTCCCACTTCCTACATATTTAGCAGATATTGCATATTAAAAGTACAATGAATCTAATAAATATTAATAATGAAGAAAATTACATATTGTAAATATAATTGCTGCAACAGATGAAAATAAATGTAGCTAGGGTTAATGGCTTTTCTCAATTAGTTTGTGATTAAGTGCACAGAATATCAAGTATACATTGCAGGGAGAGTTTCCTAGTTCTGACACCAGAATAAGACAAATTGCACACAATTCTCTCCCTGCTGTAGACACAGGATTTAGGCTCTTTACTCATGGACACCACTAGCTCCAGGACTGCCATTACCATATGCTGAGTTCTATCCATGCACATGTGGTTAATATTACTAATTGTTCCAAGGACACATATTATTCTCTTAATCAGTTAACTCTGCATAAGTTACATTTGAACAGGAGCCAGAGTATTGTCTGTCAAGTATAATAAGTCTTTTCAAAATTTAGGGATTTTTGTTGTCCAATTATTAGTAGTAATACAACAAGAGACAATAAATTTACATGTGTTTCCTTATAAAGGTACATTGAACGTTTATTCAACGATAGCTAATTGTCCAATTTTATTTACTTTGTGATTTTAGCATTTTTAAATTATATTATATGGATTCGTTGACAATATCACAAAAAATATTAAGCATAATTTTCTGTGGGCAGTAACCAAGGCTATTGGAAATATTTTTACTAACCTGATGTTTCTTTGCCAATAATAATATTGATTTACCACTAGGCAATCAATTTTTCACTTGTTCAAAATGCTGCCTAGTATTACGTAGAAGGCCGGTTGGATGGATGAACAGAATGCCCACCAACTGATTTTTCAGTACCATGGCAGTACCATGATAGACATGGCTTAATGCCAGTTGCCTGTCTTACTGCAGTCAAATAACTTTATAGTTTACCAGGCAATAGAATCCTACTGTCAGCACAATGAGTCTTCAGCTGTGCAGTCCTGTGGTGTATTGGAAGGTATACATGCCAGGGAATATTTATTGTTAATTGTAAGATAGCAGTGATATCTCCCAGCAGGCTGTCCATCCACTACTACCAGAAAAAAATGGCCGCCACAAAATGTAAAGTCTGCTCAGTGAATATTTGAGCATTTGAATTTCATTGCTATGTTAACAAGTGATAAATACCAAACATGAACCATTATAGACTTTCAGGCAAAAAATGAACTGAGGCAAAATCACTACAATCTAGCTTGGGCTAACCATTCCTTTGACAGGCAATTTAGCTGACTTATTCTTGGTCATATCCACACAATGCTTTTTGTCCATGAAACGCCCGAGTGATCTTTCTTGAAGTTAACTATAGTTTTGTGGCACTTTTTAAAGTTGGTCTCTGAAGACTAGAAATATTTTCTCAAATACATTAAAAATGTTATCAAAAACTGGATCAACCTTTGTAAGAATGCTATCATATTATAAAGCACTTATTGCTATGATTAGTCAGCAACTCAATTCTCATTTCAACATGCGACTACCAGGATGGTAGAAGGCAAATTTGATGGACCTTGGTCTTTTTTTTTGTCTAGCAATTCATACATTCTTAAAACACTATAGGGTAAAAATTCTGATGATCAAAATTGACACATAAACCTCACGTGCTCATAATACATGGGTGTGTCTGTATTTTAAGTAGGCTTTAACTGTTTGTTTTAATGGGTTAATATCTGCAGAACACTTGCATACAGGAAAGCAGTACAAGCTTGTTAATCATTCCTACATGAACTTTGTCAATTAGAATTTCTACACTTATCTTTTTCGATATACGATTCAGTGAAGAATTTATCTTACCTCAGTACACAGGAAAATAGTCCACCATCCTGCAGTTCTGTTGGACGGAACCAAATGGAGTCCTCTTCTTTGCTCATTCTAATTCCATCAAATGGTATTGGCTCTTCAAAGTCCCCATGACCGCTACTTTTGTACCACATCAAGCTAAGCCCTGAACTCTGAGCTAAGGTGTAGTTGGCCCTGATGTATCCATAAAATAATGCACATTTCACTCGGACTGGTTCTCCCATAAGGACTTGATACTTCTTGTAGTCCACAGACCAATCAGTACATCCATCAGCTGAAATAAACAACAGAAGATAAATTAAAAGATATGTTACAATTAACATAGTTTACATTATTTTTAATCTTCAGATGCACTTCACTAAAATATAATACTCAAATATGACACAAATTTATGCTATATATTATATATATATATAAAATAAACATTATGTAAATTCACATCATAATGCATTGGTAAAATAAAGTATCTTGGGGATACTGAGTAGCCCTGCTGTTACCAATCCCACAGTTTCGATCTAATAGACAAAGAAACTGCAAGCTCTTCTTCATCAGCTCATAACAGACCAGCCTCTACAACTGGTAAAGGGTTAAGAACTTTAATTTTACATCATTTAAAAAAAAATTCATTCTTGGGATGTGTGTGTTGCTGGCAAGGTTGACGTTTATTGCCCATCCCTAGTTTCCCTGAGCAAATGGCTTGCTAGGTCACTTCAGAGGGCAGATAAGAGTCAACCACATCGTGTGAGATGAGTCACATATAGACAAGGCTGGGTAAGGACGGCAGGTTTCCTTCCCTAAAAAGGTAATTAGTGAAGCAGTTGGGTTTTATGCAGCTTCTAACAAATAATGTTTCCAGTTAATTAATTAAAGTATTTTTCAGAACATTAGTGAAAATATATAATATGATAAAGCTCATTAATGTTTGGAATCAAATTATTAAACTTTGTATCATAATGATAAATTATAATATCTGAAACTTCTAATAATGTATGTATATTTTAAAAATTGGTCTTTTGAAGCTGCATTGCCATCTGTTCAAGATTAAAGAGCTCGTGCATTCCATAAGTAAGCTGGGGTTCCACTGTACAGAATGATTCATAGCATGAATGGCTTTCTTGCTTAAAAATGACATTTTATAGTATTTTCTATGTATGAACTAGATAAGTATGTCAGTAATTACTGTGCTGGAAATATTGGAGAATCCGCCTGGGTCTTTAATGAGATCTAAATGTAAGATTGCTGAAGCGCAGGGGGGTTTAGGGACATCTGAATCAGTTAAATAGTTTGAAAATAGCTGGGTGTCTCTGCTGATCAAAAATCTCCATCAGGAATCTTGATTGGAAGGAGTAAGTGTGCCTTGCTGCTGTTGCTATGCTGTCCTTGCTGTAGATATATCCTGACATTTTCAGATGCACATCATTAATATCAGTCCATGAGGACAGTGTGATGCTAGTAAGTTTATGCTAGCTGTGTGTCATGTATGGGCAATTAATAAAAGAGGCATTAAAATATTACTCCTGGGGATTTTATATATATGTAAAAATTAATGCAGGCGATAATAATTCAGTTTCCCTGAACACTTCATCATTGTGTTGAATTGCCATAGAAACTGCAATACATTACCTCTGAAGTGAATGTAATGTGAAAATTTTCTTAGAACTACTCATTAAAAGGTGGGAAAAAAATGTTATAAAACTTTGCAATTTATAACATTTTGCAACATATGTTATGCAATAAAATAGCAGAATGCACACACCAGATTAGTAATTGTTACTGGATGTTGTACTAATGAATGAACTACAGCAGCAAATAAATCATAGAATCATAGATATTTACAGCACAGAAGGAGGCCATTTGGCCCATCATGTCTTTGCTTGCCGAAAAAGAGCTATCTAGCCTAATCCCACTTTCCAGCTCTTGGTCCGTAGCCTTGTAGGTTACTGCACTTCACGTGCATATCTAAGTACTTTTTAAATGTAATGAGCGTTTCTGCCTCTACCACCCTTTTAGGTAGTGAGTTCCAGATCCCCATCACCCTCTGGGTGAAAAAAGTTCTCCTGAACTCCCCTCTAATCCTTCTACCAATTACTTTAAATCTATGCCCCCTGGTTTATTGACATCTCTGCTAAGAGAAATAGGTCCTTCCTATCCACTCTATCTAAGCCCCTCATAATTTTATACACCTCAATTAAGTCTCCCTTCAGCCTCCTCTGTTCTAAAGAAAACATCCAATCTTTATTTTTATACTAATGCACCGTTAGTATAAAAATAACATGAATTAAATTTGGCTGAACACCTTCAATACTAAAATGTTACCTCACTCCTTGTCTTACTGCACTAAAACTAGTTCAGTAAAGGTTCTGACGACTGCAGACAGAACAGCAATTCTTTTGGTGGGGGGGGTGAAATCTGGTTCTCGCTAAGGGTCATTAGAAGAAACAATTTCTAGCAGATCAAATTAGTGTGTAAAGGGTGAATTTCTCCCTTTCCTTTCCTGAAGCCACTGACTCCTTGCTGGAGGACTGTTTCCGGTGAGGTATTAAGTGTTGTTGGGCTATTCAGCTACAGGGGAAGCACAGGAGAACCTCTTCCAGTCCCAACCTGACATCCGCATATGCATATTTTCAGCGGGGTCGGGAGTTTCACTACACAGCGATCAGTAATATGAAGCCTGACTAATTTTCTCCTCACCAACCCAGGAGCACACCAAGGCCAATTGTAACACCCTGCTCTGGCAGAGATCAGCTATCTCAACTAGGGATTGAACATGGGATCTTCCTGGTTTGTATGTGGTTCAGAGACTCACTTTCTTAACCATGCTGAGCCATTAGAGAACAGTTAGTCATTCGCATAAAATGAGAAACAAATGTTTGGTTTTTCATTGTTATGTCGCCAATTTGCCTGTAAATCCAATCAGATTTGGAAAGCAACCAGAGGCTTTCTCAGCGTAATATATACACAGAATCCTCCATTCCCATTAACAAATCATGAGCAGAGATACCACCATGCGGAAAAGCCTTCTGATTTTCTATGTGTGCATACTTGTGTGTGACATTTTCGGAGTGCAGTTCTTCTGTCAGAATGTGTTATTAAAATTATAGGGTATACATCAAGCATAAATGTCTGTGACCCTAATTTTTTCTTGCTGGCAAGGAAGGATTTTTTTGGAACTGACACAGAAGAAGTCAACTATAAAGTACAATGTTTCATAAAGTACAGAGGTTAATTTAAGTATATTAATGGTCTTTTTCCTAACAACTACCACGTTAAAATAGTGATAAATCTAAGGAAACTGCAAACAGTGAGGTAGACTTTGGTTCAGGCTCGATACTCAACAGAAGCTAAGCATGGAGCCTCATAATATTTCCGGTGAGCTGCAAGTGCCTCTCGAGCCTCCAGAGGCAGCTCGTCTGTATCCGGAACTCCAATTTGTGCTGGTTGCCACGGCAACAGTGGGCCTTAGGTAGGTCCTGGGGCGGGAGATGAGGGCAGGAGCGAGCGAGGGTCGTCAGCGGCCCACAGTGTTGCTGTGTAATCGGGAGGAGCACTCCTGCTCCGCTTGGCTTCGCATTAAGGTATCTTACAAGACTTGCCATTTTGTTGGTGGCTTCCAGTGGTCCCTTTAAGCACCACTGGTTAGGCTGCACATGGAAGCAAAAAACGCGGCTGTGTAGGCCTGGCTCATACTCGACACAGCACTGATAAAATTCCGGGCTGAGGTGTTAGGCCCCTAATTAACATATGCAAGGGGCCTAATGCCTTTTTAGGCGGCTACCAAGGACGCCTGAATATGGCCCGACTCAATATGGCTTCGGACATATTCCAAGTGCCTCTGGGGTGTGGGGAACAGCCCCGGGAAGTTTACCTTTATTCCTTGTCCTGCGTCCGAAAAATAGGCACAATAGGGTCCAATTTCTTCCCCAATATTTTTAAATATTAATCAAGAGACAACTCAAAGAAGCAGATGATACCAGATATGGTGTACAAATCATATACTACAGCTGGTACGTAGGTGTACTATTTATACAATGCACTTTATCCCCAGTGTTTTCTTAGTCAAGAACCTCAGCTTCAGAAGTCAATGGAAAGAAAAATTGGGCGGGGTGCACAACGGGCGGACGATCCGGTGTCTGCTCATTCTGCACCCCTGCCAAAGTTGAATTTCACCCCCATTGGCTCTTCCTGAGGTAAGGTTCCGCTGGCACCAGCATCTGTCAGGTACATCACCAATCATAAACAGTGAGGCGCTGGAATTCTGAGTACTCCAATCCGCCTGCTCATTGGCCAGAAATTGTGGGGTCAGCTAATTTTATTATTGCTGGGTGGGTGCCATTGGTGCAGTGCACCTGGGAGGCAAAGAGCATTTGTGGGGGAGGGGAAGAGAAAATCTTGTGCGAACACAGCTGTTGAAACTAAGGCTGGTCTGCACTGAAAGGTGAAGAAATGACTCCAACAGGAACAAGTAAATGGAGAGCAACAAACTTCTCAGAGATTGATATAAATACTGTATTCTTCTGACTGAAATAAGGCACAGGAGTGGATGGATATATCCTGTCAGCAGGGCAGTCAGGATCACGTGGAAGCAGATGACACAGTCAGTCAGGGGTCCCCTGTGGCCATCCACCACTCCAAAAGATACACCACTTTGAGTACTGTTGGGGGGGGATGGCTTATCAGAGGAAGGCAGCAGCAGCCAACTTCCTGGCACCAGGAGTGGCTCTGCTGCACAGAATGGGAGGAAAAAGAGGGGTAGAGCTATAGTAATAGGGGATTCAATTGTAAGGGGAATAGATAGGCATTTCTGCGGCCGCAAACGAGACTCCAGGATGGTGTGTTGCCTCCCTGGTGCAAGGGTCAAGGATGTCTCCGAGCGGCTGCAGGACATCTTGGAAGGAGAGGGTGAACAGCCAGTTGTCATGGTGCATATAGGCACCAACGATATAGGTAAAAAGTGGGATGAGGTCCTAAAAGTGGAATATAGGGAGTTAGGAGATAAATTAAAAAACAAGACCTCAAAGGTAGTAATCTCAGGATTGCTACCAGTGCCACGTGCTAGTCAGAGTAGAAATAGAAGGACACTTCAGATGAATACGTGGCTAGAGGAATGGTGCCAGGGGGAGGGATTCAAGTTCCTGGGACATTGGAACCGGTTCTGGGGGAGGTGGGACCAATTCAAACCGGATGGTTTGCACCTGGGCAGGGCTGGAACCGATGTCCTAGGGGGAGTGTTTGCTAGTGCTGTGGGGGAGGGTTTAAACTAAAATGGCAGGGAGTTGGGAACCTGAGCAGGGAGACAGAGGGAAAGGGAAACAAGAATAAAAGCAAAAGATAGGAAGGAGAAAAACAAAAGTGGCAGTCAGAGAAATCAACGGTTTAAATCAAACGTGGCCACAGTAAATAATAATTCTAATAGGTCTAAGAGCGTTAAAAAAACAAGCCTGAAGGCTTTGTGTCTAAATGCGAGGAGCATTTGTAATAAGGTGGATGAATTGGCTGCGCAAATAGAGGTAAACGAATATGATTTGATTGGGATTACGGAAACGTGGCTCAAGGATGGCCATGACTGGGAACTCAACATCCAGGGGTATTCGATATTCAGGAATGATAGGCAAAAGGGAAAGGGAGGTGGAGTAGCATTACTGGTTAAAGAAGGGATTAACACAATTGTAATAAAGGATATTAGCTCTGATGATGTGGAATCTGTATGGGTAGAATTGAGGAATACTAAGGGGAAAAAAACTTTTGTGGCAGTGGTATATAGACCTCCAAACAGTAAGGCGGAGGTTGGGGATGGCATTAAAAGGGAAATTAAAGAAGCATGCAAAAAGGGCACAGCAGTCATCATGGGTGACTTCAATCTACATATAGATTGGGCCAACCAAATTAGTAACAATGCTGTGGAGGAGGAATTCCTGGAGTGTTTACGGGATGGTTTCCTGGACCAATATGTTGAGGAACCAACCAGAGATCAGGCCATCTTAGACTGGGTATTATGTAACGAGAAAGGATTAATTAGCAATCTTGTTGTACGAGGCCCCTTGGGTCGGAGCGATCATAATATGATCGAATTCTTCATTAAGATGGAGAATGAAGTAGTTGACTCAGAAACTAGGGTCCTCAATTTAAATAAAGGAAACTACGATGGTCTGAGGGGCGAGTTGGGTAGGATTGATTGGGGAATGGCACTCAAAGGGTTGACGGTGGCAATGGCAAACATTCAAAGACCAAATGGATGAGCTACAGAATTTGTTCATCCCAGTTTGGCGTAAAAATAAAACAAAAAAGGTGACTCAACCGTGGCTAACAAGGGAAATTAGGGATAGCATAAGATCCAAGGAGAGGACATATAAATTGGCCAGAAAAAGCAATAATCCTGAGGATTGGGAGCAGTTTAGGATTCAACAAAGGAGGACAAAGGGATTAATTAAGAAAGGGAAAATAGAATATGAGAGTAAGCTTTCAGGGAACATAAAAACTGACTGTAACAGCTTTTATAGATATGTGTGAAGAGAAAAAGATTGGTGAAGTCAAGCGTAGGTCCCTTGCAGTCAGAATCAGGGGAATTTATAATGGGGAACAAAGAAATGGCAGACCAACTAAATACATATTTTGGTTCTGGCTACACAAAGGAGGAAACAAATAAACTCTCAGAGATGCCGGGGAACATAGGGTCTGATGAAAGTGTGGAACTGAAAGAAATCAGTATTTGTAGGGAAATGGTGTTAGGAAAATTGATGGGACTGAAGGCCGATAAATCCCCAGGGCCTGATAATCTACATCCCAGAGTACTTAAGGAAATGGCCCTAGAAATAGTAGATGCATTGCTGGTCATCTTCCAGAACTCAATAGACTCTGGAACAGTACCCATTGATTGGAGGGTAGCTAATGTTACCCCACTTTTCAAAAAAGGTGGTAGAGAAAAAGCGGGGAATTACAGACCGGTAAGCCTGACATCGGTAGTGGGGAAAATGCTAGAGTCCATTATAAAAGATGTAATAGCAGAGCACTTGGAAAGCAGTGACAGGATCGGACAAAGTCAACATGGATTTACAAAAGGTAAATCATGCTTGACTAACCTACTGGAATTTAGATAAGGGAGAACCAGTGGATGTGGTGTATTTGGACTTTCAGAAGGCTTTCGATAAGGTCCCACATAAGAGATTAGCGTGCAAAATTAAGGCACATGGGATTGCGTGCAAGGTATTGACTTGGATAGAGAACTGGTTGGCGGACAGAAAGCAAAGAGTTGGAATAAACGGGTCGTTTTCCGAGTGGCAGGCAGTGACTAGTGGGGTGCCGCAAGGATCGGTCCTAGGACCCCAGCTGTTCACTATATATATTAATGATCTGGACGAGGGAATTGGATGTAATATCTCCAAATTTGCAGATGACACAAAGCTGGGTGGGAGGGTATGCTGTGAGGAGGATGTCGTGAAACTCCAGTACGATTTGGACAGGTTGGGTGATTGGGCAGAAACATGGCAAATGCACTATAATGTGGATAAATGTGAGGTTATCCACTTTGGTGGCAAAAACAGGAAGGCAGATTATTATTTGAATGGCAATAGATTGGGAGAAGGGGAAGTGCAAAGAGACCTGGGTGTTCTTGTGCACCAGTCGCTGAAGGTAAGCATGCAGGTGCAGCAGGCGGTTAAGAAGGCAAATGGTATGTTGGCCTTCGTAGCAAGAGGGTTCGAGTACAGGAACAAGGATGTCTTGCTACAGTTGTACAGGGCCTTGGTGAGGCCGCACCTTGAGTATTGTGTGCAGATTTGGTCGCCTTACCTGAGGAAGGATTTTCTTGCCATGGAAGGAGTGCAGCGAAGATTCACCAGGCTGATACCTGGGATGGCAGGAATGACGTATGAGGAGAGATTGTGTCGATTGGGCTTATACTCACTGGAGTTTAGAAGATTGAGAGGGGATCTCATCGAAACCTATAAAATTCTGTCAGGCCTGGACAGACTAGATGCAGGAAGGATGTTTCTGATGGCTGGGGAGTCCAGAACCAGGGGTCATAGTTTAAGGATAAGGGGTAAGCCATTTAGGACTGAAATGAGGAGGAATTTCTTCACCCAGAGAGTGGTGAACCTGTGGAATTCTCTGCCACAGAGGGCGGTGGCGGCCAGTTCATTAAATATATTCAAGAAAGAGTTGGATATATTTCTTAAGGCTAAAGGGATCAAGGGATATGGGGAGAAGGCAGGGACAGGGTACTGAATTTGGATGATCAGCCATGATCTCATTGAATGGCGGAGCAGGCTCGAAGGGCCGAATGGCCTACTCCTGCTCCTATCTTCTATGTTTCTATGAAAGTCCCCAATCCTCAGGACCACTCTCTAGTGCAGGAAGAAGTTTACTGACTTCACCAGGGCAGCAAAGCTATCTCGGCCTTCTCCTGAGGTCCCGACCATCACAGAAGCCAGTCTTCAGCCAATTTGATTCACTCCAGGTGAGATCCTAGAAATGGCTGAGCGCACTGGATACAGCAAAGGCTATGGGCCCCGACAACATCCCGGCTGTCGTCCTCAAGACTTGCGCTGCAGAACTGGCCACGCCTCCAGCCAAGCTGTTCCAGTACAGTTACAGCACTGGAATCTACCCGACCATGTGGAAAACTGTCCAGGTAGACCTAGTCCACAAAAAGCAGGACAAATCCAATCCAGCCAATTGCCGCACCATCAGTCCACTCTCACTCATCAGCAAAGGGATGGTGTTGCCGACAGTGTTAACAAAAGAAATTAAGGATAGTATTAGATCCAAAGAGGAGTCATATAAAGTTGCCAGAAAAAGTAGCATGCCTGAGGATTGGGAGCAGTTTAGAGTTCAGCAAAAAAGGACCAAGAGATTGATTAAGAGGCGAAAAATAGAGTGTGAGAGTAAACTTTCAAGGGACATAAAAGTGGATTATAAAAGCTTCTACAAGTATGTAAAAAGAAAAAGATTAGTGAAGACAAATGTAGGTCCCTTAGTCAGAAACGGGAGAATTTATAATGGGGGAAGAAGGAAATGGCAGAGCAATTAAACAAATACTTTGGTTCTATCTTTGGAAGAGGACACAAATAACTTCCCAGAAATGCTAGGGAACCAAGGATCTAGTGAGGAGGAATTAAAGGAAATTAGTATTAGTGCTGGAGCAATTAATGGGACTGAAAGCCGATAAATCCCCAGGGCCTGATAATCTGCATTCCAGAGTACTAAAAGAGGTAGCCATGGAAATAGTGGATGCATTGGTTGTCATCTTCCAAAATTCTATAGTTTATGGAACAGTTCCTGCAGGTGGCAAATGTAACACCACTATTTAAAAAAAGAGGGAGAGAAAAAACAGGGAACTACAGACCAGTTAGCCTAATATCAGTAGTAGGGAAAATACTAGAGTCTATTATAAAGGATGTGGTAACAGGACACTTAGAAAATATCAACGGGACTAGACAGAGTCAACATGGATTTATGAAAGGGAAATCGTGTTTGACAAACCTGCTGGAGTTTTTTGAGGATGTAACTGGTAGAATAGATAAGGGAGAACCAGTGGATGTGGTGTATTTGGATTTTCAGAAGGCCTTTGATAAAGTCCCACATAAGAGGTTAGTGTGCAAAATTAAAGCACATGGGATTTGGGGGTAATATACAGGCATGGATTGAAAATTGGTTAACAGACAGGAAACAGAGTAGCAATAAATGGGTCTTTTCGGGGTGGCAGGCGGTGACTAGCGGGGTACCGCAGGGATCAGTGCTTGGGCCCCAGCTATTCACAATATATATCAATGATTTGGATGAGGGAACCAAATGTAATATTTCCAAGTTTGCTGACGACACGAAACTAGGTGGAGTTGTGAGGAGGATGCTCGCTTAGCATGTGAGAGGTAGCAGGATCGATGCCCGCATTCTCCACTCCCCTTTATATATTCAAGAAGGAGTTAGATATATTTCTTAAGGCTAAAGGGATCAAGGGATATGGGGAGAAAGCAGGGACAGGGTACTGAATTTGGATGATCGGCCATGATCTCATTGAATGGCGGAACAGGCTCGAGGGGCCGAATGGCCTACTCCTGCACCTATCTTCTATGTATCTATGTAAGAGGCTTCAAGGCGATTTAGACAAGTTGAGTGAGTGGGCAAATACATGGCAGATGCAGTATAACATGGATAAATGAGCCTTGGTGAGACCACACCTGGAGTACTATGTGCAGTTTTGGTCTCCTTACCTAAGAAAGAATATACTTGCCATAGAGGGAGTGCAGCGAAGATTCACCAGACTGATTCCTGGGATGGCAGGACTGTCATATGAGAAGAGATTGGGTTGACTAGCCCTGTAAAACTGTAGCAAGACATCCTTGCTCCTGTACTCAAATCCTCTTGCAATGAAGGCCAACATACCATTTGCCTTCCTAACTGCTTGCTGCACCTACATGTTTGCTTTCAGTAACTGGTGTACACGGACACCCAGGTCCCTCTGTACATCAACATTTTCCAATCTATCACCATTTAAATATTGTAATACACTGCCTTTCTGTTTTTCGTACCGAAGTGGATAACTTCACATTTATCACTCCCTCCAACACTGGTGTACCTTGTCTGCAGTGTGTACCATCTACAAGATGTACTGGCAGCGACTCACCAAGGCTTCTTCGACAGCACCTCCCAAACCCGTGCCCTCTACCACCTAGAAGGATAAGGGCAGAAGGTGCATGGGAACACCATCACCTCCAAGTTCCCCTTCAAGTCACACACCATCCTGACTTGGAAATATATTGCCATTCCTTCATTGTTGCTGGGTCAAAATCCTGGAACGAACTCCCTAACAACACTGTGGGAGTACCTTCATCACACAGACTGCAGCGGTTCAAGAAGGTGACTCACCGCTACTTTCTCGAGGGCAATTTGGGATGGGCAATAAATGCTGGCCTTGCCAGTGATGCCTACATCCAATGAATGAATAAAAAATAAATAAAGTGCAGTAAAACTCTTCCCTATATGGAGCTGCATGCTATTTTGCTCCAGAGTTAGGCTGCCTCTTCAATCCGGATTTACACTAAAATTTTAGCATTGGTGTGATGCTAGAAGCCAGAGATATGCAAGTGACCGCAGCATTAAACATCGTCCTTTTACTTCCACCTGCTATATCTGTTGTGTATGTACCTTTAAGAGAATAACTGGTCTCAGACTGCAGTACCAGCAGTGACCACCCCTGTATAAAAGGCCCTAGCAGGCTTCTGTAGTTTCAGTTTCCAGGTTGTCTCCATTCAGTAAAGACTTGTTATAATCAACTCCTGCAGTCCGTGTCTCAATTATACACGGACATAATACTGGCGATGGGGAAGAAACGAACTTACCTGCAACTCGGCAGCACCTCAGACGACGTTATTGAAGGTCGAAGCCAGAAGAAAGAAAAAAAAAAATAATAATAATCCAAAGAAACTCGAGAAACGGGTGTCGACCGTGGGCAACCACCCTCCAAATCATCGAATTGAAAAGTGCAGGAGAGACTGTTGAGAGCCAGGCTTGGTCTCCAGTCTGTGGTTTCCCAGCTAATCAGGCTGGTGGCAGGTAGTGCACTGATCCTTCCTGGGCTCAGGCGGGCTAGAGCTCGATCGGGTGGCTCTGCAACGGGGCCGGGCAGCGAGTCGGGAAGCAAAGAGAGAGAGAGAGGGTGGAGCACACAGGGCGCGGCCGGTGCTTCGCAGCCGGGCAGCGTTCGGACCTAAGAAGAGGGAGGGAAGTGTCCCAGAGGGTCCGCTCCACGACGGGAACGGTTCTTCAATTAACGGAGCAAATATTGAAGCGCGATAGAAAAATAAAAATACCGCGGAGAACAGCGTTGGCAGCAGCGGTAGCGGCAGGAAAGCGCCGGAGGCACCATCTTAACTCGGCGGGGAAGAAGGAAAAGCGCGGGAGGCGCCATTTTGATCCATTGGGGACGAAGGAAAAGTGCGGGAGGCGCCACCTTAGATTTTCAAGATGCCAAAGACTGGCGATAACACTGCCTTCGATAATGCAATAGAAGACTGGACCACGTATGTGGAAAGAGTCGAGGTATATTGCGAGGCAAACGAAATAGCCGATGAGAAAAAGGCATCGGTATTGCTAAATTTAATGGGTGCAAGAACGTACGGCCTATTGCGTGACCTGATTACTCCAGCCAAACCGAAGGCGAAGAGTTTTCACGAAATTGTTGCTATCCTACAGGAACACCTAAATCATACACCGCTGCTGATAGCAGAAAGATATAAATTCCACAGGAGAAATCAGCATAAAAATGAGAGCAATGCTGATTACCTTACAGACCTACGCAAGCTATCAAAGCACTGCCAGTTCGGAGCAGGACTGACAGATACCTTACGGGACAAATTTGTCTGTGGACTCCTGAGTGAAGGAACCCAGAAGAGGTTACTCTCAGAGAAAGAGCTGACGCTAGATAAGGCTTTCAGCGTGGCAGTATCATACGAAGCAGCAGCAAGGGGAGCTGCGGAAATACAACAAAAGCCACAGGAATACAGCACCCACGAAATGACACGGGGATTTGCAAAATGTTATCGCTGCGGCAGAACAAACCATGACCAGGAGGACTGCTGGTCCAAGGATAAAATGTGCAGGCAATGCGGAAAGATGGGACACATTGCACGAGTTTGCAGGTCTGGGAAGAAGACCAACGACAACAAAAAGGCTACTAAGGAACTGTACAGGAAAGTACAAAAGATGACGGACAGTAGTTCCGAAGACCAGATGAGCGATAGTGAATCCGGGAACAAGAGACTAAGCTGTCTCAAACTTCACAACGTAATCGCAAAAGAGGATCACCGAACCATTTGGGTCACCCTCACGATAGCAGGGTCCCAAGTCAAAATGGAATTGGATACAGGATCAGCTCTAACCGTCATGAATCGACGATACTACGAGCGACTATTCTCACACATACCCTTGAGAGAGACATCCATTGTCTTGAGGACGTACACGGGGCAAAAAGTATACCCCAGAGGAAAAATAAGGGTGCCTGTCGAATACAACGGCAAGAAAATACAGAAATTGTATCTCTACATTCTGCAAGATGGTGGACCACCGTTATTGGGACGTGAATGGATCAGAAAGATAAGCTTAGACTGGCACTCCATTCAGGCACTGACGGTGGTTGGTAAAAAGGATGACGACGTCACTCCTGGACGATTGTCAACAATCTTAGCTGACGCCAAAGAGGTATTTCAACAAGAACTGGGCACTCTTAAAGGCGTAACCGCCTCGATAAAAATAGAGGAGAATGCAATTCCCAAGTTTTTCAAAGCAAGACCGGTACCATATGCAATTCGCCCAGCCGTCGAGGCAGAGCTGGAGAATCTGGAGAAGGCAGGCGTGTTATGTAAGGTAGACTGGAGCGAGTGGGCGATACCCATCGTTCCTGTCATGAAGAAAACGTTAAACAATAAGTCTGAGGAGCCAAGGAAGGTTCGCATCTGTGGGGACTTCAAGGTGACGGTGAACCCAGTCCTTCACACAGTACAATATCCTCTTCCAAGGATAGAAGATATCTTCGCCTCACTATCTGGAGGGAAGCGTTTTACAAAAATTGACCTAGCACAAGCATATTTGCAGATGGAGGTTGAAGAATCCTCTAGGAAGTATCTCACGATAAACACTCACAAAGGTCTTTACCAGTATCATCGACTGGTATTCGGAGTAGTATCAGCTCCGGCAATATGGCAAAGAGCGATGGAACAAGTCCTGCAAGGGATTCCGGGGACTCAGTGTTACTTGGACGACATCCTTGTGACAGGTGAAGATGACAGTGAACACCTTAACAACCTAGAGCAGGTGCTCACTAGACTACGTGAACATGGGCTATGAGCCAATCGCCCTAAGTGCGAGTTTTTTAAGAAACAGATATCGTATTGTGGCCACGTGATTGATGAAGAGGGGTTGCATAAGTCCCCTGACAAAATTGAAGCGGTAGTTAAGGCTCCAGCGCCTGAAAATGTGTCGCAACTGAGGTAATTCCTCGGATTGGTGAATTACTACCATAAGTTTTTGCCGAATTTGTCCACAATTCTGCATCCACTGAACGCCCTACTACGAACGGGAGTAGCATGGAAATGAAGCGATGAATGTAAGCGGGCCTTTCAGAAGAGTAAGGATCTAATCACTTCAAGAGAAGTAATGGCTCACTACAACCCATCACTACCGATAAGACTGGCGTGTGATGCGTCTCCCTATGGTGTTGGGGCGGTACTGTCACATAAATTCCTTGATGGTTCAGAGAGGCCGATAGCTTTTGCGTCACGCTCGTTAACTTCAGCCGAGCATAACTACGCCCAGATTGACAGAGAGGCCCTCACCCTGGTGTGGGGGGTGAAGAAGTTCAATCACTACCTGCACGGTCAGAAATTTACTCTACTAACTGATCATCAACCTCTCATCTCCATTTTCAACCCTCAGAAGGGCGTACCGATAATGACGGCACAACGGCTACAGAGGTGGTCCCTTTTCCTAGGGGCACACCAATATGACATCGAGTACAAAGGAACTAAACAGCATGGGAATGCTGATGGATTGTCACGCCTACCATTGCCAACGGTGGAAGAAGAACTGGCAGTGGATCCAGTGGAGTTATTCCACTCGACTATAGTCGAATGTCTCCCTGTGACGAATGCAAACATAGAAAAGGAACCGAGAAATGACCCGACACTCTCCTGGGTCTATGATTTAACGGTGAAGGGATGGCCAGCACATGGCGAACCACTGCTGCCAGCATTCTCGCCGAGAAGAGAACAGCTGTCAGTGTGTAGAGGAACCTTGATGTGTGGATCCAGAGTAGTAATTCCACCCAAATTGAAGGATAGAGTGCTCAATGAGCTTCATGAGGGTCATCTGGGAGGGGTAAAAATGAAGAACTTAGCCAGAGCGTTTGTGTGGTGGCCGGGAATCGATAGAGAAATCGAAGAGATGACCAAGAGCTGTACAGGATGCCAGAAGGTCCAAAACGCCCCACCACAAGCCCCTCTACATCCATGGGAGTGGCCCTCATCTCCATGGCAAAGGGTACACATTGATTTTGCTGGTCCCTTTATGGACTCGATGTTTTTAATTGCGGTGGATGCACATTCAAAGTGGCCAGAGGTAATAAAAATGTCCTCAACCACCACAGAAAAAACTATCACAGTCTTACGAACCATATTCGCCAGGAATGGGCGTTCTGAACAGATTTGCTCTGACAATGGACCACAGTTTGTGTCTGAAGAGTTCCGGAGGTTCTTAAAGAACAATGGTGTTAAGCATTACACATCCGCCCCATATCATCCAGCCACAAATGGATTGGCCGAGAGGTTTGTTCAAACATTCAAGAAGGCTATCAAGGCAATGTGTAATGAAGATATACCCCTACAACACAAGGTGGATAACTTCTTGTTTGCCTACCGGAATGCGACACATGCGGTTACCAACCAAACTCCAGCCATGATGTTCTTCAATCGAAGACTACGATGCCGCTTGGATTTGATTAAGCCAAACATCAGAAGAGATGTGGAGAACAGGCAGTTTCAGAATATGAATGAAAGGCCGACCAGGAGTTTTAAGATAGGTCAACCAGTTTTGGCCCGGGACTACCGCACAGAGAAATGGCAGCCAGGAACGATCTGTACACGGCAAGGACCTCTAATGTATACCGTGGATGTTGGAGAGAGCATTGTAAGATGCCAAGCTGACCAGATTCTAGAGTCACTGGAAAACGTCAACTCCACACCACGATCTGACACACCTGGCGATGAAACCGAAGTACCAATTGCATCTACCGCAGAATCGGTGATATTGGAAGCAGACGAACCAAACAACGACATTGATCCTGACTCAACCTTGCCAGAAGAACCTGATATCCCAAAGAGGCGTTATCCGGACAGAATCAGGAAGCCTCCTCAAAGACTGAACTTATAATTGCTTAACTTCAACCAATGTATCTAGCAACCGTAATTGTAATGAGTTATTATTTAGTTGTTAAATGAATGTTATGTACTGTTTATCTGAAAGGGGAGGAATTGTTGTGTATGTACCTTTAAGGGAATAACTGGTCTCAGACTGCAGTACCGGCAGTGACCACCCCTGTATAAAAGGCCCTAGCAGGCTTCTGTAGTTTCAGTTTCCAGGTTGTCTCCATTCAGTAAAGACTTGTTATAATCAACTCCTGCAGTCCGTGTCTCAATTATACACGGACATAATAATATCACACGTTCCTGGAGACTTGGTTTCCTCCAAAGTTTGGAGCATCTCTGCATGTACGAGCACCCAGGGCACGTGCATGGAGAGTGGCACACCAAGTTTCAGGTGAAACCAAAGCACTCAGTACGTGTGGCTTCTTTCACTTGGATGCAAACACATTCAGCCGAGTTACCAGCTGGAGGAGGATTGGACTGAAGTCAGTAATCTGACTAGTTTTTCCGTAGTTCATTCATTTTGTGTCAGCTCCAGCTGTTATGGTGTTCTCATACACGGAAACAATCATTTTTCTTCAACTCTGTGATGAATTTCATTACAGGATTGGATCTTCTCATGTGCCTCCAGTAATAAAAACAGCACACATGACCTATAAAAATTAGTTTATGGAATAAAACTGGTGCATGTAATATATTTTATTGGAGCAATTACATCCTTGAGTCTGTTCTTTAGATTTTCATTACTGTACTATTAAGTGTTGATCAGACATTACTGTTTCAGTAAATGGGAAAATATATGAATTATTCAATGGATGTGAAATTCCCAGATTAATGCACCTGAGTGACTCCAGATCACAATTTCTATTTTAATATTCTGCTAGTTACTACTACTTAAAATGGCATAATATAGAGACCTAAAAGAAAACCACTTTGTAGTTTCCTACAGTGATATTAAGGCATAAGGTATATCGCAGTCCTATAATGAGTTTGTTCTGCGGGGTAAAAAAGCTTTTTGCAGCCTATGCCTGCTGATAGTGTCCACTGAACCAAAAACTTAACACTTCTGAGCTTATTCTTATTGTATTTGTTGCTGAGTGTGTGCATCAACTTTGGGACAAGTCAGTTAGGGAAGTAGAAAATTGAATGGTTAGGTTCTTGAGCCCATCAAGTATGACATGGTTACAGCAGAATTCAGTAACAAAGTCCTAATTCAACTCCTGGTAATATAAGTGAATGGCTTTCCACAGGTTGTGATTGTCCAAGAAACAATAGTCATGGAATATGTTTGCAATTTGTGAATTAATAGTTGGAAAAAATCCTGCTCCACATTCAGGAAGTATTTTTTTAAATCCTTTAAGGCCCGCTGGTTAGGCCGCTATCCTGAACACAGCAAGCCTGGCGTGGGCCCTAGACGCCTATACTTCAGCCTTTACCAATACAGTGGGTGGCGCTCCTCTGGCGCGGAATGCGTGCATGCACACCACCTGCCATATTGCATGTTTAGGTGACCATTTTACATCTGTAAAACAAGGGCGGCGTCAACCAATTTCTCAATAATTGATACAGAAATTTTAACCAAAGGGATTGTGGTTAATTGGTACTTAGTGACGTTTAAAATGAAGATTCATCACAATACACAACACAACCTATAAACTGGAGAACAGCTGATGATACCGCATCTTCCAATATGTCCATTTGGTTAGAGTTGTGGAGCAAAAAGGGTATGATCACGCTATTGGGGGTATTCTACAGGCCTCCTAACAGTGAAAGGGAGGTAGAAGAGCAAATCTGCAGGGAAATCGCAGAGATATGCAAGAGCTATAGAGCGGTGATATTGGGGAACTTTAATTACCCAAATATCGATTGGGATAATGCTAGGGTAAAGGGAAAGGAGACGGAGGAATTTCTGAAAATTGCTCAGGAGAATTTCCTTGACCAGTATGTTCTTGACCCAACCAGGAAGGAGGCATTGCTGGATCTGGTGCTGGGGAATGAGGTGGACCAGGTCGACCAAGTGCCCGTGGGAGAACACTTGGGTACGAGTGATCATCATATCATAAGATTTAGAGGAGCAAGGAACAATCTGGAGTGGAACTTCTAAACTGAAATAGGGCTAACTTCAATGGGATGCGAAAGGATCTAGCCAGGGTAAAATGGAACCAAAGACTGACAAGGAAAACTGTAATGGAACAATGGGTGATCTTTAAGGAGGAGATGTTCGAAGTACAGGCTAGGTACATTCCAACAAGAGGGAAGGGTAAGGGAACCAAAGCAAGGGCTCCTTGGATGATGAGGGAGATAGAGAAGATGATGAAACAAAAAAAAGGGTGTATGATGAATCTCACATGAATTCTTCAAGGGAGAACCAGACCAAATACAATAAGTTGAGAGGGGAAGTGAAGATGAAGATAAGATTGGCAAAGAGAGAATATGAGAGTAGAATGGTGGTTAACATAAAAGGGAACGCAAAAATCTTCTACCGCAGGTAAACAGTAAGAGACGGGGTGGGGCCTATTAGGGACAAGGGCACAGGGCAAGGTTGGAATACTCAATGAGTACTTTGTATCAGTGTTTACGAAGGAGGTGGATGCAATATCGGTAGAAGTGGAAAAGGTAGAAGCAATGGAAGGGGTGAAAATTGATCGACAGGATGTACTAGAAAGGATAGGTGTGCTTAGAGAGGACAAGTTGCCTGATCCAGATGGCTTGCATCCCAGGTTGTTAAGGGAATTGGGGGAGGAGATAGCAGAAGGGCTTGCCATAATTTTCCAATCTTCGCTAGATGCAGGGGAGGTGCCCGAGGATTGGAAAGTGGCAAATGTGATACCATTGTTCAAGAAAGGGTGTAAGGACAACCCTCGTTAACTACACACCAATCAGTTTAACATCAGTGGTGGGTAAAGTTTTAGAAACAATAATCAAAGAAAAAATTAACGGGCACTTAAAGTGGTTTAAGCTAATTAAGGAGAGCCAACACGGATTTGTAAAAGGCAGATCGTGTTTGACTAATCTAATTGAATTTTTTGATGAAGTAACAGTGGGGATTGATGAAGGGAATGCAATGGATGTTGTCTACCTGGATTTTAGGAAGGCGTTTGACAAAGTACCACATAGAAGGCTGGTTAACAAAATTGAGGCTCGTCGAATAGGTGGGCCAGTGGCAGCTTGGATAGGGAATTGGCTTAAGGACAGAAAACAGAGAGTTGTGGTAAATGGCTGTTTTTCAGACTGGAGGATGGTAGACAGTGGTGTTCCCCAAGGGTCAGTGCTGGGGCCACTGTTTTTTTTTTGATATATATCAATGACCTGGATATTGGAATACAGAGTAGAATTTCTAAATTTGCCAATGACACCAAACTTGGGGCTGTGGCAAACAGTGAGGCTGATACCAATCGACTGCAACAGGGCATAGAAAGGCTAGCAGAATGGGCAGACAAGTGGCAGATGGAATTTAATACAGAGAAGTGCGAGGTGATGCATTTTGCAGAAGGAACAGGGAGAGGCAATATACACTTAATGGCACAGTTTTAAAGAGTGTGCAGGGACAGAGGGACCTGGGAGTTAATGTGCATATGTCCCTGAAGGTGGTGGGACATATTGAGAGAGTGGTTAACAAAGCCTATGGGATCTTGGGCTTCATAAATAGAGGTATTGAGTACAAAAGTAGAGAAGTTATGCTGAATCTTTATAAAGTGCTGGTTAGGCCACAACTGGAGTATTGCGTCCAGTTCTGGTCACCACACTTTAGGAAGGATGTGAAGGTACATGAGAGGGTGCAGAGGAGATTTACCAGAATGGTTCTGGAGATGGGGGAATCTCAGCTACAAGGACAGGTTGGAGAAGCTGGATTTGTTTTCATTAGAGCAAAGGAGGTTGAGGGGTGATTTGATAGAGGTGTACAAGATTATGACGGGTTTGGATAGGCTAGACTGGGAAAGGCTGTTCCCACTAGTTGATGGTACAAGGTCTAGGGGACACAGGTTTAAGGTTTTGGGCAAGAGATACGGGGGATGCGAGGAAATAAATTTTTACGCAGCATGTGGTGAGGACCTGAAACTCGCTTCTGATGGAAGTGGTGGAAGTGGAGACACTCAATGTTTTCAAGGGGAGAATAGATAGGCACTTGAGGGAAATAAACTTGCAGGGCTACGGGGATAAAGCGGGGGAATGGAACTGACTGGATTGCTTTGCAGAGAGCCGGCATGGACTCGATGGGCTGAATGGCCTCCTTCTGTGCCATTATGACTCTATGACTAAATAGCAGAAATCTCTAAAATGATTGCCAATCTGAGAAGTCAGATCAGAAGCACCAAAGTTGACATCAGTAATATCAGCATAACCTTCTATTCCATGCTCCTTAATGTGCCTATCTAGCTTTCCCTTAAATGCATCTATGCCATTTGCCTCAACTACTCCTTGTGGTAGTGAGTTCCACATTCTTACCACTCTCTGGGTAAAGAAGTTTCTCCTGAATTCCCGATTGGATTTATTTGTGACTATCTTATATTTATCGCCTCTAGTTTTGGTCTCCCCCTACAAGTGGAAACATTTTCTCCACGTCTATCCTATCAAACCCTTTCATAATTTTAAAGACCTCTATTAGATCACCCCTCAGTCTTCTCTTTTCTGGAGAAAAGAGCCCCAACTGGTTCAGTCTTTCCTGACAGTTATAACCTCTCAGTTCTAGTATCATTCTTGTTTATTCTTTTTGCACCTTTCCCAGTGCCTCTATATCCTTCTTATAATATGGAGATTAGAACTGTGCTCCAAGTGTGGTCTAACTAAGGTTCAATACAAGTTTAACTTGATTTGTGTATCTGTACCCCAGATCCCTTTGCTCCTCTATCCCATTTAGAATCTTAATATCCAAGCAGGATCTGGCCTCCTTATTCTTCCTACCAAAACCACCTCACACTGATCTATATTGAAATTAGTTTGTCAATTAAATGCCCAGTCTGCAAGTTTATTAATGTCTTCTTCTATTTTGTCATATTCTTCCTTTGTATGAACTATACCCCCAATTTGGTAATGTTGTTTTGATTCCCGATTCCAAATCATTAATGTAAATTGTAAACAGCGGTGGTCCCAGCACCGATCCCTGTGGAACACCACTTTTCACCTTTTGCCAGTCTGAGGAGCTGCCCTTAACCCCAACTCTCTGTTGTCTGTTTTGTAGCCAGCTTGCTAGCCATTCTTCTATTTGTCCCTTGACTCCATATGTTGTGTCCTTAGTGATGACTCTACTATGCGTTACCTTATCGAAGGCGTTTTGAAAATCCAAATATATTACGTCTGCCGAATTACCCTTGTCTACTCTTTCTGTTAATTCTTCAAAGAATTCATTGAAGTTGGTCAAGCATGACCTTCCCTTTTGAAATCTGTGGTGACTATTATTATATTTCTGGTTTCTAGATGTTTTTCTATTGCATCTTTGAATAACGATTCCATTATCTCTCCTACCACTGACATTAAGCCAACTGGTCTATAGTTCCCTGGACTTGTTATATTTCTCTTTTTAAATATAGGAATCACATTAGCAGTCCGCCGG
Organism: Somniosus microcephalus; assembly: GCF_052327205.1. NCBI lineage: Eukaryota > Metazoa > Chordata > Chondrichthyes > Squaliformes > Somniosidae > Somniosus > Somniosus microcephalus. Next base: position 51,092,446 of record NC_141000.1, read on the forward strand.
TCTTATGGCACTATTCCCTTTTCTAATGAATTGTTATGTATATCTGTACAGTGCCTCTGCTAGCTCTTCCTTAACTTTGTTTAATATGCACGGATGCAATCCATCTGGACCAGGAGTATTATCCTCTCTAAGTTTGATTAATTTATCAATTATCTCCCCCTTTCTATCTTAAATGTCTTTATATCTTTTTTGATCTCTTCTTCTAATGTCATGCCCATCTTGTTAGTCTCCCTGGTAAATACTGAAGCAAAGTAACTATTCAATATTTCTGCCATTTTGCTGTCATTACCTGTGCATGTAATCAACAACAACAATTTGTATTTATATAGTGCCTTTAATGTAGTAAAACATCCCAAGGTGCTTCACAGGAGTGTTATAAAACAAAAATTTGACACTAAGCCACAAAAGAATTAGGGCAGATAACCAAAAGCTTGGTCAAAGAGGTATATTTTAAGGAGCGTCTTAAAGGAGGAAAGAGAGGTACAGAGGCGGAGAGGTTTAGGGAAGGAATTCCAGAGGTTAGGGCCAAGGCAACAGAAGGCACAGCCACCGATGGTTGAGCAATTATAATCAGGGATGCTCATTAGGCCAGAATTTGAGGAGGAGTTTTGGGGCTGAAGGAGGTTACAGAGATAGGGAGGGGCGAGGCCATGGAGGGATTTGAAAACAAGGAAGCAAGGTCCCACAAATGACAGTAATGACCAGATAATCTGTTTTATGGATCAGCGCTTGCTGCAAGTGCCACTCCTCACCAGAAACCCCTGACCGAGGGATTGGGTCGATACAGTATTGTGCAGTTTAGGACACCCTACCACCAAAGTGGAAAATGTACAAAGAAAGACCTGAATGATTGTATAACGTAGGGCTTTAATTTAGGAAGAGAGACTCCCAGTACTGAGCTAGGGGCAAAGAATGAGTGATATTATGAGCTAGGTTTTAAAAAATTGAGATACATGGACATTGTAGATAAAGCAAGTTTTATAATTTATACTGCAATTGAAAATAATGACAGCTTGAGTGCAATATTAACCTACCCCAAATGAGACAACAGACTGAAGTTTTTTTTGTCCCCCAACACAATGCTAAATACATGGAAACAATTCCCAGCAAAAGCAATTAATGTTATGTTAATTTAAGCATTTTTAAAGAGAACTGGCAAATTTGATTAAGAATGGGACGGAAGGTTCTGTTGTTACTACAGGGTTGTTTCACGAATCTGTGCTGTACACCAGCAGCACGTGTTGGAAATTCAGGCGCATGCTGCACACAACTTTCCTGCCGCTAAAGTGCTCATGGTGTGAGTTCCTGCCAGCAACACGGACTCAGAAAATGACAGCCACAGACGATCAAATACTATTCAGAATACAGTGATTATTTTAGCTGCTGGGAGCATGAGAATATTGCCTGCAGAATGCAAGTGCTCCGAATGAGTAACACAGGTAAAAATGAGAATATTGATGGCTTGGTGTTTCTCTCGATTACCTTGGGAGCAATGTTCTCCCTAAGCTGTGCGGCCATGCATCGATCGGGAGGCCCCAGCAGGCCATTCACCAGCTGTTGCCACTGGAAAAGATACTGTGCAGCAAATTCTAAGGAACCACACATGAAAAAAGCAAGGGAACATTGCTTGGGAGTCAGTGAGAAATTTCATAGAGGATTATTTTCTTAAATGCCTTTCCTGTACTTAGTCACCTTCTTCAGGAAATCAAATAAACTGGATACAGTTTGTGTTAGGGCAAATGTTACATGGTCTGCAGAATAACTTGCCTTTACTTGTATGTTAGGTGTGATTTGTGCACAAATTGGCTGCCACATTACAAGAGTGGCTACACTTCAAAAATACTTCATTGGCTGTAAAGCGCTTTGGAAAGTCCTGAGCTCATAAAAGGCGCTATATAAATTCAAGTCATTCTGTTTTTTTGATCAGTAAATTGTGGACCTGCATTGCTCGATTTCCCATTCACTTAAATGAATGGATGGATGGAAAATGAGACACTTTAAGCCTATGAGTTCCCAACCAGTGTTCCCTGTGAGTATCGCTGTTCATCAAGAGCACCTGATAAGGAACTAGCCTTAATATTCCAATTATGGTTTATAAATAATACCATAAATATTAATCTTCTTTAAAAGCCTCACATGCAGGCTCTTGAAAATAGCTTCTGAAAATCCAAATTCGTTATACTCACCGATTAAGCCCTCATCATCTAAATTAGTTATCTCCTCAAAGAATAACTTTCTATACAGACAGGTTTTTTTTGTCCCACTTATTTTCACTGACTCAGTGAAGATCTCTTTCACACATCTTTCCAAGTGCTTTCAGTGAAAATGTGGGCCCCTCCCAAACTTCCACACCCCAGGATGGCCTGCTGCAGCAAAATAACCTCTGACACACTAAGAGCACTGCCAGGGGAGACCTGCTAGTTAGCTCAAATAACCTAAACAACCGGAACCCCAGAACATATTTTAACATCATTCCACCAGTCACTGCCTTTTCCATTTATAATTGCCCCTTGCTTCCAGTCAATTATCAATCCAGCTAGCTAATTTGTCATTAATTTCATGAGCCTTAATCTTCCTTAAAAACGTCACATGCAGGATTTTCTCAAATAGCTTCTGAAAATCCAAATTAATTATACACACTGAATGAGCCCTCCTCATCTAATTTAGTTACCTTTGAAAAGAATAGCTATCTATACTGACTGCTTTTTTCCCCACCTGCAGCTATTTTATGTCCAGCATTATTGCAGTATATTTTTTCCAGTAATTCTACAACTGAATTTCTACAGATTGTACTTTTATTTTTCTGCAAAGAGCTGTCCTTAAACCTGATGCAAATGTAATCTGGAACAGCAAATATGAAGACAGCAATTACAGAAAAATCTGTCTGTAGAAACTCAGATAACATGCTCACAACTTTGGAGTTACTTGATGAAAATGTTATGATAACCCCAAGATGTACTATAGTTTGCATTTTCTCACAGCAAAGGTGTTGTTGGAAAAAAACTTTAATTTGTTCTTAAATTATCATCTTCCTATACATATTGAAAGCTTAGCAGCAAAATCACGTTTATTATTTTTGCATTAATGTGCATTTTTGTTTGAAATTAGCAACTTGTGAAATGTTTCTACTTCTATATTTTTCAGTTTGATGGGATGGAATACAAATGTATCTGAAAGGTCAGGAAGAAAACCAGCTTCCAAATCCTGGCACCATGTGCATTATTTGCTGATGGGACGCACTAAACTAAATGTGTCAAATCTCCCCATATCTTTTTGGACTGGGTCTGATTTTCTCAGACATGCGTTGCTGGATAAGGCACAGTTATGTCCTTCTCTGTAAAATCATATTCATCAATGGCGCTTAACTTAAAGGAAAGTCTCACCATCCAAGAATAATTTTGAATGCTACAAAGATCTCATGTAACGGAATCCTCATGGAGTGCACAATGATTAAAATAGAATTAATCTGAAGAAAGAGAAAGTGTCACAGTTGTTATAAAATTGTAGCCTCTGTAAAAAACTTTTTTAAGTTGCTCTGTAACTCTGCATTGCCTTGATGGATATAAATTAGACTTTGTGGATGTCCCATTGGGGACCTGTAGTGTTATAAATGAACACAATTACTGTCAATACCATAATTTAGCTTTGTAATTTATTAGCTTGATTTAAATGTACTTAAAGAGGAATGTCAAGGAGGGGTACTTTTTATTCAAAGTACTCCACTTTTTAATTAAACAAAATAAGTCTCACCAGAATTATTTTTTTTTTAAAGTTTAATTTGATTACCAATGCGAAGACATAGGAACATAAGTAGGCCATTCAGCCCCTCAAGCCTGTTCCGCCATTCAATGAGATCATGGCTGATCTGCGATCTAACTCCATACACCCACCTTTGGCCCATATCCATTAATACCTTTGGTTAACAAAAAACTATCAATCTCCAATTTAAAATTAACAATTGATCTAACATCAATTGCCATTTGCAGAAGAGAGTTCCAAACTTCTACCACCCTTTGTGTGTAGAAGTGTTTCCTAATTTCACTCCTGAAAGGTCTGGCTCTAATTTTTAGACTATGCCCTTTAGTCCTAGAATCCCCAACCAGCAGAAATAGTTTCTCTCTATCTATCCTATCTGTTCCCCTTAATATCCTGAAAACTTTGATCAGATCACCCCTTAGTCTTCAAATTCTGGGGAATACAACCCTAATTTGTGTAATCTCTCCTCGTGACTTAACCCTTGAAGTCTGGGTATCATTCTGGTAAATGTACGCTGCACTCCCTCCAAGGCCAATATATCCTTCCTAAGGCCTGGTGCCCAGAACAGCTCACAGTACTCCAGTTGTGGTCTAACCAGGGTTTTGTATAGCTGCAGCATTAGTTCTGCTCCTTGTGCTCTAGTCCTCTAGATATAAAGGCCAGCATTCCATTAGCCTTTTTGATTATTTTCTGTACCTGTTCATGACATTTAATGATCTATGTACCTGGACCCCCAAGTCTTTTTGGACATCCACTGTTTATAGCTTTTTACCATTTGGAAAATACCCTGTTCTATTCTTTTTAGGTCCAAAGTGGGTGACCTCACATTTGCTTACATTGAAATCCATTTGCCACAGTTTTGCCCATTAACTTAATCTATCTATATCAGTTTGTAATTTTATGCTTTCATCTACACTGCCTACAATGCCACCTATCTTTGTGTCATCAGTAAATTTGGATATATGACTTTCGATGCCATCATCTAAGTCATTAATAAATAATTTGAACAGTTGAGGCACCAACACAGATCCCTGCTGGACACCACTAGTCACATTCTGCCAATTTGAGTACCTACCCATTATCCCTACTGCCTGTCTCCTGCTGCTCAGCCAATTTCCTAACCAGGTCAATAATTTGCCCTCAACTCTGTGGGCTTCTACCTTGGACAACATTCTCTTATGTGGGACTTTATCAAATGCCTTCTGGAAGTCCATATAAATAACATACATGTGTAGAGTCAATTAAGGAGAACATCCTTACAAACAGCTTCCAACCAACTCAAAAGTCAACAGTTAATATATATGTCTCCACCTAAACATGGTTTCATAGGGTTCTGTATCTCTAGATTGGGATTCCGGCTCTCACTGTTTGCAATGGAGCTACACCTAGGCCCTTGACATCACTGGAGGAAACCTTCTAGGGATGGGGATCGATGGTTTGGTGAAAGCCCAGATTCATGCAAAATACATTAAAAAGGATGTGTAAAAATACTCCCAATCAACTGCAAGAATCCCACTGCCATATGTCTAACATTTGTTTTACAACATGGAGCCCATTCACTGCTAATTTTTTGCGGTAACAGGTATTTATTCAAATCTGACTGTTATGATGGTAAACTCCTTCGAGTACAAGTTACTTCCCTGTGCAGCATTGTTCAACTCTAGTTATTTATTCTTCCACAAAGCCAAATTCCTATACATATAATTAATATCTTTCCATCAGCTAGGCGTGCAGATTACTTATTCCAGTGATGCTGTACCCCTAATGAAATCAGCAGCAAAACAACAACTCTACTGCACAGTTAAATTATTCAAAGACATGAATAAATGTATCATGTGAATTCTGCTGCTTTAACTTAGGAATTGGAAGTGGTTTAAAATGCAAGAAAGTAACACTATGGCATTCGTGGTAAAAGCTGCAGCACCAATGATTGTAATATGTTGAAAATGCAGTTCCTAATGTACTGCTATCTACAGAGATAACCTATTACTAAAATAGATATATCTTGAACGTCCACTGTAATTTTATTAAATCCATTCAATAAATCTAATCATTAACTGGATCAATCCACATAATCATGATTATGAAGAAATTACATTATGTACCTTAACCAATGAGTTACATTTCCATATGAATATGCATTTTATTTACATTTTTTGTCATCTCCCTTTCACATAATTCCAAACAAAGTTTTATTAATGATAGCAAAATACTGCAGATGCTGGAAATCCGAAATAACAACAGAAAATGCTGGAAAAACTCAGCAGGCCAGGCAACATCCGTGGAAAGAAAATAGAGTCAACGTTTCGGGTCAAACCCTTTGTCAAGACATTTGACCCGAAACGTTGACTCTATTTTCTCTCCACGGATGTTGCCTGGCCTGCTGAGTTTTTCCAGCATTTTCTGTTGTTATTTTAAAGTTTTATTAACATTGGCCAACATGTGTCAATGAATACCAGCAGTAGGTATGAAACTTTTCAGTCTCCTCTGTCTTTTCTTATCATGTAATTTTCTGCAGCTCATTGTCTCTTCCAAACTCTCCAAGAGGTCTCATTGTGAATACTTGAATCAGCGAAAGAGAATAATGACATTACATAAAATTACATAGGATGTACGGCGCAGAAACAGGCCATTCGGCCCAACCAGTCCATGCCGGCGTTTATGCACCACTCGAACCTCCTCCCATCATTCCTCATCTAAATCTATCAACATAACCCTCTATTCCCTTCTCCCTCATATGCTTGACTAGCCTCCCCTTAAATGCATCTATACTTTTCGTTTCAACCACTCCCTGTGGTAGCGAGTTCCACATTCTCACCACTCTTTGGGTAAAGAAGTTTCTTCTGAATTCCCTATTGGATTTCTTGGTGACTATCTTATATTGATGGTCTCTAGTTATGCTCTTCCCCACAAGTGGAAACATTCTCTCTGTATCCACTCTATCAAAACCTTTCATAATTTTAAAGACCTCTATTAGGTCACCCCTCAGCCTTCTTTTTTCAAGAGAAAAGAGACCCAGGCTGTTCATCCTTTCCTGATAGGTATACCCTCGCATTTCTGGTATCATCCTTGTAAATCTTCTCTGTACCCTCTCCAATGCCTCTATATCCTTTTTATAATGTGGCGACCAGAACTGTACACAGTACTCTAAGTGTGGTCACACCAAGGTTCGATACAGGTTTAGCATAACTTCCCTACTTTTCAATTCTATACCTCTAGAAATAAGCTCTAGTGTTTGGTTTGCTATTTTTATGGCTTTGCTAACCTGTGTCACAACCTTTAGTGATTTGTGTATTTGTACTCCGAGATCCCTTTGTTTCTCTACCCCACCTAGACTCGCACCCTCCAAGTGATAAGTGACCTCCCTATTCTTCCTGTCAAAATGTAATACCTCACGTTTACCTGTGTTGAATTTCATTTGCCAATTATATGCCCATTCTGCAAGTTTACTAATGTCCTCCTGTAATTTGTTGCAGCCCTCCTCAGTATTGACTATCCCCCCTTCCAATATGGAGTCATCTGCAAATTTAGAAATTGTGTTTTTGATTCCAAAGTCTAAATCGTTAATATAAATTATGAACAACTGTGTGACATTATGACACTGCACAATTCTTCGAGGTTTACGAGTTCAGCTCATATTTGAAACACAAGACAGAAGTCAGGCAAACAGGTCAGACAGAGAATCGATTGTTGGCTGTCATATGGCCTTCGTATCCATGTCATGTCAAAAGCGACAACCAATATATTTCATTAACTCAGAAGATTCCGGAAACATCGTCATACTTCCAGCAGCTCCTAACATGGGTCTTTGATTCTGGGCTACACTGTCTTAGCAGTGTACACCACTGCATCAGTGGGTCCTTTGTCCTCAGGAATTAGGCACCAGTACTGGATTGAGCTTCCACAAAGTGTGCTATGATTGATCCTTAAATGAGACCAGTAGTGGCTGATACATGTTCTGTCTCTTCAGCTGAAGTTGCACCCTATGAGGCAAGTTGCTTTGGCCCTGGTCGACATAGCTCTACAAACTGAAGACATCATCGAGATTTCACTCTATTCATCTCCGGGAGTAGCATACATGTGACAGTTGTGATTCAGTTTGAGCCATAGTCTAAATCCAAGAATTCTTTAGGCTCAGTATCACATTAGAAATCACAGATCACAGATCACAGAATTCACAGATCACAGAAACCCCACAGTGCAGATAGAGGCCATTTCGACCCATCGAGCCTGCACTGACACATATCCCACCCGATCCCCGTAACCCCAACACATATCCCACCCTATCCCTGTAACCCCACGTATTTAATCCCCCTAACACTAAGGGTCAATTTATCATAGCCAATCAACCTAACCCACACATCTTTGGACTGTGAGAGGAAACCCACGCAAACACGGGGAGAATGTGCAAACTCCACACAGACAGTCACCCGAGGCCGGATTCGAACCCGGGTCCCTGGCGCTGTGAGGCAACAGTGCTAACCACTATGCCACCGTGCTGATCTCTTATAACCTACCAGACAGAAGGTTTTCAATTGATGATTGTGCTTATTTAGGATCTTGCACCCTAATTGTTATACTAGCCTAATCCACCCCAGATAGTTCTCAATTGGAGGAACACAGTGAGGGTAATCTTCAACTTACTGCCAGAGTATAAAACCAGATTTCAATGGAAAGGAAAATCAAGCAGTTTCTATACTGGGCATCCAACCTGCAAAACCAATTTTACACTCCAGCAGTAAGTTGAAAATTACCTCCAGTGTCAATTGGGTTCTGTCACTGTGTCCTGACATCCATTGGTGTCCTTCAGAACTAATGGACATCATGATATCTAATGAGACATGGAAAAACATTCGGCATCTTCCAATTCTGAGGAGGATAAAGGATTTGTTAATCCTATTCATCCAAAAATAGACAGTTTTCTCCTGATGTATATAATATCCACACTGCATCAAATGCTGCTATAACTTTGCAGTGACTCGGTCCTGGACCTCATTAACCCTCAATCGATCCCTAGGGTTTCCAGGATTTGGTCTCCCCAGGGGAACTCTACTCAAATGGCATGAGAAAGTCCTGAACCCTAATCAGGACTGACAAACGGTGGCATAGTGGTTAGCACTGTTGCCTCACAGCGCCAGGGACCCGGGTTCAAATCTGGCCTCGGGTGACTGTCTGTGTGGAGTTTGCACATTCTCCCCGTGTTTGCGTGGGTTTCCTCCGGGTGCTCCGGTTTCCTCCCACAGTCCAAAGATGTGCGGGTTAGGTTGATTGGCTATGATAAAAATTGACCCTTAGTGCTAGGGGGATTAAATACGTGGGGTTACGGGGATAGGGTCGGATATGTGTTGGTGTAGGGATTACGGGGATCGGGTGGGATATGTGTCGGTGCAGGCTTGATGGGCCGAAATGGCCTCTATCTGCACTGTGGGGTTTCTGTGAATCTGTGAAACATAAGAAATAGGAGCAGAAGTAGGCCATTCGGCCCTTCGAGCCTGCTCCGCAATTCAATAAGATCATGGCTGATCTTTTACCTCAACTTCACTTTCCTGCACTATCCCCATATCCCGTGATTCCCTTAATATCCAAAAATCTATCGATCTCTGTCTTGAATATACTCAACAACTGAACCTCCACAGCCCTACAGAGGTGGCACTATTCACCTAGCCTGACACAAACTCCTTCATGATGCTCATATTCAGCTGTCTTTTTGTGTTAGAATAACTTTTTTTATGAGAAGCATCTGAAAGATTCAATTTTTAATTCACTCAGTGACAGTCAATTGGTACCTGAATCTTGTTTATTGCAAGCTCATGTCTGACTCATTTGAGTCCTTGATTTTGTGCGATGCCAAACTTGTCACAATGAAAATAGCCGTAATATCCTTATGTTTACACACTGAGTGATCAAGCTGTATGCTCAAGTGATTTATGGACCTTATTGCATTTCCCACTTTGATAACACATTCAAGGTTTTTGGCTCAAATTGTTTCTGAGTTTCATTTGTCTCAAGAATTTGCAGTGCTGAAGTGTTACAAGCCATTACATGCTTCCTATCTGGAGAGGAATTATTATTTTATTGATGCTTGCAAATGATTTGCTTCCTGTATAGACAGAACCTAGGATATTCATCATTTTGGCAATTCTGATTTCATTTGATAACAAAACTTTTGGTAAACACATTATCAACCAACAAGAGAAAGAACTGGTACTAGAATGTATTTCTTTGTAATGCACTTTAGATGGTCCAGGCTGACTGGACAAAGCAAAGATTCATTCTATTTGTGCTACAACAATCTCTTTGGCCATTATGGGTATCTTGCAAATGTAGTAATATGTATGTTTTTAATAAGCACCACTCTGTTGATCCATCAAATCAACGTACGGGGCTTTGACACTTCCATATGGTATGTCCTTTTTATTAAGTCATAATTATTTAAGTCACTCATCTCACTTATTGTACCACTTTAGTATTATTCATTTGCATGCAGAGAACTTCATTACTTTTTTTTTTTACAAATGTCAACATTGCCACTTCTGCTCTGTCCCCATTGAAGAATTGAAAAGGGAGAGCAAGAGAATAAACATCTTTGAAGGATAGCGTCCCATTATTTCCCTCATTTGGACAATATATTAAGTATTTTTCTATGGAGAATGAACCACATTCAAACATTAAGGAAGGCCATAATCTAATGTTATACTGTGATAGCAACATGAAGCCAAATTGTCAACTGTTGGCTGATGGGGGAACAATAAACTCCTGGGCTGTGATTTCGCCTACTGAGGTGGCTCCGGTGTGGCTGGGGTTGGTAGCGCGGTCCCAGCCTGCTCCATCCCACTCTGTTGAAGTGATTTTCCATTGATTGGGCTTGTTAGGCCCGCCCAGCGAGGATCCCAGCCAATTAAAAGGAAGCGGGTCTGATGATGTCATTTGATGACATGTCTTCAGCCGGTTTCCTTCAAGGGGCCATGTCCAAATTTACTTTGAAGTTTGTGCTGTCAGTGTTCTACAGAATTGAGGTGCTGCAAACACTGACTAGCATTGCACAAAGGTACACGGCTGCACCCAGGCTCTCCCGTGACTCCCTCCATATGCTTATGGAGGGAGTCACAGCACGCAGGAAGGTTCTCTTCTCTTCCAATGGGTGGAAGAGACCTCCCCAGGAGACAAACACAGCCTGGTTGCACATTGCACAGGAGGGCACAAGCAGGGATGCAGTCAGGAGGACCAGGCTGCAGTGGCACAAACCTTTCAATGATCTCAGTAGATCACAAAATGTTACTGCCAAGCCACATTCAACCTCATCCCGCTGTGCCTCTCATCACATCCCCATCACTCTGTCTTCCCTACCCTACTCCTGCACACCTTTACTCACACCAACTTACTTTGCATCGCCACCCATCCCCCTCTATCTACATTATCACTTCCCCAACTCACTAGCCACCCCTCACACTCACCCTCATCCTACTGCAATCATTCAACTAACAACACACAAGGGTAGGCACTTGGGTATTTTATGCAATATTCATGTAAAGTTTCTGTTAATGTGGTGTCAAACATTGAAACCTTTATTTTGAACACTTTGCGTTCTTGGACAGATTTGTGTGCATCTTTGGAAGTGGCTTAGTGAGTTGCAGTGAATAGTGAGATAACGGTAGCCCCCACAATGGTGGTAAGTGTGAAAGGAATGGCTTGGGCATTTTAGGAATGCTATATGGTGTTGGTGTGGGGTGGTGCCAACCTGGCACATCATGTGGCAGCCAGGGTGTGCAGCATCAAGTGAAGTAAATCTGGCCATGGTGAGGCCATCCCTGGCATCCCGGGCAGCAATGTGGTTGGGTGCTGATGCCCAGTGTCCTGTGCAGCATCAGTTGATTGCGGAGAAGGTTGATGTTGGTGCCACTGGTGTGCTTGGTGATGCTGGTGTTATGGCTGATCATGGTGGGATTCTGAGGACCAAGGTGAGATTTTTTCAAGGGCACCGATGCTGATGGAATAGATGGCAGGTGAGGTTGAGATGACAGAAGCGATCTATCAATGATGAAAGAGGTCATTCAATGAGGTGACACTGGATAGAGAGTTTGCTGCAAACACTTGTAAGCTGCATAAAGCTCAATATGTCTTCTAAATGCAGTAAGTAACAGCTTCTAACATTGGAAAGTGAACAGCTATGAAATGGGACCTTTTATAGACCACTAGCTGGAGTACCCGGCGTTGCCGAGGGAAATGAAGAAACCTCTGCAACTCCAAGTGTGGTTAGGAGAGAGAGAGAGGGAGGGGGGAAGGAGAGAGAGAGAGGGAGGGGGGAAGGAGAGAGAGAGAGGGAGCGAGGGGGAAGGAGAGAGAGAAAGAGGGGGAGAGAGAGAGAGGGAGAAGGAGAGAGAGAGGGGGAAGGAGAGAGAGAGAGAGGGAGAGAGGGGGAAGGAGAGAGAGAGAGAGAGGGGGAAGGAGAGAGAGAGAGAGAGAGGGGGAAGGAGAGAGAGAGAAAGGGAGAAGGAGAGAGAGAGGGGAAGGAGAGGGAGAGGGGAAGGAGAGAGAGAGAGAGAGGGAAGGAGAGAGAGAGAGAGAGAGAGGGGGAAGGAGAGAGAGAGAGGGAAGGAGAGAGAGAGGGAAGAGGAGAGAGAGAGAGAGAGAGAGGGAAGGAGAGAGTGTGGGAAGGAGATAGAGAATAGAGGAAGACACCACGGGGAAGGGGAAGGACTCAGCCCGGCCTTGGCGACCTGGAGCCCCCGTGCACGGCGACTCCCGCTCCGGACCGCTCCGGACCGCTCCCCTGCTGGCTGTCGCTCGGGCTCTCAGGCCGCGCGGTTGTATCTGTCTCTGTCGGTGTATGCTCGATGTCTCTCGGGGTCTCGGGCCGCGTGGTTGTCTCAGTCTCTGAATGTGTACCAGTTTTCCTGCTGCCGCACTAACGGCAGGCTGTAGGATTAGGCCCTGCCCACACACGCCATGAAACGCCCCCTGTGACGCACCGCACTTCCCCCATTGCTGGGCAGATTTGAGATGCCACTCTCTGTTGCTGGGCAGATTTGAGATGGCACTCCCTTTTGCTGGGCAGATTTGAGATGCCACTCCCTGTTGCTGGGCAGACGGCAGGCAGCAGGATTAGGCCCCACCCACACATGCTATGAAATGCCCCCCGTGATGCATCGCACTACCCCCGTAGGATTGGTCAACCATCACGTCACTCAACGCTAATGAACGGATTTTTACCGTTTCTTGGACGTTTTTTGTATACTGGCCGAACAATTTTTGTCTAACCAAAAAGAAAATACAATTATGACACTCCCCTAATCATAACCTTTCTTTTGATATTTAATATGTGTAGGCACGCTCTATAATTTAGGAGTTTACCGCGGACATATACACAGATGGAATTTGTCTGTTTTTTGAATGTTTTTTGTATACTGTCCGAGCAATTTGTGTCTGACCAAAGAGTAAATACACCTATGACACTCCCCTAATCATAAGCTTTCTTTTGATATATAACATATGTGTAGGTACGCTGTATAACTTTTGAGTTAAGCGCGGACATAAACACAGACAGACAGACAGAAATTGTCCGTTTTTTGAAGGTTTTCTGTATACTGTCCGAGCAATTTTTGTCTGGCCAAAAAATAAAAATGCCTATGACACTCCCCTTATCATAAGCTGTCTTTTGACATAACATATGTGTAGGTACGCTCTATAACTTTTGAGTTTACCGCGGACAAACTCACTCAACGCTAATGAGCGGAATTCCGTTTTTTGAACGTTTTCTGTATACTGTCCAAGCAATTTTTGTCTGACCAAAAAGTAAATACACCTATGACACTCCCCTAATCATACGCTTTCTTTTGATATAACATATGTGCAGGTACGCTCTATAACTTTTGAGTTATGTGCGGTCATACACACATACAGGCAGACACACAGATCATTTATATATCTTCTCTCATCAACAAAATATATAAATGAGTGTCCGTCTGTCTGTCTGTCTGTGTGTATGTCCGTGTTTAACTCAAAAGTTATACAGCGTACCTACACATATGTTGTATCAAAAGAAAGCTTATGAGTAGGGGAGTGTCATAGGTGTATTTACTTTTTGGTCAGACAAAAATTGCTCGCACAGTATACAGAAAACGTTCAAAAAAACGGAATTCTGCTCATTAGCGTTGAGTGAGTTTGTCCGCGGTAAACTCAAAAGTTATAGAGCGTACCTACACATATGTTATATCAAAAGAAAGCTTATGATTAGGGGAGTGTCATAGGCATATTTACTTTTTGGTCAGACAAAAATTGCTAGCACAGTATACAGAAAACGTTCAAAAAACGGACAAAATCCGTCTGTGTGTATGTCCGCTGTCTGTGTGTATTTCCGCATTAAACTCAAAAGTTATACAGCGTACCTGCACATATGTTATATCAAAAGAAAGCTTATGATTAGGGGAGTGTCATAGGTGTATTTACTTTTTGGTCAGACAAAACTTGTTCGGACAGTATTCAGAAAACTTTCAAAAAACGGACAGAATCAGTCTGTGTGTATGTCCGCGATAAACTCATAAATTATAGAGCATGCCTACACATATGTTATTTCAAAAGAAAGCTTATGATTAGGGGAGTGTCATAGGTGTATTTACTTTTTGGTCAGACAAAGATTGCTCGGACAGTATACAGAAAACGTTCAAAGAACGGGCAAAATCCGCACATTAGCGTTGAGTGACATGATGGTTGACCAATCCTACGGGGGAAGTGCAGTGCATCACGGGGGGTGTTTCATTGCATGCATGCATGTGGCCTAATCCTGCAGCCTGCCGTCAGTGCGGCAGCGGGAAAACAGATACACAGACAGAGACTAGGACAACCACGCGGCCCGAGACCCCGAGAGACATCGAGCATACACCGACAGAGACAGATACAACCGCGGGGCCCGAGAGCCTGAGTGACAGCGAGCAGGGGAGTGTCGGCGGCGGTCCAGAGCGGGAGCCACCGCGCACGGGGGCTCCGGGTCGCCAAGGCCGGGCTGAGTCCTTCCCCTTCCCCACGGTGTCTTCCTCTCTTCTCTATCTCCTTCCCACACTCTCTCCTTCCCTCTCTTTCTCTCTCTCTCTCTCTCCTTCCCTCTCTCTCTCTCCTTCCCTCTCTCTCTCTCTCCTTCCCTCTCTCTCTCTCTCCTTCCCTCGCTCTCTCTCTCTCTCCTTCCCTCTCTCTCTCTCTCTCCTTCCCGCTCTCTCTCTCCTTCCCCCTCTCTCTCTCTCTCCTTCCCCCTTTCTCTCTCTCTCCTTCCCCCTCTCTCTCTCTCTCCTTCCCCCTCTCTCTCTCTCCTTCCCCTCTCTCTCTCCTTCCCCCTCTCTCTCTCTTGCTCTCTCCTTCCCCCTCTCTCTCTCTCTCTCCTTCCCCCTCTCTCTCCTTCCCCCCTCCCTCTCTCTCTCTCTCTCTCTCTCCTAACCACACTTGGAGTTGCAGAGGTTTCTTCATTTCCCTCGGCAACGCCGGGTACTCCAGCTAGTATATATATCTATATAAGAAGATTTGCAGCTGCCAAGTTTAGAAATCATCCCATGCTGACACAACTCCCGACCTCCTTACTTGACTTGATCCCCAGGCAGTGGGTCAGCCATGGGCGAACACTTAAAATCTACAGGTGAGATTAAAATATGATTTAATTGCCTCTTAACTATCTATCTAATCACCTAAATTGCCTCCCCCACCCCTTGGTGTCGGGTCTGTTCAGCGTGACAGACCCAATATCTGTGAGACTAGCAGGGAGGCGGGTTGACAGCGGCTTCCCTACCCACTGTCAATCATTTCAATTTCACAGCTGACCCGCCTCCGATCCCGTCCTCTCAGCCCCAGTAAAATTCCGTCCTTGATCTCTATTCAATGACCTTTGCTGGAAAGTGCATATGTGGAGTTATGGTGTGGACAGGATCAGGGTCAGATGTGATAGTCCCACAGTGAATAATCTGCAACATTTGCACTCCAGACTGATATGTGGAAATCAACTATCTAATTGAGATACCTAATGACATTTCCTGTGACTGTGACCATGGTGCATTATCCCTCCTTGTCCTGTCTGCAGACTTCAGTATTATTGACCACATCATTCTCCTCCAACACCTTTTCTCTGCTGTCCAGCTCTTTGGGACTGCACTTGCTTGGCTCTATTCTTACCAACACAGTTGCAGCTGGAGCATCTTAGCAATGACCTCTCTCTTCCTACCCCACATCTTCGGAATCATTCAAGGATCCATCTTTACTCCCTGCTTCTTCCTCATCTACATTCTGTCTCTTGATGTCATCATCTACAGACTGCCAGGCATATAACAATGACACCCAGCTCTACCTCTCCACCAACTCTCTTGACCCCCTTAATTTCCTTTGTGTTATCGAGCTGCTTGTCTGACATCCAGTCTTGGATAAGCCTTAACTTCCTCCGCTGACTTCATTGGAAGTAAAAATTGGGAGAGATGTAAAACGGGCTGCTGATTTTCTATCACCCGTTTTACACAGTCGTACAAAGGCAAAATCTACCCTGGGGAATGAAGGCCGAATGCTGGAGTCCATCATTCAGGAACTGGTAGCAGGACATTTAGAAAATCATAATATAGTCAAACAGAGTCAAAATGGTTTTATGAAAGGGAAATCATGTTTGACAAATTTGCTGGAGTTCTTTGAGGATGTAACAAGCAGAGTGGATAAAGGGGAACCAGTAGATGTTGTGTATTTGGATTTCCAGAAGGCATTCGATGAGATGCCACATAAAAGGTTACTGCACAAGATAAGAGCACATGGGGTTGGGGGTAATATATTTAGCATGGATAGAGAATTGGCTAACTAACAGAAAACAGAGTCGGGATAAATGGATTTCAGGTTGGCAAATTGTAACTAGTCGGGTGCCGCAGGGATCAGTGCTGGGGCCTCAACTATTTACAATCTATATTGCATGAAGGGACAGAGTGCAATGTAGCCAAGTTTGCTAAAGATAAAAAATAGGACCTCAAAGGTAGTAATCTTAGGATTGCTACCAGTGCCACGTGTTAGTCAGAGTAGAAATAGAAGAATATTTCAGATGAATACATGGATAGAGGAATGGTGCCAGGGGGAGGGATTCAAATTCCTGGGACATTGGAACCGGTTCTGGGGGAGGTGGGGCCAGTTCAAACCGGATGGTTTGCACCTGGGCAGGGCCGGGACCGATGTCCTAGGGGGAGTGTTTGCTACTGCTCTGGGGGAGGGTTTAAACTAAAATGGCAGGGGGCTGGGAACCTGAGCAGGGGGACAGAGAAAAGGGAAATGAGGATAAAAGCAAAAGATAGGAAGGAGAAAAACAAAAGTGGCAGTCAGAGAAATCAACGGTTTAAATCAAACATGGCCACAGTAAATAATAATTTTAATAGGTCGAAGAGCATTAAAAAAACAAGCCTGAAGGCTTTGTGTCTTAATGCAAGGAGCATTCATAATAAGGTAGATGAATTAGCTGCGCAAATAGAGGTAAACAAATATGATTTGATTGGGATTACGGAAACATGGCTCCAGGGTGGCGAAGGCTGGGAACTCAACATCCAGGGGTATTCAATATTCAGGAAAGATAGGCAAAAAGGAAAGGGAGGTGGGGTAGCATTACTGGTTAAAGAAGGGATTAACACAATTGTAAGGAAGGATATTACCTCTGATGATGTAGAATCTGTATGGGTAGAACTGAGAAATACCAAGGGGCAGAAAACGTTCATGGGAGTGATATATAGACCTCCAAACAGTAATGCGAAGGTTGGGGATGGCATTAAAAGGGAAATTAGAGAAGCGTGCAAAAAGGGCACAGCAGTCATCATGGGTGACTTTAATCCACATATAGATTGGGCTAACCAAATTAGTAACAATACTGTGGAGGAGGAATTCCTGGAGTGTTTACGGGATAGTTTCCTGGACCAATATGTCGAGGAACCAACCAGAGATCAGGCCATCTTAGACTGGGTATTAAGTAACAAGAAAGGATTAATTAGCAATCTTGCTGTACGAGACCCCTTGGGTTGGAGCGATCATAAGATGATCGAATTCTTCATTAAGATGGAGAATGAAGTAGTTGAATCAGAGACTAGGGTCCTGATTTCAAATAAAGGAAACTACGATGGTCTGAGGCGTGAATTAGGTAGGATTGATTGGGGATTGTCACTCAAAGGGTTAACGGTGGATAGGCAATGGCAAACATTCAAAGACCGCATGGTTAAACAACAGACTTTGTTCATCCCAGTTTGGCATAAAAATAAAACAAAAAAGGTGACTCAACCGTGGCTAACGAGGGAAATTAGGGATAGCATAAGATCCAAGGAGAGGACATATAAATTGGCCAGAAAAAGCAGTAATCCAAAGGATTGGGAGCAGTTTAGGATTCAACAAAGGAGGACAAAGGGATTAATTAAGAAAGGGAAAATAGAATATGAGAGTAAGCTTTCAGGGAACATAAAAACTGACTGTAAAAGCTTTTATAGATATGTAAAGAGAAAAAGATTGGTGAAGTCAAGCGTAGGTCCCTTGCAGTCAGAATTAGGGGAACTTATAATGAGGAACAAAGAAATGGCAGACCAATTAAATACATATTTTGGTTCTGTCTTCACAAAGGAGGACACAAATAACCTCCCAGAAATGTCAGGAAACATAGGGTCTGATGAAAGGGAGGAACTGAAAGAAATCAGTATTTGTAGGGAAATTGTGTTAGGGAAATTGATGGGATTGAAGGCCGATAAATCCCCAGGGCCTGATAATTTACATCCTACGGTACTTAAGGAAGTGGCCCTAGAAATAGTAGATGCATTGCTGATCATCTTCCAACATTCGATGGAATCTGGAACAGTACCCATGGATTGGAGGGTAGCTAATGTTACCCCACTATTCAAAAAAGGTGGTAGAAAGAAAACAGGGAATTACAGACCTGACATCGGTAGTGGGGAAAATGCTAGAGTCCATTATAAAAGATGTAATAGCAGATCACTTGGAAAACAGTGACAGGATCGGACAAAGTCAACATGGATTTACAAAAGGTAAATCGTGCTTGACTAATCTACTGGAATTTTTGAAGGATGTAACTAGTAAAATAGATAAGGGAGAACCAGTGGATGTGGTGTATTTGGACTTTCAGAAGGCTTTCGATAAGGTCCCACATAAGAGATTAGCATGTAAAGTTAAGGCACCTGGGATTGGGGGCAAGGTATTCACTTGGATAGAGAACTGGTTGGCAGATAGAAAGCAAAGAGTTGGAATAAATGGGTCTTTTTCCGAGTGGCAGGCAGTGACTAGTGGGGTGCCGCAGGGATCAGTCCTTGGACCCCAGCTATTCACAATATATATTAATGATCTAGACAAGGGAACTAGATGTAATATCTCCAAATTTGCAGATGACACAAAGCTGGGTGGATGTGTGTGCTGTGATGAGGATGCCAAGAAACTACAGGATGATTTGGACAGGTTGGGTGATTGGGCAAAAGCATGGCAGATGCAATATAACGTGGATAAATGTGAGGTTATCCACTTTGGTGTCAAAAACAGGAATGCAGATTATTATCTGAATGGCAATAGATTGGGAGAAGGGGAAGTGCAATGAGACCTGGGTGTCCTTGTGCACCAGTCGCTGAAGGTAAGCATGCAGGTGCAGCAGGCGGTTAAGAAGGCAAATGGTATGTTGGCCTTCATAGCGAGAAGGTTTGAGTACAGGAACAAGGATGTCTTGCTACAGTTGTACAGGGCCTTGGTGAGACCACATCTTGAGTACTGTGTGCAGTTTTGGTTGCCTTATCTGAGGGAGGATGTTCTTGCCATGGAAGGAGTTCAGCGAAGATTCACAAGGCTGATACCTGGGATGGTAGGAATGACATATGAGGAGAGATTGGGTCGATTGGGCTTGTACTCACTGGAGTTTAGAAGAATGAGAGGGGATCTCATTGAAACTTATAACATTCTGGCAGGACTGGACAGACTAGATGCAGGGAGGATGTTCCCGATGGTCGGGGAATCCAGAACCAGGGGTCACAGTCTAAGGATAAGTGGTAGGCCTTTTAGGACAGAAATGAGGAGGAATTTCTTCACCCAGAGAGTGGTGAACCTGTGGAATTCTCTACCAGAGAAGGCAGTAGAGGCCAATTCATTAAATATATTCAAGAAGGAGTTGGATATATTTCTTAAGGCTAAAGGGATCAAGGGATATGGGGAGAAAGCAGGTATCGGGTACTGAACTTGGATGATCAGCCATGATCGCATTGAATGGTGGAGCAGGCTCGAGGGGCCGAATGGCCTACTCCTGCTCCTATCTTCTATGCTTCTATGTTTCTATGTTTAGGTGGGAAAGCAAATTGTATGGAGGGGGCAAAGAATCTCCAAAGGGATATAGATAGGCTAAGTGAGTGGGCAAAAACCTGGCAGATGGAGTATAATGTGGCAAAATGCGAGGTTATCCACTTTGGTAGGAAAAGTAAAAAAGCAAATTATTATTTAAATAGGGAGAGATTACAAAATGCTGAGGTACAGAAGGATCTGGGGGTCCTTGTACATGAATCACAAAAAGTTAGCACGTAGGTACAGCAAGTAATTAGGAAGGCAAATGGAATGTTGGCCTTTATTGCAAAGGGAATGGAGTATAAAAGTATGGAAGTCCTGTTACAACTGTACAGGGCATTGGTGAGACCACACCAGGAGTACTGGGTACAGTTTTGGTCTCCTTATTTAAGTAAGGATATACTTGCATTGGAAGCAGTTCAGCGAAGGTTCACGAGGTTGATTCCGAAGATGAAGGGGTTGTCTTATGAAGAAAGGCTGAACAGGTTGGGCCTATACTCATTGGAGTTCAGAAGAATGAGAGGGGATCTTATTGAAATATATAAGATTCTGAACGGGCTTGACAGGGTAGATGCAGCGAGGATGTTTCCCCTCGTGGGGGAATCTAGAACTAGGGGGCATAATTTCAGTATAAGCGGACACCCATTTAAAATGGAAATGAGGAGGAATTTCTTCTCTCAGAGGGTCGTGAATCTTTGGAATTCTTTTCCTCAGAGAGCTGTGGAGGCTGGGTCATTGAATATATTTAAGGTGGAGATAGACAGATTTTTGAATGGTAAGGGAGTCAAGGGTTATGTGGAGCGGGCAGGGAAGTGGAGTTGAGGCCAAGATCAGATCAGCCATGATTTTATTGAATGACAGAGCAGGCTCGAGGGGCCAAATGACCTATTCCTGCTCCTACACATTATGTTCTTATGTAGTCTTCAGATAAAGCAGACTTATAGGGCATTCATAAATGGAACAATTCATATTTCATCATTCAATCTCCATTTTAAAGTTATACATTCCGTACTTATTTTTATAATAACCATTATGAACTCCGATGTCCAAATTACAATGGAAACTACCTATGTAAACTTGTCATTTAACCCTCCTGAGAGTAATGGTACTGCAGTATTTCCACTAGCAGGAGATTGTAATTACACAGTAACAAGTTGACCAAGGAGGTTTCCATTATAAATATAGATATAGGAGTATATAAGTGGAAAAAGTTGATAGGAAGTGCACACAGGTGCAAGATTTTTAATATATTAGTAGTTGATCTCCTGGGGTGTTGGGGATTTGCAATCAAGAGAGGAAAGGGAAGGAGGGAATGAAGATGGACAAAGTGGAGAGGAAGGGAGAGGAATTGGAATGGCTAAAGCGGAAAGAAGGGAGGGAGGAAAGGACAAAGGAATGGTGAGGAAACAGCAAGGGGAAGGGAAGAGCATTTTATGGGATGGGAGGGAGGAAAAATGGATAGGGCCAGTGAGGGATGGGGAAGTGGGAGAGGGGATAAGGGAGCAGTGAAGAGAAGCAGGAGAAAGGGAGGAGGAAGGAGGGTGAAGGGAAGAATTTAATTCTACCCAAAATTGATTCAATTGGATGAAAATTGGACATATTGTACCAAGGACAGGCGATCTGCTTTGTTAGATTACCAACCAGGCAGTGATGAATAAAATGTACCCCCATATTTCAAGGCTGTAGTATAGTTTTGATGGTGAGATGATTTTTTAATAAGCTTACATGCCTGCACTATTGTGGTTTATAATGTGTTTTGAACCCTTTGACTAGATAACTGCTTTGCAATCACACTATCCATTGCTATCCATTATTCATTACATAAGCTGCAGTGAGATTTGCAAACAAATTTATATACCTGTTTCTTAATAATTGTTTGTATAATCAAAACTAAAGTCAACTAAACATGTCAAAACAAATATGCTTCAGTCATTAAATAATTTAGGGGACTTTGGTGCAAGAATTTAATCATATCACCTGATCTAATACCATCTAAACTGGTGTAAGGGGAAAATACTTCAGCTGTTTGACAGTAATTTACTATTATTGACCATAAAAATAAACAGCCAGATGAATTATACAATTTGGTCAAATTATTGTTCAGTTGCACTTTATTAGAAAAAAGTACTTCTTAAGTTAAGATACATTGGCCCATATTTTCTGATCCCTTCGGGTGTGTACACACCCGTAGGGGCCTCACAAGTGCCGATTTCAGGCATGCGAAGCACATGCGCAGAAAACCGGCACTTCCGATCTGTCAAAAATCTTGACAGATCCTCCGCCTGCCCGGGAGAAGGGCCTCTGCGAATGGAGAGTTCCGCTTTCTGCACAACCTCCGCCCACAGAAAACCTTGAAAAATCTTATGCCTGGTAAAAGCAGGTATAAGGCTTGCTTTTACCAGCATAAGAGTTTAAAAAAGTAAACTCATTGATAATTTAAAAATACTTTTAAAAAAGGTAAGTTTCTTTTTAGCCCCGTAAAAGACGTTAATTATTTTTTAAGAAAAATAAATTTTTGTTTAAAATTTAATGTCATTTTAACTAATGTTAAAAATGTGATTTAAAAAAAATTATTTAATGTTTTCATGTATTTTTTGAGTGATCCCCATTCATACTTTTGACAGGTCTAAGCTGATAGACCTGTCAAAAGTGTGAAGGGGGATTCCCTTCTTCCATTGGTTCCCCGTGGCCCACATGATCCCAGGAACGCTTGCGAATGCCTGCGCCTCTGGGATACATGGGCCTCTGCGCGCGCACACCAGAAGAGGCCCAGGAGCGGAAATGTCTGGACCGCCGGAGTCCTCAGGTAAGGATGTAGATTTTTTTCAGATCGGTGGCTTCCGCACGCAGGAAGCCTCCGATCGGAAAATGCGTGCCATTATATAACGTGCTGTTGTAAAATTGACTTAGCAATTTTGTTAATGACATTTTAGAGTCACATAATGATTCATAAGGATTATTCTTATTCAAAATATCAGTGATTACTTTCCTTAAAATGCTCATTTTTACAAGTGGTTCAGACAAAGAAGACATTGGGCTGAATTTTCCGTGGTGTTAGCGGGCGCGATCGGTGGCGGTTTGGGTGGGAAAGTTGTTTTTTTTGACAACTGGTCAGGAACCCGCTGTCATCTCACTCCCACGCACCTTTCCCCCCAGGCGCATCTGTCAGTGTGGAGCCCACCTAACCTGCAGCGACGGGGGACCCAATTGAAATCATTATGAGGTACTTTACAGGCACTTAAGAGCCTTTTTCCACCTACTTTTTAAATTTCCCCTATGGCCACGGGATTCACACAGCTCAGGAACCACATCTGTCAACCTGAGGCATGAGTTCCATGGCCATTACTCGAGCTGATTACTAGACAGCATGAAAAACAAACCAAAATAAAAACATGCTGATTACATCAGCGAACAGATTGATGGAGATTCTGTTCTACTTGAAAACCGACTGGTAAATGTTAATTTTTCACTAGCCATTCTCAACTGTTGCCTTCCAACTCAACAGTAATTGCAGTCCATTGATCTGCATTAAAAAAATTAGATATACTATTTAAATAAATTTTTGTGTTGTTTCTGGTCAGGTTTTTCTCACAGTACACTGTGATTGTCCAGTTACACATTAAATCAAGTCATCAACCGTAACAATTTCATTCTCATCACTCATTCCACTGGTTCAATTTGCTTTTAGTCCCTGAATATAACTAATTTAACTTTTCAGTCTGAGACTTTAGGGTGAATTTCTGCAGAGGCATTGTTAACTTCAACGGAAGAGCTGCAGAAATCCCAGAAACACGTTGTAAGCACCACTTACACTGCTTGTTGGGGTTTCCGCAGCTCTTCCGCTGAACTTGCATAAGATTGTAAATCCACCCCTTTACAATTACATTTAACATCTGCTTAATTTTATGTATTACCTATACACACACACACAACTTTTATTTGTACCAGTCACTGACACAAAAGTATTGATTTGTGACTAAAGCACCAATAACTTCCCAATTAGTGTACCTTTTAAATTATGTTCTTGATCATATTTGTAGATGGAGTCATATTACTTAATAATTTTATTTAAGTTTTACTTTGTCACTCATATATAACTTTTATTATATTATTGTACAGTAAAGATTCAACACCCACAATGTTAGATTAAACTTAAAATGTAATATGGTTAGGGTCCCTTTAAGGATCCCGGCTTATATCGCGCCATGAATGACGCCACCAGACCCGCTCCCTCTAATTAGGCCGGCTAACGCGCTGGGCGGGCTTAATAGGCCCCATTAAGGTAAGTTCATTTTCAACAGTGGGATGGAGCCAGCAGCGGGGTTGCGACCCGCCACCAACATCAGCCTCACCGGACCCGCCCAGGTAAGGAAAATTCCGGCCAAAGTTTCAGTTATTGTGTCTATTAACAGAAAGAAAGCAAAATATGAATAATCCATGTTTCCAATATGATTCTCCATGATGTACAACTGCATGCTTCACTGACTATAGCAATGAATTCCAAACAATACGTATCCTTGACAACATTCCTGAAATGTGCATCTCAGTAATGAAATCTGTAAAACTTCTGCCAATTTAACCAGGAATGCCACTGAAACCCAGCGCTGAAATTACACCGTGTGGTACAAGTGTTTGAATATTTGTCTGAAATTGCTCCCTCTTTTATTTTAGCACAGCTGCTAACTCATTTATCTTTAATTGGGTCAAAACCTCCATCAAGCTAGTGTCCCACGATGTGATTTCAGCGCCTCCAAACTACAGAATGGGACCTCCCCAGTCTAACCACCACAACTGATTCAGTTACCATTGGGGGAGCTTTTCCCCCTCTCTCCATTGTGATATCACATAGCAACAAATGCTAGTCCATAGCAACAGTATTGAAGACAATTTTACCAGCAATGGTAATTGCTGCAGATGATTATAACTTTAAAAAAAAATCTGAAATGCAATTTTACTCTAATTTATGTAAGGTGGGAGAAGGCTTCATGAATAGAGGTATAGGCCGCGATTTTGCCAGCGCTCAGAGAGGCGGGTCAGAGGTTAAAGTCCTATTGATTGATGGCGGGTCCCGAACCCGCCGTCAACCCATCTCCAAACAGCTTTCCCAAGTGTCGTGTCTCTTATTTGCGAATGGACCCGACACCTAGCGGCGGGAAACGGATTAAAGGCAATTACCTGCCTATTAACAGGTACTTTTCAGTAGTGTTCAGCCTATTTTTCAATTTTCCTGCTTCTGGGTCGGGTTTCACGACATCCGGACACCACGCCAGGAAAGTGTGGCATGCTGTGAGTCTGGTGTAATGTTTGTGAAAAGATGACAGCTGCAGAAGTGGTGTGAAGGATGCAATGTTGCACATTGTGAGTTTCAGAGCAAAGAAAATGTTGGTTACTACATTTTTAAAATATATACAGATTTCTTTAGCTTACAAGGTTTTAAATCCAACTATATGTCCAGTGCCACCTCATTGGGAGAACCTCTCTCACCAGTGACAGATCGCTTCTGTCATCTCACCTGCAGCTGCCATCTATTCCAGCATATGGAGATAGTCATTGGAGAGCCTGGTACAAGAGTTCACCTTTGTGCAGTGATTGTCACTGTTTTCAGCACCTCAATGCTGTCAAACACTGAGAAATCAACTGTCAAAATAAAATTGTGCATGGTCCCTTTAAGGAAACCAGCAGATGACGCATCCTGTTAATTGGCCATTAAGTCCGCAGGGCAGACTTAACAAGGTCAATCAAGGGAAAATCACGTCTGTGGAGCAGAGGCAGCTGGGGGCGGTAGCGTAACCTGGAAACCAACTGATCCACACCCATCCCAACACTGAACACAAAATCGCAGCCATACAAAAGCATGGAAATCATGATGAACCTGTATAAAACACTGGTTCGGTCTCAACTGGAGTATTGTGTCCAATTCTGGGCACCGCACTTTAGAAAGGATGTAAAGGCCTTAGAGAGGGTGCAGAAAAGATTTACGAGAATGATTCCAGGGATGAGGGCCTTCAGCTATGTGGATAGACTGGAGAAGCTGGGGTTGTTCTCCTTAGAGCAGAGAAGATTAAGAGGAGATTTGATAAAGGTGTTCAAAATCATGAGGAGTCTGGACAGAGTGGATAGAGATAAACTGTTCCCATTGGCAGAAACGTCGAGAACCAGAGGACACAGCTTTAAGGTGATTGACAAAAGAACCAAAGGCAACATAAGAAAAGACTTTTTTACGCAGCGAGTGGTTAGGATCTGGAATGCACTGCCTGAAGGCAGACTCAATCACGGCTTTCAAAAGGGAGTTAGATAAGTACCTAAAAGAAAAGAATTTGCAGAGCTACGGGTAAAGGGCGGGGGTTGGGACTAGCTGAGGTACTCTTGCAGGGAGCTGGCATGGGCTCGACGGGCCAAACGACCTTCTCCCATGCTGTAACCATTCTAAGATTCTAGACCATAAACACCTGCATAGACCAGTTAGGCCAAGTTACCTGTTTCTGTGCTGCAAATACTATGTAATAAGTTAGGTCACTTTTTTATTTAAATATCCAAAGAACTATAAAAGCTTACAGAACAGAAGGAGCTAGAGCCATCCAATACTAATCCCACTGTTCTACACTCCTTCATGGCAAATATTTAGCAAATTTTCCCCAAAAAGATGCAATGGTCTCTGCTTCAACCATTCCCTGCAGAAAAGCATTCCACGCTCTAATAATCCTCTGTATAAAGAAACCTCTCTCCTTACTCCATTAGGGACAGTTTTAAATTGATGACACCTCATTACTGACCCAAGAAATAGTCTTTCCTTGTTCACTCTATCAAAACCCTTCATGATCTAAAAAAACTCTTCTTAAATCTCCTCTCAGCCTTCTCACTTCCAGTGGAAATAGTCCTAATATCTCAAGTCTCCCATCCCTGGCATCATCTTGGTGAATCTATGCTTTACACTCTCTATGGCTTTACTGTTCTTTCCATAATGGAGTGCCCAAAACTACACAGAATACACAAACAGCAATGTTTTATACAAATGTATCATTACTTCTTCACTCTCAGGCGGGGTGTAGAATGGGTGGCCGATCTGCTTCACTGGTTTTATGCCCTGCTAAAGTTGAAAGTTCTGGTGAAGGTTTTCTGTTGTGACTACGATATTTTCATCTCTCATTTATTCCCCAACATGCCTCTGTGAAGCACCAGGACATTTCTCTATGTTAAAGGTGCTATATAAATAAAAAAATTGTTGTATTACTTTAGAGCATTGCCAAAAATATGGGATAATGTAAATTTAGAAAAAAATGGCTGAGGAATCCATTTTTTTTAATCCACTGTTTGAAGTTTGTATTTATATTTATATTAGGAGGTACCTTTTCTCTTCAAGAATTAAAGTAGACACAATGCCATTAATGCTTTTGAATGAGCTGATGATTGTCAATGAATTACTGAATTAAAAAGTGCTTGCTGTGCTTCAAGCTTATATCAATATTGTTGTTGTATTTGGTTTAAAATTAATAGGCCTTTATGATCGAAAGTGGAATTTTAAAAAATGTTTATCGATGTTTTTGGCAATTTTTCATACTGCACAGGAATGTATAATTTGTCTTCCATATAACATTTTAGATATTACCAGCTGTTAAGCTGTTGTTAAGCTGTTAATACCAATATAACTTTCCTATCAACAGGCAAGTTAACAGGGGTAATGTTTTCATGAAATGTGTTTGGCAAATGGGGAGGATAGCTGTGCATGCGTTTTATCCTAATAATAACATCAGACACATGTGATGTAACAATGTGCTTCACACAATTTATACCATTAGGTAATGTATTTCCAAATGAGTGGAAAATAAAGATTCCCTGATATTTTTTCATGCTGCTCCTTTATAAATTATGATAATCATTTTGTTTCTTAGTATGAAGTTATGATAGGTACAAGCAAAAGCTAAATTCAGAGCCTGGGTGAAGTGTGGTTTCTGATCTTCAACGCAAGATTACCCAAAAGATGTGTATTTGAAATGCAACAGGTAACAGAATTGCAACTGATCGGAATGAAACTTTATAAATAGAGCTTATACATGCCATGATTTTTAGACAAGAAGTCTTGCATCTTGGCAAGGACACCAGAGGAAGTGCCATGCAAAAAAAGAACAAACTTAAATTTTTATAGCACCTTTCATGTCCTCAGGACATTATAAATTGCATCACAGTCAATAAAGTACTTCTGAAGTGTAGTCACTGTTGTAGTCTCGGCAAAGACTACAAGACAATAGTAACTTTATCCTTCCTGTAAGGAGGGACAGAAAATCAGAGGGCAAATCACCCTTGCCAAGTATGTTGACTTTCTAGTGACCAGATGCACAACAGATTGGCAGAGGCCTGGGATCATGTCCATTGTCGAGCTTTTCAACCAGGCGCTGATGTATGATCTAATGGGACCAAAAGGAGAGACTAAAAAAACAAATTAAAAATAACCTTGTGCTTCTAAATTGGCTCAGTGTGTACATTGCACTGCTTGCGGTAGCATTGAGTGATACGGACAAGAAAGTCCCTGGTTCAATGTTATGTCTTCAGACTTAGCTCATCTCAACTATAGTGGTGGTAGGGAGCCTACAATCGATCGCCTGCCCTGGACTAAGGTTTGAAAACTTAGCTAGGGTTTTACTCCAGATTGCAATCCAGTAATCCCTGGTAGAAAGTGTGTATGTGTGGATGCAGGATAAAGCAAGACTGGGTCCAGCTGCCATGATTTCTATAATTGCTTAAGCTTGGCGACAGTATCTGGACTCACATATTATAAAAAAAGGTACTTGATCAAGGTAATGGGGGAGTGCACTGGGGAGGGGGATAACATTTTCACCTTAAATGAGCTCAAATTATATCTATAAGATTCACTTGCTAAGAGGATAGAACATTCTGCCAGTGTGGAATGGCCTCAGGAATATTGTTATAAATTTAATGGGCCACTTTAAGGTTTTCCTGCTTTGGACCATGCTATTTGAATACTAACACTTTTTGCCAATTATATTAATTCTGGAAGCTCCACCAATAGTGTGTGGATCCTGATATGAAACTGAAATATTGCTAACTTGATTGGATATTCAAACATTTGTTCTTTAGTGGATGAATTACAATTTTAAAATTAACTGACATACGAATGTATAATTAGAAAAAGAAAGGCAGACTGTGCACAGATTTGGGGTAATGATTCTCCAAAGTCTTCTACATGCAAATGATATTCTTAAATAACTGTAATTATGGCGTGTATTTTGGTTTCACTAAGATACGTTCAGAAACTATCATTTTCACTGCCCCTAGGACTTTTTATACAAAATACAGGATTCCTGCAGAAAATCATGTTACATGTGATAAGCTTATAAATTTGTGAGATATCATACTAGGCCAAACCAGTTGTACTAACTGTAATCAATATAATTATATAGTCCCGGCTCTGCTGCTTTATTGCAGAGATTTTTTTTCCCAGTAGGCTCATATTCCTGACTCTCAGGGACAGCCTGTTCCAAAAACCCAGCAATTCCCATCCTTTGGGTCCCAAAATAAAACCGGTGGTACAGTAAATGCTACACTTACTGCAGCAAGAACTTTAATCATGCAGGTTTTTTTTCTCTTTCATGTTTTTTCTCTATTTTAAGATTTGTAGTGGCAAATACAACTGGGAAGGCAATGACATTATCATGTTACCGATTGCATCTTGGAGCAATTATCTGTTTGTGAATCTTGTGAGACACTTTGCCAGTGACAATACCCCTACAGAAAATCACACAGGACCACAGAACTAGGCCATTTGGCACAATATGCCTTTCATAATTCTTCATTAGGGCAACCTAAAACTGAACCCAATGCCATGTTGTACATTCCTCTGCACTGAATATTTTTCCACTTTTCCTTTTAAAGATGCAATGGCTTCTGCCTCAACTATTCTTTGTGACAGAACATTCCAACTGCACTCTGCATAAAGACATTTTTCCTAACTTCTCCTCTCATTCACTTAGTGACAATTTAAAATTTGTCACCCCCTCACCAATGATTCTCCAACCAGAGGAAATATCTTTCCCTATTCACTTCATCAAATCCCTTCTTAATTTTGAAAACCTCTATTAAATCACCACTTAGCACTCTCTACTCCAGTGGAAATAGTCTCAGTTGCTCAATTCTCTCTTCATAACAATAGCGTCCTATCCCTGGCATCATCCTGGTGAATCTAAGCTCTACCTTCTCTATGGCTTTAATGTCCTTTCTATAATGTGGTGCCTAAAAATGCACATAGCATTCTAACTGTGGCCTAATCATTGCCATTTATAAATTCAGTATTATACTTATACTGTTTTACTCTATTACCCTATTTTGTTTTATTAATTCTCGGGATATGGGTGTCGCTAGCAAGGCCAGCATTTATTGTCCATCCCTAGTTGTCCTTGAGAAGGTGGTGGTGAGCCGCTTTCTTTTGAACCGCTGCAGTCTGTGTGATGAAGATGCTCCCACAGTGCTGTTAGGTAGGGATTTCCAGGATTTTGACTCAGCGACGATGAAAGAACGTCGCTATCTGTCCAAGTTGGGATGATGTGTGGCTTGGAGGGGAACTTGGAGGTGATGGTGTTCTCATGCACCTGCTACCCTTGTCCTTCTAGGTGGTGGAGGTCGCGGGTTTATTTATAAAACTCAGTGGACCCCAGTAATATTGCCAGCTCCATGCTGCTTTCTGGCCAGGGAAAATGAAGCTAACGGGTATCTGAATGCTGCGTAAAGTTTAACATTAATGAAACCAATAACATTTTAATTTAATGTTAAAGATACTAAAACTGAGTGCAGCCCATTCAACAAAAGCAGTCATTTAATTGCAGGATTGGAATGACAGAGTGCATCTTTGCTCTTTCAATTTATGATATAATCTGAATCCCATCAATTAGCTTTTACAATAAGTCCCCCCCCCCCACACAAGTATACACTATTATAGACATTAGTAGGAGTTCCATGGGGGAATTTTAACTCCTTCCACCCAGTGGGAAACGAGCAGAACGGGAGTTCAAATTCAAGCGTTACACTTACCATCTTCAACCTCACCCATGACCTTCCTCATTCCCCAAGACCTTCCTCGTTCCTAAGTACAGAATCATAGAAATGTACGGCACAGAAGGAGGCCATTCGACCCATCGTGTCTGTGTCGGCTGAAAAAGAGCTATCCAGTTCGTAAGGGTGACCCTGAGCTTCCGGTGGCCTGTCACTTTAATTCTCCGCTTCACTCCCACTCTGATCTCTCTGTCCTCGGCCTATTACATTGTTCCAATGAAGCTCAACGTAAGCTCGAGGAACAGCACCTCATCTTTCGATTAGGCACTTTACAGCCTTCCGGACTCAATATCGAGTTCAACAATTTCAGATAATAATCCCTGCCCCCATTTTACATGCTGTATGATTTTGCCATTCCCATTTGCAACATTTTCACAGTAAGTTCTTTCAATTCCTTCCTCCCCTCCTAAACACCCCTCCCCCTGTCTCTGCACCTGCTTAATATCTGTTACATCTCCAGCTTTTTCCAATTCTGATGAAGGGTCCCAGACCTGAAACGTCAACTCTGTTTCTCTCTCCACAGATGCTGCCTGGCCTGCTGAGTATTTCCAGCATTTTCTGTTGTTATTTCAGATTTCCAGCATCAGCAGTATTTTGCTGTTCTATGCAGCCTAATCCCACTTTCCATCTCTTGGTCCGTAGCCTTGTAGGTTACAGCACTTCCAAGTGCACATCCAAGTACTTTTTAAAAGTGATGAGGGTTTCTGCCTCTACTACCCTTTCAGGCAGTGAGTTCTAGACCCCCACCACCATCTGGCTGAAAAAAATTCTCCTCAAATCCCCTCTAATCCTTCTACCAATTACTTTAAATTATGCCCTCTGGTTATTGACCTCTCTGCTGAGGAAAATAGGTCCTTCCTATCCACCCTATCTAGGCCCCTCATAATTTTATACACCCCAATTAAGTCTCTCCTCTGCCTCCTCTGTTCCAAAGAAAACAACCCCAGCCTATCCAATCTTTCCTCATTGCTAAAATTCCCCAGTCCTAGCAACATCCTCGTAAATCTCCTCTGTACCCTCTCTAGTACAATCACATTTTCCTGTAATGTGGTGACCAGAACTTTACGCAGTACTCTAAGCTCTGGCCTAATTAGTGTTTTATACAGTTCAAGCATAACCTCCCTGCTCTTATGTTCTATGCCTCGGCTAATAAAGGAAAGTATCCTGTAT
This sequence comes from Somniosus microcephalus, assembly GCF_052327205.1. Taxonomy (NCBI): domain Eukaryota; kingdom Metazoa; phylum Chordata; class Chondrichthyes; order Squaliformes; family Somniosidae; genus Somniosus; species Somniosus microcephalus. Next base: position 51,124,735 of record NC_141000.1, read on the forward strand.
ACCTTCTTAACCACCTTATCTACCTGGCCTGCTACCTTCAGGGATCCGTGGACACACACTCCAAGGTCCCTCTGTTCTTCTACACTTCTCAGTATCCTACCATTTATTGTTTATTCCCTTGCCTTGTTGGACCTCCCCAAATTCATTACCTCACACTTCTCTGGACTGAATTCTATTTACCACTTTTCTGCCTACCTGACCAGTCCATTGATATTTTCCTGCAGTCTACAGCTTTCTTCCTCACCATCAACCAGACGGCCAATTTTTGTATCATCTGCAAACTTCTTGATCATGCCCCCTACATTGAAGTCTAAATCATTGATGTCAACCACAAAAAGCAAGGGATCTTGTGCTCTTGTAAGTATTTAAAACTGTATTTTGATATTTTTCTCAATGTACAATGCCGAGAGAGCAACTAATAATTAAAAACAAAAAGGACTATTAGTCACCAGCAATCAAGCCTTAAACATCAATACTCATTTTGTCATATGTCCATCTTGAATTTCAGCAATAAAGACTTCAACGTGAATACTTCTCCATAATTTAATAGAAGCATAAAGAATCTTTAACCTGACTAGCTGCTCCACATGCTTATATTTCAAGTAATAATGAAAAAGTAGGGATACAGTTTTGGTAGCAGTTTCAGAGTGTGCAATTACTTCATGTAATCTATCAAATATATACTCATTCTATTGTTATAGAACCTGCAATGAGTCAACAGGGAAGTTAAAGACACACTTGAAACCGAACTGATTCTGTCAACAGGATTTGTCCTCTAGGTATGAGATTTCCAATTCCCTAGATCCAATAATTACTGTATATTTTATAGAAGATTAGGCAAACAAGTACTAATTGAGTTCCTGGATGACAGCCAAACTGTCACTGCATACACACACAAGGCAGCAGATATGCAACTTAAAGGACAGGTGTTAAAGAAGTGGCTATTTGGTTGTAGCCTCACGTCATACTTTTATATTCTAAAGACAACTGGAATTAAATTAGAATGGAATCTTAAACTAATAAGAAAAATTAAAAGAAATATAAGTTGTCTGTCAACTTGTATCAAAAGGGGGGATTTTAACTCCATCCACTGCTGGGAGTAGAGTTGCCAACTCTGGCTGCGCGTATCCCTGGAGGTTTCATCACATGACCTTCCACCTCGAACCGGGAGAAGTGGCCAACAGTGTTGGGAAGGAAATCCTGATCAGGATGTAGCGGTAGGCCTCACCACTGGCATTTTCCCACAATCTCCGCCACTGTCCCACCCCATTTTGGGCAAGACTGCGGAAGAGAATGCAGCTCTCCAAGGAGAGGGGAAATTATCTATTTGCTATAAGTGCAGCATTTGATTCCAAAGTGAATTGCGGCTTGATCATGCGGCAATGTTTTGGTCTGCTATCTAAAACCAGCATCAGCTGAATAGGTCAGGTTGATCAATAGGGCAACATTCTTTTGCATTCCCCTATTATCCATGGTGGTTAATTTAATATTTCTCAGTGGAATGCAGCAGAAACTTTCTTGGGAGCCGCGGCCCCATCTTCCCACCAGAAATAACATCGGGCGTACATTACGTCCGCCCAAATATGGGTGGTCATATTATTATTACACACAAATTATGGGAACTCGCAATATATTTAAAGGCCTGGAAAGTAGGTGATCAATTGCCCAGGCAAAGGCCCTTTTATTTAAAAAAAAAGCTTTTTGTAACTTGAATAAAAAAAAGTTCTTCAGGGAGCACGGAGGTAACCAGCAACTTTATGCTGCAGCAGGCCCCCCAAGGCCTGTCACATAGCCATTCTCCACAACAACCCGACGTGACCTCTGCAGCCGCGGTTGGAGAGCCCTGCAAATTATTCAAATGACCCTGGGTGGGCTCATGGGTGTATTCTTGTCATGGAAAGAACTTCCACCCCACTGGAATTCTGCTGGAGTACTGGCCCAGTGAAAAATCTAGGCCCTTGTGTCCAGTGAGCTTAACTCACTTCGCCCTACTCCCCTGAGTTCAGGAATCTTCAGAATCCACGTGACGCCTGCATAGATACCATGGCTGCTACTTACCATTAGATGTCCTTATTTTAAACTAGTAAAACACAGTTTTAAAACAAGGGAGTGAGATCATGAATTAAAGGGGGAAAACGCTCGGGAGGAGACATACTCTCTTGCCACAGGAAAAGCTGGAGGTGTTTTGTGTCTGGTTTATATGACTGATGGCATTTAGCAGCACTAAGATCGAAACAGGTTATAGTAAGAAAACAGTCTGAAGAGACACATCTTTAAAAAGAAAATGAAGCAGTCTTACTGAAACAACTGGGGAAAAGCTAGATTTCTGCTTGGCATCATTTCAGTCCCAGAGGGCCACGTTGTTAGATGGAACAAGCAGGGAGGAATTGGAACAACTGCGGAGCTTGGGGATTAGGAATATTGCAGTGGGTCAAGAAGCATACTCGGCTAGGTGGGGAGGAATATACTTCATTCGAGCTTACAGTTCCAACAGTGGCAAATAGTTTGTCACATTATTCAACATATGCAATAGTTTGAAACCCCAAAAGTTGTTCAAATCTAATTGTACATTAAAGGATTTCTTTCATAAGTATAAATGACCTACATTCTGCTAGTGCTGTAACATTCTATTTACTGTGTGGGCATAAAGGGTTATGTTGATATTTATAAAACAAGTTCTTTTTTTCTGTGCAGTATTGTGGCCCCCACATGAGAGTTGCAGCCTGAGAAACTTTAGAGGGAATTTTAACCTAAAAAAACAGGTGGTTTTGGATCGTGGGGGCAGTTAAATTGTTAAAAATCGGAATCCCAACCTGAACCCGCCTCCAACCCACCCACTTCTGGTTTTGAAGGAGGCAGGACAGGGGGTGGGGTGGGGACGGGTAGCCAACCCATTGCCAGGAGGCGGGGTGTAAATTTAAATATTATATTAAGGCTGGAAGCCTCTTCTTTAACCTCCACTTTGTTTTTAACTGTAGCTGGTCGGGTTTTACACACTTTATAAAACCCGGCAGTTACAGCAAGGCAAGGACTGCAGCATCCAGAAGGTGAGTGCCTCTATACCTACCTCCTGGGTCCAGGGTCCCTGCCTAACCCCCCTCCCTGTGATTGGAGAAGCCCCCACGAGGCCTCCAATCACCACCACCCCACCCTCCCCTCCCCACAGGCCTCTGATCCCGCCACGAGGCCACCCCCACCGCTCCTCCAGCCTTCCCCGTGCTCCTCCCAGCCTCGAACTTCTGCAGACCAACCCCCCTTGCTCCTCTGGCCGTCCCACGGCCCATCGCCCTGTGATCCTTGGCACACCCCCCGCACTTGCTCCTCCGGCTGCGACCCGGCCCCCGATGATCTTTGCACTGGCTCCAATGTTCCTCGCACACCTCTAATCCTTAGCAACACCCGCCGACCCTGGCCTCCCCGCAAGCCCTCCCTCTCTCCTTTGTGCGGCTTAGTGCCGCAGACCTACCCATCTGGAGCCAGCCAGCCTCTCAATCTGGCTGGCTGCAGGTGGGAAATAGAGACCTCGTATGCAAATCAGGCCCTGTTGTTAAATTTTCCCGACCGCCTCGGAGCCCCCCCTCGCTCCCAACCCACTTTCGCCAGGAAAATCCAGCCCTTTATTTCTCATTGTTCAAATTAGGCTCAAATGCTATACATGGGATTCAGTTTTATGTGAGTGAAATACTATTGTGCAGGACTGTAGAAATAGCAACTGTCCATGAAGAGTAAAAGATACCACATGCTCTTAACAGAATACTGGGGGGAAAAAATCCTAAAAATATTTAATTGGCAACAAACGGAAGAGTGTGTTGTCAGACGATTCCTCGTGAATGCAAATATTTTTCATATTCTCTAGGTAACAGGGGTCATGTTAAATTCATAGCTTAGCATTGATATTTAACACAAACCTCTCCTCCAAGTTTGAAAAAAAATTATAGAAACCAAGGGATAAAAGACCAGTTAATTTGTTTTTGGAGATGTTGACTGAGGGATAAATGTAGACCAGGGCCTTGAGAGAACACCCTGCCCTTCTTCAAATAGTGTATTTTATGTTCATCTGAACAGGCAGATGGTTTAACGCCTCATCTCTGACAGTGCAGCACTCCCTCAGTACTACACTGAAGTATCAGCCTAGATTATGTACTCAAGTCCCTCCCTGCACTGGGTTTGAATCCAAGACCTTTTGGCCTAGAAATTCAGTATAGCCACTTTTGGGGCGGTAAAGTCGGGCGGCCGCTAAAGTTTGCGCCCGGCGTAAAGTCGAGCCCCCTTCGCCGATATTCAGTTGCATCGCCCTAAGAGGTTGCTGCTGCGCTAAAACAGGCGATGCACGACTATCATTAGGCGCTAAGCCGGCAGCCCGGGGCGCTAACACCGGAAGTTGGGCGCAGGGCAGGTGCGGCGAGCTGCTGATTGCCGGCAGACACTCTGGCTCCGGTGAGCTCTTAAAGGGGGAGGGTGGATTGTTTTTTTGACAGGCCGAGACTAGTGTATTTGTGTTTTTGGGGAGGGCTTCTCTCCATCACTTTGTTGTTGTTCCTCCTCCTCCTCCTCCTCCTCCCAAAGAAGGAGTGTTGCAAAACGGCTGCCTTTTCTACTGCAGGAGTGCCCTTTAATTTGCGCTCCCCGCAGCCCGCCTCGGCTGTGTACCGTTCCACTTCACAGTCGTTCGGGCCGCCAGGCGCACAATGGGGCGGCGCGAGTGAAGTTCCGGTTCCGGGCGCACAAAGGGCGTTGCACGACGAAATGACGTCATGATCTGCGCGCGCAGATGAGCGCACGCAATGACTTTGCGCTGGCGCTAAATGTCTACTGAAGTTGGGGCGAGGCGCAGATCGCGCTGCGCCCGGGCGCTAAGCGCCTAGCGCTCGAGATCTACTCCTCCTAAGGCGCTAACGGCTGGCGCAGCCAACTGAATTTCTAGGCCTTTGTCTCAGAGATGAGTTTACTAAGCTAAGCTAATACTGCTTTAAATCAATAGGAGCATCATACCATGTAATGCACAATATATCCTTCCGCTGCGACGTTAGAGTTGTCCTTTTAATGCCACAAAGTCTACTTGCTACAAGTAAACACAACAATAAATTGTGGAGTAGAGTTTCTGCTTTGGGCGCAATCAGCGATTCTGGTGCAAATTGCGTCTGTTTTGAAAAGCCAAACACAAAATCTGCCGTAAACCAGTGTAATTGGGCATCATTTTAAAACGTAATTTAAAAAAAAATTGCTTTCGTAAATATTCCTTGACAGATTTAATAGTGGTAACTAGGTAAAGTTTGATTAATACAACTGAAAATGGGTTTAATCGCAAAAAATAAGCATCTTAAATCAGTGTTAATCCACCACCTTCGAGGAACCGGATTTCAAATGACTGAAAATGGCTTTTAAAAAATATATTTTAATATTTTTAAATATGTATACTATTTTCTAGTAAGGTTGGGATACAGTAGTCAGTTTCGTAGTAAATTTTAAAAATTATTCAAAACATACCTATTAGTGTCCTTGCGCCCAAAGGATCCAGCTTAATTTTTGGAGCCTCCTCAATGGCCTGCAAACGAGCACAATTAACGGAAACTCCCAATGGCGATTAATTCATCCTGGGGATGTGGCCAGTTTTGTGGGTGGGGCCTGCTTCTAGCACGGTTTTTAAAACTTGCGCAAAAGATCGCGGAAACTCGAGTTGCGCTGAACACAATTTGTGCTTAAAATTGCGCGATCTTTTGCGCCGGTTATGGCGATATTGGGGGAAATTGCGCTGAAAAAAACAGCACAATCGAGCGGAGACTCCAAGCCCTAGAGTTTAGTTGCAGTTTGGGCGGAAATGTTTACAGAGTGGAAGGTGTTTGTAAATTTCTGGCACCAACTCGGGAAAAAAAACAGCATGAAAATACTGCCTCTTTTAAATATAATTTTGTTACTTTGAAATTCGAGTGTGATGATCCCACTGAAAAGTTTTATTGAGATAGCCTGATTTGGGAGATAGCCAGACAGAAGAGGCGCTGATAGACCATTGAATAAAAAGACTGATGTTTATGTTCCCCTTGTCCACGCGACCACGCCCTCCCCCCCCACCCCCACCAATCAACCAATCTAATTTTCTGCACGTCACCAACGGGGCATCTACAAAATCCTGCTGAGATGAAAAAGAGTATTCTGATTTCCTACTAACTGTTGACATGTAAAACAAGGAACAATACTCATCCATCAAATAAAGATATTCTATTAACTACATACCTATATTCTATTGATAACTCTCATCTTCATTTCATTTCAATCATTAATAAATATGAAACAACTCACCGGAAAGAAGTTATGATGCAGAAACAATTATTTTTAGACCTGATTGTCTACTAATATAACCAAATTTCCAGGCAAAGGCTCATTTACTCACTATTTTAAATAAATGGGTTAACATCTGCATTAAAATAGTGCAGAGGAAAGTCATGTGACACAAAGTAATTTCTAGGCTAATGTTTACAAAGTTCATGTATCAGAAGTATGAAATCATAAATGCTACTTTTGCCTTTTTCATACTGAATGTTCTGGATATTCTATTCATTCCTTCCCTTCAAGTAGATTGAATTTCAGTAGCCCGTACCTTTGGTAATGGATTAACAACCAAGAGGTCTTGAGTTTAAGTTCCACAATAGCAAGTTGTGACAGTAAATTGAAAACAATCTGGTAATTTCAGGGTTGCCAGAGAAATTACCACAAAAGCTGCCAGATTGGTGCAAAAATCCAAATGGAGGGTCCTGCCACCAACCCGGTTTGGCCTACTTGTGACTTCAGTTGACTCTAAGTGCGAGAAATTTATTATCACCCAGGAATGGGTGCTAACTTTGGAAAAGTTTGAGATTTAGCGCCAGGCACGAATGAATCTCGTTGCACGCAAAATTCATTGTCATCGCTCAAAGAACGGATGGGAGCGTAAATCAAGTGCTAATGGCCTAGCTCAGTGGCGTTACACTCAAAGCGCTAACCAATATCAGGTGCAGTCTAATCACAAGTCATCATTGCACAGGCTCTTTCCAGTTCTTAAAGGGAGGTTCATTCATGCTGCAGAAACTCATTCTCAACATTGCTGCCTGTGAACCTGTGTCAGCAAGCAGGAGCAGGCCAAGCCCAAGGAGCCGGTCGACTCAAGCAGGTTTCATGATGGCAGATCCACGCCCCAGGGAGAGAGCACACAGATTTTTGGACCAAGCATTGGAGGAGTTGGTGTCCACTGTGGAGAGACGGAGGGCGGTGCTCTACCCGGCAAGTGGCAGGAGGCCCTCACCACAAATCTTCCGTGCCATGTGGAGGGAGGTTGCCCATCAGGTCTCGGGCAGCACTGTGGTTCCCAGGACCCATACGCAGTACAGGAAGAAATTTAACAACCTCGCTCGGGTGGTCAGGGTGAGTCAATGCCTCAACAAGTGCTACTACCACAGTCTGAACCACAGTCTTCACACACTGGCCAAAGCAACACACCCCCAGCACTCACCCACCAACAATCTCCACCTACAACACTCACACCCACATCTCACACCTTGCACACAATGACAGCTACTCAACTATGGCAGGCACATCACCCAAACACATTGCTCCACACTCATGCACACACTTTCCTTTCTCTTGCAGGCCAAGGTGGCTCACAACAGGCGGGAACTGGAGCGCACAGGCGGGGGACAAGCTGACACCCAACCACTGTCTGAGCTAGAGACTCGAGTGCTGCAAATCATTGGGTGCCAGGCGATGGACAACGTGGTCACCGGCGACGTTGAACCTCTTGGGGACAACAACGGTATGTTCATCCCTACTCCTTCTTTTCACATCCCACTTCCCCCTCACCCCACAAGCCATTCGCACTTTCCAGCTAATCATGCTGTAAGCATGCATTTCTCCCTTCTTGCCCCCTCCCTTCACCTTAACCCGTCTCTTATGCCTTTATGCTTTCAGATAATGAGCAAGCACCGGTGCAGCATGTCCGAGGGTTCCATTGAGAGTGATGTGGGAGAAGAGGAGGAGAAAGAACACACCATGCCACTGCATGTCTCACTCGCAGGCACCAGCTCAGATACTGGTACTACACGTTCTTTAGAGGCTAGTATAATAGTGGGGTCTGCACAAGGTGATGCACCAATAAGCAGGCTGCAGCAAGGCCAGGGGGAAAGGGTAGCTTGGAGGCCTGCTCCCCGGATGGCGAGTTCTGCTACACAGGACTCAGATGAGGACTTCGATGGGCAGGCCTTTAGAAGAAGGGTGGTGGGCATGCACACGGAGATCATAGATGCAATGGCAAGGGTGCCCGAGAGCCTGTCGGCAATGATAAGGAGCGTGGAGAAGTCCGCCTCCAACATTGCACAAAGCTCTGCGCACACCATGGAGCCCATCATTTCCAGATCTGGTGCCGCATGTGATGGACAATCTGGCAGCTTCCATTGCAGCACAGGCAGAAGTCTTAGTGCTGTAATGCAGTCTATAGTTGGTGCCATTCAATCTCAGACTGTTATTATGCAGTGTCAGCTTGATGCCACACAAACTCTGACTGCTACCATCGTGGCTGGGTCTACCACCATCGATCAGGGCCTTCACAGTGTCGCAGCAGGCCAGCAATCTATGCTGCAACAGCTTGCTAGGGATGCTGAGGTGCTGCCCCAGGGGAGTGGCAGTGGGTCAGTGGAGCAGGAAGCTGCTGTCCTCTCTCAGGGTTACAGCATTCCTGCTCCCATCACTGGCACTCTGCCATTGCCCTAGTCACTGCCTATCATCCAGCCAGCCCAGACTGCTGCCGCCTATGCTGAGGTGGTGCAGTCCACAGCGGGCATTCCAGGCCCAGAGCTGGTCGAGGACATCCTGCATGGCCATCTGAAGCATGAACACTCAGCAGCCTTCCACCAGCCACTGGGTCAACACTTCATAAGAGCACTGGAGTAGGCAAAGGCACAGTAATGCGAGGCACTAAGGGATTGCACAAGGGTGAATAGTAAATACTGTTGTAAAGATGTGTTAACTGATTATTGATAAATTTATTAATTCACTTCGGATAATTTTGTACTGTCTCTCATTTCAGCTGTGTGCTGTGATAAGGCCTGCGACAGAGATGGAATGATGGGGATGTGGTGAGCAACGGGGATCTGGGGCTTAGGTTATTGGAACCGCAGTCTGATGAGGCGGTCACAGACTGTTTTTCCGGGAGGCCGATTGAGTGGCTGCCTCCTCCCTCGCTCCTTTCCTCCTCCTCCTCATCCTCGCCCTCTTCCTCCCCCTGAGGTGGTTCTGCAACCTATGCTGGCAAGGGCTGGGCCCTCATGATGGCCAATTTGTGGAGCATGTAGCAGACCACGACGAAATGGGACACCCACTCCGGCGAGTACTGGAGGGCTCCTCCCGCATGGTCAAGGCAGCGGAACCATTGCTTGAGCACCCCGATGGTCTGCTCAATGTTGTTCTTGTTGGTGGCATGGCTCTCATTATATGAGTGCTGTGCAGGAGTGTTGGGGTTCTGGAGGGGAGTCATGAGCCAGGTGGAGAGCGGATTCCCCTTGTTTTCGACCAGCCAGCCGCGAGCTTGATGTGGTGGCTGGAAGAATGCTGGAACACCGGTCTGGCGCAGGATGAAGGCATCGTGGCTGCTGCCAAGATAGCGGGCATTCACGTTGAGGAATCGCTGTCTCTGGTCACACACCAACTGGACATTAAGTGAGTGGTAGCCCTTGTGGTTACGGAAGATCTCAGGATTGTTATGTGGTGCCCGCAAAGCCACGTGGGTGCAGGCGATGGCGCCCTGCACCATGGGGAATCCCGCTATCCTGGCAAAGCCACATGCACGCTCGTCCTGCTTCTCTCGTGATAGGGAAGGAAATGTAGTCCCTTCTCCTACTGTAGAGAGCCTCTGTGACCTCCCGGATGCAGCGATGGATGGCGAACTGCGAGATGTTCGCTATATCTCCTATTGCAGACTAGAAGTATCCACTGGCGAAGAAATTGAGGGCGACGGTGACCTTGACGGCCACTGAGAGAGCCGTGGTCGTCCTGATCTTCTGAGGCCGCAGGTCTGGTTGCAGGAGGTGGCGGAGTTCTATGACCACCTCCTTGCTGAAGCAGAGCCTTCTAATACACTGCTCCTGGCTTAATTGGAGGTAGGAGAATTGCTGTCGGAAGACCCTCGGAGAGTAAGGCCTCCTGTTGAGAGCCCTGATGGCCCTGCTCCTCCGCCTTCTGGCCACATGTTCCAATCTTTCTCGCTGCTTGCGCTCCCTCTGCAGTAGATCCTGGAGGTCGACTGCCAATACAGCCCCCATTAATGGAAGGAAGTGCGGCACTTTGATATTTTGAGAGAATAAATGTAACTAATCTTTAGTAGCCACAAAACTCTGGAGACTAAATAACCTTTAAATGTCTGATTTAAACTGTTGCACAATGTCAAACTGACAAGGAAGCAGTGAAACAGCACGAACCTGACAGCTGCGCCTCATTACTCATGATCCCTTTAAGTAGCGCCCCTGGAGCCTGGAACCGACTGCTTCACACCTCCTCTCCCTGTCGGGGTGAGGCGCGAAGGCAGGGGGCGTTACTCAATCTGACAGATTGGGTGTCCAGTGAGCGTTGCACATCATGATCTGCCTGCCGCTGAAGTCCCCGGCGCTACTCATAGCGGCGGCGCTACCGGAGTGGGGGGAGGGGCTAAATTTGGCGTGCGGCGCTGGATTTGCCTCGCCGCGGCGCTACTGCCTCAGCGCCCTGTTAGCGCCCCAGCAAGGCGCTAACCAACCAAATTTCTCCCCCTAACTGCCTTCAAGAAACTAGGGATGGGCAATAAATACTGCCCTGTCTGCGTTGCCCACATCTGAGGAACAAATACAAAAATTGCAGAGAAAAGAGCTATACATATAGCTTAATATCATAAGATAGATTTGAGTGAAAAAAATAAACCCTGGCCCATTTGATCTTATACTTCCAGATCATCCCTTCAATCTTCTCATTGCAGAATGTACCTGTTTCTTAAATGATTCTAGTGTCCTGGCTTCAACTTCATTTTCGACAACCTGTTCTACCTGTTAATCAGCCTTACCTTCACCCAATACATTCAATACATGCACCTTTTTAGCAAGGGCCACTTATTACCAATCATAAACAGAAACTAGGACTGTTTTTACAACTATCAATCTTCTGAGGCACCATCGCTGGAGTAAGGATTGAACTTCCTAATCCATATGGCTCAATTCCACACCAGGTAACACATTTACAAACTGAGCCATCAGGGCAGTTTCATAAAACTCCAAACATCTTTAGAACACTTTACAGCCTTCCAGACTCAACACTGAGTTCAACAATTTCAGGTCATAACCTCTGCCCCTATTTTTTCGAATGGCAGCTGTTGCTGATGAATCTGATATTCCCGTTTACACCTCCTCTAGACCCATCTTTTGTCCCATTACCATCTCCTTTTGCCATGCACCATCATCCTTTTTGTCATTTAATCTCTCCTGCCTTGCACCCCATCACAGGCCTTCCGTTTGTTCTTTCCTCCCCTCCCCCCTTTCCCTGCCTCTGTACTTGCTTAAAACCTGTTACCTCTCTAGCTTTTACCAGTTCTGATGAAACATCATCGACCTGAAATGTTAACTCTGTGCTCTCATCCACAGATGCTGCCAGACCTGCTGAGTGTTTCTGTTTTCATTTCCAGCTTATCTTGGTGATTCCATATACCTTTACATTGTTCCTATGGACTTGGTCTTTAAGATTCTGTGTGAATTGAAAGCATGAGTTGCTGAATAATGAATGAATAAAGATACCACATCTTTTGTTCTGGCACAGGAGTCTCTCAGTCATTTCCATGCAGCTTTCCATCCATTGTCTCAGTTCTGGTGTTTTAGCTCCCATTGTGGTCACAGCATTATTGATCTCAGTGAACATCTGAAATAATTGACATGCCTACTGTCCTGACACCTAATATAAATACACTTGCTGACAAATGTGCAATCGGTAGTTCAGTGCATAAGTCAGCTAGCAGCAAAAATAGTCTTTCAGACATCAAAGCCTTAATAATGTATTGAGGAAAGAAAATAGCCTACTTTGTGAAAGTTTCAAACAGTTGTTGCTTGAGCAGGTTTTATTGAGGTTCTGCCAACTTACTCTAATCTTCATTGTTTCACTGCAGTTACTTGATAGCAATGCTGAAGAAAAGAACTAGGTTGTTCATTATGGTGGATCATTATAGTGGGAAGAAAAGTGCTACTAAAGTTCTTCCTTTTTCTTTCTTTACATTAGCATTGCAACATTTGGTGGAAAAAAACTTGAGAGTCAAAATTATACCTGTAGTTATGAGACAGCCATGCCTCCAGGTATAGTCCTTTCAGAAGCAAGAAATGAACTGCAGCCTTGCCCAAGAGTGCCACATGTGTTAAGAGTTAGGCACTTATACCGAGTGACATTAAAATGACATTTAATTAAATATTTTAAACAAAAATTTAATTTTTTGAAATTTTTTTATAATGTTTTTACGGGGCTAAAAATAAACTTAGCTTTTTGAAGAATATTTTAAATTTATAAATGAGTGATGACATTTTATTTTTCTATTTTTTGAAACTCTTATACTGGTAAAAGCAGACCTTACGCCTGCTTTTACCAGCCATAAGAATTTGGCAGGCTTTCAGCAGATGGAAGTTGTGCAAATAGCGCAACTCTCCACCCGCGGAGGCACTTTTCTTGGGCATGTGGAGGATCTATCAAGAGGATTCTTGACAGATCACAAGTGCCAGATTTCAGTGCATGAGCTTTGCATGCCTAAACCCGGCACTTGTGCGGCCCCAACAGGAGCGTACACACCTCATACGCACCCGTAGGGGGTCGCAAAATACGGCACAATGTTTTTCAACACCAAGCATCATCTGGGCAGATCATGAGTACTTGCCTATATTTATTCTGAAAATGTCCAAAGATCTTATGGTTCTGAGACTATGCTGAAAGTCACTTACTTTTAAAGTACAAAAGTCATCTAATCCCAAGTTATAAAACCTTTGATAATATTGGATTCCTATAGGGCCGAAGGAATCCTGTTGGTATTTTTCAGCAAAGTTTGAATGTTTAAATTTGGAAGAGCCAGAACCTGATGGGGGCACTTATGGCAACACATAGATTCATCAGATGAATCCCAGCCCGCTCCAAATTAAAAAGATTTGGTTCCACTAAACTGAAAATGTTTTTATATTATTGGGAGATTCCAAAGTGACTACAAAAGACTCTCCCAGCACCAAGAAAGAACAAAAGAGAGGGAGGGGGTAGCCAGCTCTCCTCATGTGATTACCAAGGGTTAGATGGAGAGGGGTGGGAAGAGGCTTGTGTGGAGCTTCTTCTTCTTTCTTAGGCAGTCCCTCGGAACTGAGGATGACTTGCTTCCATGTTAAAAATGAGCTCGCAGATGGCTGATTAGTCCAATGCGGTACCTACAGTCTCTGTCACAGGTGGGGCAGACGGTGGTTGAAGGGGCGGGTGGGTGGGGTGCTTGGGTTGAGGTGCGCTCCTTGCGCTGCTTGCGCTTGTCTTCCGCTTGCTCCCGGCGAAGAGACTCGAGGTGTTCGGCGCCTTCCCGGATGCTTCTCCTCCACTTTGTGCGGTCTTGCGCCAGGGATTCCCAGGTGTCGGTGGGGATGTTACACTTTTTCAAGGAGGCTTTGATGGTGTCCTTGAAGCGTTTCCTCTGCCCACCTGGGGCTCTCTTGCCGTGCCGGAGCTCCAAGTAGAGCGCTTGTTTTGGGAGTCTCGTATCGGGCATGCGGACAATGTGACCCGTCCATCGGAGCTGATTGAGCGTGGTCAGAGCTTCAATGCTGGGGATGTTGGCCTGAGCAAGAACACTGACATTGGTGCACCTATCCTGCCAATGGATTTGCAGGATCTTGCGGAGGCAGCGTTGCTGGTACCTCTCCAGTGCTTTGAGGTGCCTGCTGTACATGGTCCCTGTCTCTGAGGCATACAGCAGGGCAGGTATCACTGCTGCCCTGTAGGCCATGAGCTTAGTGCCGGGTTTGAGGTCCTGGTCTTCAAACACTCTCTTCCTCAGGCGACCGAAGGCTGCACTGGCACACTGAAGGCGGTGTTGGACTTCGTCATCGACATCTGCCCTTGTTGACAGTAGGCTCCCGAGGTATGGAAATTGGTCCACGTTGTCCAAGGCCTTGTCGTGGATTTTGATAATCGGGGGGCAGCACTGTGTGGCGGGGGCAGGTTGGTAGAGGACCTTTGTCTTACGAATGTTTAGTGTAAGGCCCATGCTCTTGTATGCTTTGGTGAAGGTGTTTACGATGGTTTGGAGTTCGACCTCCGAGTGAGCGCAGACGCAAGCATCGTCTGCGTACTGTAATTCGACGACAGAGGATGGGACGACCTTGGATCGGGACTGGAGGCGCCGGAGGTTGAACAGTTTCCCGTTTGTTCTGTAAATTAGCTCCACTCCAGTGGGGAGCTTACTGAGGGTGAGATGGAGCATTGCAGCAAAGAAGATTGAGAAGAGCGTTGGTGCGATGACACAGCCTTGCTTGTCCCCGGTTCGTACGTGAATTGGGTCTGTGGTGGAACCGTTGGTCAGGATCACGGCTTGCATGTCGTCGTGAAGCAGGCGGAGGATAGTGACAAACTTTTGAGGGCAGCCGAATTTGAGGAGGACATTCCATAATCCCTCACGGTTGACAGTGTCGAAGGCCTTTGTGAGATCAAAGAAGGCCATGTACAGTGGTTGGTGCTGTTCCCTGCATTTCTCTTGTAATTGATGTGCGGTGAAGATCATGTCCATTGTGCCCCTTAGTGGGCGGAATCCGCATTGCGACTCTGGGAGGAGCTCTTCGACCAGTGGGAGAAGGCAATTGAGGAGGATTCTTGCGATGACTTTCCCTGTGGCAGATAGCAGGGAAACTCCTCTGTAATTACCGCAATCGGACTTGTCACCTTTCTGTGGGGCATAAAGGCTAGCACAGCCCAGTTGGGCCAAATGGCCTGTTTCTATGCCGTAGACTTTTTTTTCTGCTTTTATTTTGACCCTTATTGATGAAAGGCTTATTTTGCCACATGGCTGGACTAAGTATTACCTATCGGTCGGGGTTTTCTGCTTCTGTGCTCAAATTTTCCACCCTTTAACTTAATAGGTGGAAAATCACAGTTGCTAAGTACAGAGGTGGATACTCAGCCATTGTTTTGCATAATACTCACCTTTTCCTCTTTTGTCACTGAACTTGACTGATTGATTTCAAAATCCTTGTCCTAGTTTACAGTCCCAGCCAACCTCTTCCAGCTCGACCTCACACCCTCTGCTCTTTGACTCTATGCTCTTGTGCATTATGCCACCCTCTCCCTTTCTACTCCACCATTGATAGCACAACCTTCAGCTACCTAACCCGCCCCCAACCACACCCTCCCTCCCTTCCTTCCCACCCCCCCTGCCCCCCAGTGGGCATCTGAAGGCCAGTACGCCTGTTCTCTTGGTATGCCAGGTTCCAGTCCCGCACCAGGGAAGAAGGAACTCCCGCCCGAGGGGAATCTCAGCTCCTGAGGCTATGCCCTGACATCACTGACCTTGCAACAAGGCTGATCGGAAATTCCCAGAATTGGTGGCCGCTTGGCTCAACCAGGACCCTGCCATTTCTGGTAGGTTCTGCCAGATTCTCACCAAAGTTACAGTGGCAGTCTGATAGAACCCTGAGAAAATTCAGTGGCAGCATACTCACACAGTGGCAATATACCCACACTAGAAATATTTCTTCTCTACTTGTTATGTGGCATACTGTTTACTAATAGTTCTTCTGTTAATCATATAATTACAGATATGCTGTACAAGAAGTTAGCATTTAGTACTGGACCGTATCTTACAACCTCCAAAATAAACTTGATGTTGTTTAATTAAAAAGTATTTGACAAATATTGGAATTAATCAAATATAATGAATATTTAATTAGTTAGAGGAAAATAATGAATGTCCTATTTTACCCTGTATGCTATATAATTATCTTTGCAATCTTATCTAGAAATACAAAAACATTTTCGTGCTGACCAATTTAGATTCAAATCATTAGTGATGCCATCACACCAAAAATAGAATACATCAAAACACAACAACGTTGCTTCAAAATATGGATTGTGTATTTGACTACAGCAGTAACCTTATTTCAGCCCCTTGTTCAAATAGGATTCTTTTGCTCGGCTAGGCATTTGATATGATCTTCCTGTTTCCTTCTTTTTACCTCAGAAATACAGATATGAAATATCACTCTGTCCTCTGATCCTGCTCTCTCCAAACATCATTATAGCTTCAATTTTGCTAATGGGGCATGGTTATCTTTTAATATTTTCTAAAATAAGATACAATCCAGTACTAAATGCTAAATTCTTGTTTCAAAAATGGTTGTACGTGTGTCTTAGTTGAAGTCAAGCAGAGAAACACAGAAACTTAAATGGCTTATTCTCGCACCTTATGTTTGTAAATTTTAAATTCAAATCCACTTAATTTATAACCAAGAAGCGCTCTATGGTATCACGCCTGCATTTTTGTTGATTTGGTGTTTACATGCTCACCACATTCACATGCTTGAACATCTTAAAACATATTCCGGAGTTGGTATGGAAGAGATAAATCAAAGTTTGGTTGAATGAATCTGAGAGCAAAGTGGTACAATATTCATGAAAAAGCATTTCATAAACCTAATACAAAAAGAAAATACTGCAGATGCTGGAAATCTGAAATAAAAACAGAAAATGCTCGAGATATTCAGCAGGTCAGGCAGCATCTATGAAGAGAGAAACAGAGTTAACGTTTCAGGTCGATGACCTTTCGTCAGAACTGGAAAAAAGCAGCTGCTGCCTGACCTGCTGAGTATCTCCAGCATTTTCTGTTTTTATTTCATAAACCTATCCTTGTTTGGTGAACATGAAAAGTAAAAAAAAAAGCTGTGCATCACCTTTTCATAATGACATCATATAAATGTGATGTGTTTCAATGTGATTTTCATCAGTGCAACACGTGTTTGCAAAAGAAAGAGCAAAAAAATTCACCATACATTTCTTGAAGAAGCAAGTCTTCCTTTAATGAAGAGAGGATTAAGGTTAAATAAATAAACTGCATTGAACTCTGATACAAAAATAGCTCCTGGATCATTATGGCAGCATAATACCATTCTGCACCACATTCAAAATAATAAAGCGAGAATGTTAAATCTTTATCAAAAGCAGATACATATATTTTACAAGCACAAATATCTGCCGCACTTGAATCCTTTATTTTCAATGTTGCGTAGGGTCTGGAAGTTCATGTGAAAACAAAATGTGAGAGTGTGAAATACAGGCCTAGAAAGTCGTTCATGCCCGGCTGGGTGGTGCCAATTGGTCACAGGGAACAATCTCTGTGCCTGTTCTCAAGCTTGAAACCAGCAGCTTGCAGGTGCAGAGGCTTTGAATTTCCCTCAGGTAGGTTGTTCAAGGGAAAGTGGATGTAATCGGAAGAGGGCCAACCAGGAAAGGGAGGGCAAGCGGGAAATCAGGACGGAAGTCAATCGGGATGGGGATCGAGGCATTTTGGACGGGGGGTCGAGATGGCGATCGGGAAGGGGGGTTGAGTGGTAGCTGGCAGTGGCCCGTGGTTTTAATGTGGAACCCCGCAGGAGGAGCACTCTGCACCTACATTCAGGTAAGAATTTTTTTTATAAAGTTACCTTTTCAGTGGCAGCCTCCAGAGGTCTCTTGAGGACCAGTAATTAAGCCACATGTAGACCTGGTTTTCCTGAACGCAGCCAACCCCGTACCGGCTGTGTTAAGGGCAACCCAGTTTTGAACAGGGAGCCTCAAACAGGCGTTTGACCCCTTAGTTGCTTATACAAAGGGTCTGGTGCCTGTTTCAGACACAGGTCCTGGATGCTTATTATTTTGCCTACACCAATATGGCAGCCAGCACACTTCTGGCTCGTAATGAATGTGCACTTCCTGTCCACCATATTGGAGGCTTATCTGCCTGAAATCGGGTGTGGCGCCAATGAATGTCTAGGCTTGTTTTACATATTTATTTGAGCACGTCGCTTAAACGAGGATTGAAATATTTGGTGTTTCTGGTGAGGCTTTCAGTGGTTTAGACCTCCATTTTCTTCTCTGGGAGGTAGTGACCTGTCACTTGGTGCATTCTGCAATACTGGTGGTAGCCAGCAATTTAACCAGTATATTAAAACCTTCAAAACGCCATGATGGTAAACAGAAGTCGTGAATTCCAGTTCAGCAGATCAATTGGAGTAGAGTTCCAGGAAGAAAAAAATCTTGCTCAAACCCCCGTCTCTTCAAGCATTACTTGAAAGCAAATATGAGACACTTGAAAGCAAATACAAGGAGTGTCACAGAAGTGGCAATCATTTGAAAAAGAAAAGCAAGCAGAGATATGCGATAATGAGACCAACTCTTAATTCTGCTGACATCGACACTGGAAAATCAGGAAACCTGTTCCCAATTAACTGAACTTTCTCCTTTGTGCTAACAAAGTACCATCAACAGCAAATTGGTTTCACCTGGTAGTTGCCGTTAAACCCAGGCAATAATCAATCAAAAACATTCTGTTAGCACAAATACTCAGACCTTGTTTTTTATAACCAGTTCCTTGAATTTAGCAGTAGATTTTTCAAAATAAGCACAGTCCCAACACAAAAGAGAAATAAGAGATTATAACAACCGCTGCTGATTTTTGACCTGGCGATCATCATCAAGGTAACTACTGCAATTGTAATACATTTTCCATCAATTTATTGATTGAAATGCAATCTGTTTTGTGAAATGCTTATTGACAATCTTTTCTTCATTTACGAATGCTTTTCCCAGTTACTACTTAAACCCGTGTATCTGGTACAACTACAAAGTCACCTTCAAACTGCATTCCAGGTCTTCCCAGACCACCAGACTGAAGTTATGTGGCACTACTGCTATTTCGCACAATGCTCCTGGGACACCAGCTGTCTTCAGCACTGTTACCAGTCATTATCCTGTCACAGCTGTATTAACATATAAATGTTTGCTGTGTTCAGGTGTGTGCTTTACCCTTTGAGTAAGAGTTGCCTTTAACCTATGCAGATTTTCTATTTGGCTTCGCTACTCAAATTTATTTCTTAGAAAATTCAGTTCCTAAACTTCCGTCAGCTTCCTGCAAACTTTAAGTGGTGAATAGCAAAGAACCAGCCGTCTATTTGAACTCTGCATGTTATAAAATTAGTTTGTAAAATTAACTGGCTTAAAATATTTTACTAACGTTCTTGCTTTTGTTATTTTTTAATGTGACTTTCTGTTCTAGTTTCCTTCACTAGCTACTAGTTGCTTGCCCCTTTGTGGTCTTCTAGCTGGGACCAGGAAAAGGAGGCTTTCACTCTATTTGTGCATTTGCAATGCTATTTTGTAGATTTTTTGAAATTAATAAAAGAAATACCTGCAAATACTAGAGATGTGAAATAAAATGCTAGAAATACATATTGAGGTGAAATTCAACTTCAACAGGGGGTATCAGATTGACCGCCCTTTACACACCTTGCCCAATTTTCTATTCTTTTACTATTGGACTGTTTGAAACAAGCACCTGATCTCTCAACATCCAATGTTTGTGGCTGTTACCAGGAACTGATGTTATGGGGGCATAAATAACATCCAAATGTTGAAGTCAAAATGACATCACTTTCACTTAATTTAAATTTATTCATTAAGCTCCTGCCTTTTTTGAATGGGAACATTCTCCTGCCTCAGAGCGCCTTATAAAATCCAGTAGGGCACATAATGGGCAGAAATCAGGTGGAACTAATTTCTAGCCAATTTTGCAATCCATTACATCCAATCAGCACCTGTTTTCAAGCCATACCAGTAAGCAAAATTAATCCTAATACGTTTCTAATGCACCACAATTTCTTTAGTATATATAATTGAGAACAAATTTACAATTTCATCATACATTGAAGAGGTCTTCCTTCACTTTGCACCTCCAATAAAGAACCATCAATTTAATTTAAAAAGCGTCACAACTTGATTGCAAGTGACAAGAAAATTGTGATTGGGACCTTTGTGTTTCAATCTGCTATGAATGATGCTGCCATGATAAAAGATATGGCCTCATCTTAAACTTAGTATGGCAGGCAAATACTGTGGAAGTAGGTGTCAGTACACGTCAGTAGTAGAACCCAACGTGCCAGCTTCTCTTTGGGGTGCAGTAACAGTCGGACAGGACTTCTTGCCATCCATCTGACTCTGTCCTGACCTTGATTCATTTTCCTAGGCCAGGGATAATTTGATATCCAGGTTGGACTCCCGGCTGGATTTCCACCTGCAAATAGAGGAGAATGGAAAAGTGCTGCAATAGGACTACTCCTGCAGCACCCAAAGAGGCATCAGGGGTTCTTATAGGGATAGAGGACTCTTGAAGATGAAGGAACCTCCTGGTCCTGTAAGCTTGAGCTAAAATCGATGCCTCCAAAGGCAAATGTATAGGGGCCAAATTGGACAGAACATCTGCCAGGTGTGGTCCCTCCATTGCCTAACCTCCACTACAATGGGCCCACCCTTCTCTTCACCAGAAGATCCTGAAGAGGGGTGGTTGGGAGAAAAATAAGCTGGGAAGCTTGATTCTGTGCATTTACATGCAGCTGGCGGGGGAAGGGGACGGCTGATGGTGATCCCAGTGGGTTGGGGGGAGGGAAATTGAACCCAGAGTAGGAGGAAAACTGTCTCACCACCCAATTTGTCTCAATTCCTACTGCCATCCCACCTGATTTCAGGCTGGATCAGAGAGGAAAATCCAGCCCGTTCTAACAGCTTTCTACCTCAGCCTCCTTCTGTTTTTGGGGGGATTTCTGTTATTTTATTAAATTGTGTACCAATATGAATTGGGACAGAAGCAGAGACAAGAGCGAAAACTGAGAAAAAAAGCAGTAAAGAACTAAGTGCTCCAGCTGTCAATACCAGGAGCCCCAAATTAGCCAAGGAGGAACAGAAAATACTTTTGGGAGATAATTTTCCGAGGATATACAAAAGGGATTGTGTGTGCGTCACAAAAACAGAACAGACAAAACCTGATGAAATATTCCATTGCATACGTGGAATTTTGTTAAACATACAAAAATGTTTGAATAATGCTGAATGTTCGGAACAATGAGTTTGGCCTCATTCTGATCAATTTAAATTTAAAATTCCAGTTTGATTATAATTTTCAATAGGAATAAAGCTAGACATGCAAAAGGAAAACACTATATTCACAAACTAATAATGGCTTAGAAAAGGCTACATTTTTTGTTTAACCAATCAATGTTTATTTCTCCCCAAAGAGTGACTTTAGGAATTAATTTCAAAATCTTTGGTAGACAGCTTATGTAAACTGGCAGAAAATCTGTGAGCCAAAACCCCTGTAGTTTAGAATCTTGATTTACTAGGTTTTAATGAAGAATTTTAACAGACCTTATGCCTTTAATTTGTCACACTTATTTTGCTAGTCTCCTTGGCACGTCTGCGCATTTTGTAATATAACTTCTTCTGACTTACAACAGTCAGTGGGTCGACTAGACTTTAACAGGTTCCAATATGATGTAAGCTTGCTGTGAAAATATATAATGCAGTAGAGCACGTCAATGTATTGGTGAAATATCCAGCCCTGTCCCAGAACTTGGGTACCCGAATCTGATGCGTAAAACTTAAATAAGTGGTAGACTTATCATCTAGCAATATCATGTAAACAGGTCCAGCAGGGCTGTGTCATCGCACCAACTCTCTTCTTGATCTTCCTGGCTGCAATGCTCCATCTCGCCCTCAGCAAGCTCCCCGCTGGAGTGGAGCTTATCTACAGAACAAACAGGAAACTGTTCAACCTCCATCGCCTCCAGTCCAGATCCAAGGTCGTCCCAAACTCTGTCATCGAATTACAGTATGCAGACAATGCTTGCGTCTGTGCACACTCTGAGGTCGAACTCTAAACCATCATCAACACCTTCACCGAAGCGTACGAGAGCATAGGCCTTACACTAAACATCTGTAAGACAAAGGTCCTCTACCAACCTGCCCCCATCACACAGTACTGCCCCCTGATTATCAAAATCCATGACGAGGCCTTGGATAATGTGGACCACTTTCCATACCTTGAGAGCTTACTGTCAACAAGGGCAGACAGCGATGACTAAGTCCAACACCGCCTTCAGTGTGCCAGTGCAGCCTTCGGTCGCCTGAGGAAGAGAGTGTTTGAAGACCAGGACTTCAAACCCAGCACCAAGCTCATGGTCTACAGAGCAGTAGTGGTACCCGCCCTCCTGTATGTTACAGAGACATGGACCATGTACAGCAGGCACCTTAAAGCACCGGAGAGGTACCACCAATGCTGGCTCCGCAAGATCCTGCAAATCCATTGGCAGGATAGGCGCACCAACATCAGTGTTCTCGCTCAGGCCAACATCCCCAGCATCGAAGCTTTGACCACGTTCACTCAGCTCCGATGGACAGGCCACATCATCCGCATGCCCGATACGAGACTCCCAAAGCAAGTGCTCTACTCGGAGCTCCGACATGGCAAGAGAGCCCCAGGTGGGCAGAGGAAACACTTCACGGACATCCTCAAAGCCTCCTTGAAAAAGTGCAACATCCCCACCCGCCCCTTCAACCACCGTCTGCCCCATCTGTGAAAGAGACTGTAGGTCCCGCATTGGACTCATCAGTCACCTCAGAACTCATTTTTAGTGTGGAAGCAAGTCATCCTCGGTTCCAAGGGACTGCTGAAGAAGAAGAGGTCCAATATCACAAACTTTACCATATAAAAGTTGCTCTGATGCTTTCATTCTTTTTTTACCTCTTGTAATTAATTTCAGATTGCAGAAATAAGAAATCAGAAATCAGGCTTCAATCTCCTAACATCTTGCAGCCAATCTATAGTTTGAGCCGTTAAAATAAGTTGTACGATAAAAACAATGGGTTAGGGCAGGTTCTCTTTTGTTGTCACAAGACACGTGCCACACTTTTCCATTTTAGATTAAAGGTGCAATTACACTTACAGTGCTCTATTTAAAAGCAATCCCAGAAATGAAATGTAATGGTGGATAATGTATATTTAATCATAATTTTCTAATTTATTGGGAGGAGAGTATATGAAAATCATTTGCACTTTATACCTTTCTCAATTTATTTTACTGTCTGCCAAAATTATTACCATGGCTGTGCCAAACCTGCTACATATTCCTCTTTCTGTAACGTTTCAAACATGATCAGGAATCCATATTAGCATTGCGTCGTCTCTCATGACTGACGGGATAGTACATGGCAGGGTTGCCACTGATATAAACACCTGGAAATTGTAAATGAAGTGACACTGTTTTGACATATTGTGCAAACTGACATTTTAATTTCCCCACTTCCTTACAACACCCTATCACGCGGATGTATGACGTCGAAAATCTCATAAAACTAGTTGCTGTGCTAGGCTGTCGACACAAATTCAGAATAAAGGATTATTGCACAACTATCAGTCTGGCTAATTTCTAAACTGTGGAATTTACACATCTGGACTCTTGACTTGTGTTAAGGTGATTTTTCTGTAGTAATATTGAAATGACACTTCTATATATAGTGCATGCATTTTAATGCATAATTAATGTGATCATATGCAAAGCAGCTACTGAGTAATCTGCATAATAAAGGAATAAAAATATCCAGAACTAATACTGCACCAAACCCATCTGTATCAGGAAACCTGCCAAAAGGATTCTATATACAGATCAGCTTTTAACACGTTTTGCTAAAATGATAAGGTGTGTTCGAAGCAGTCCAGTTACACAGGACGCAAAAATATTTACTTCAATCAGAACTCACTTTGAACAGTTACAATAAAAGGGAATTATACAAAAGAGTAATAAATATGGAAAACAGGTAACATAGCAATTCCCCAACCAGCACTATCTGTGGATACACTTGCAGAATTCAAGCTATAAAGGATGCTTGAGACTGACTTGATCCAAATAGCACACTGTATCAACATTGCTGTTGGGGGAACAGTATCTGATCTGTCCCAGTTGGTTGAACCTTTCCTGTCCTGAAGCTGCAACTTCACAAATCGTGTGGCACAATGATCGAGCGTGTGAAGCAGGAACAGTGGAACGAGTGAATTGGTGGGTTAATGTCATGCTTCAGTGGAATCGGGTAAGTTATTATTGTGGATAGTACAAGAATCTGCAGTGCCAGAACATCAATTAAGAAACCAGTAAATTACTACTGAATATAGTATATTGCATTATTAACACTGTGTTTGAGTTTTTGCTGTGCCAGCTCTATGCATTTCACATCTATTTAGCATGATGAGGAGTAAACTAATTCTCATACTGAAAGAGGAAATTGGGCTTTTCTTTTTCACTGTCAGCACGCCTGTACCTTATGATAACTACATACTCATCCTGTTCACCAGCAGAATTTGCAAACACAATCCAGGAGATGTGTAAATTCATAACATAATCACGATTAATACATTTTTATATTTATGCATGGCTCTTTATTATCAATGGTATTATTTTTGGTAATTGTGCCTGAACTTTTGGGGCTAGATGTTCCTTCTAACTGCAGCCAGGTTTGGGCAGCTTTGGGGTGCTAAAATAAGTGAAATGGGGCAGTAAGGCCAATGCCTCAAATCTAGAAAGTGCACCAACAATCATCTCATGAACAAACCACCCTACTCCCCTTTAAGGCCTACCTTGAGCCTGTTCTGCCACAGTGAAATGGCGTGCGGGTGGGTGGGCACAGCAATGTTTTCATTCCTTTTCCCAAACTAAAAGCGCCACAGCACGGTGGCATAGTGGTTAGCACTGTTGCCTCACAGCGCCAGGGACCCGGGTTCGAATCCGGCCTCGGGCGACTGTCTGTGTGGAGTTTGCACATTCTCCCCGTGTTTGCGTGGGTTTCCTCCGGGTGCTCCGGTTTCCTCCCACAGTCCAAAGATGTGCGGGTTAGGTTGATTGGCTATGATAAATTGACCCTTAGTGTTAGGGGGATTAAATATGTGGGGTTACGGGGATAGGGTGGGATATGTGTTGGTGTAGGGGTTACGGGGATCGGGTGGGATATGTGTCGGTGCAGGCTCGATGGGCCGAAATGGCCTCTATCTGCACTGTGGGGTTTCTGTGATTTCTGTGATTGTATAAGTGCTGGTATGAGCAGCAGAACAGTGGCTGAAGTGGAAGCCTCATTGAGGAAGCCACTTCACTGGAGCTGAAGGTTTATGCAACTTTTCACTGCATACTGATTCCAGCTGTTTGGTGCTCAGGTGGTTCTGTCAGACTTTTCTTGCCATATTTAGTCAGCTCTTCAGCAAGTAAGGTTTTGGACTGGGAACCTGGATTTCTCTATTCTTATGTTTAGAATGGGAGGAGGATGAAGATATGGAAGAGGCTAGATAGGAAGTACTCAGAATGATGCATCCATGGGGTTTACTGACCTAGGAGGTGTCGCTTATATTTCTCTGCATGGGACTAAGAGGTCAGTTTTCCTGGCACCCAGCTCATGACACAGAAAGAGCATGAGAGATAATGAGGGGAGTGAAACCTCGGTCATTCGTACAGAATGTGCATTGGGAACAGTGCCTTGCTTTACCTTGGTCACCTTTTGTGAGGCCAGTAAACCTCTTTCTACATTGTATCGCAGTTTTTGCAATGGAGATTCCACTGACACCTTCAGCAAACCTCGCTTCGGCGGACCTGATCCACTCTTATGGGGCTTCCCAGAGCTTGTTCCTTTCCAGCCCTTATTTCAGCCTGTAAAACATCTGAGGATGTGTTGGAGAATCTGGGAGCCCTTCCTGCTGCTGCACCCACCCCCTCATCCGAGGCTGCTTCTCCTTCGGACAGTCTTCCACTTGTGGCTTGGACACTCAAAGAAGACATACCCCCTTTAATTAGCTGTAGTGTTTGAAATGCTGCAGCAGCACTCAATTTCTCTCCTTTCTACAAGCAGTAAACCAACGAGGAAAGGTATTATTTCTCCTAACTTGTCCCACATAGATAATTATGGCCACTGGAGGGAAAAACCGGCAGGTTACCGGCCAAGACCATGGGCGGAGGAGAGTCCCGCTTTGCTACTAACCCACCAATCAGAAAGGAGGTACCAAACGTGCCCGATGTTGTCAGCTTGTTGTCAATTGTAGCTCCCAAGCCTCATCTGTCTGCTGCCAGTCAGCTGCCCGCCCGAAACAAGCAAAAAGCAGCAGCTGGCTGGTGGGCGGGAGTGGAGGTTCAGTCGGCAGGAGGTCACCAGACAGCCGCAAAGGAGGGCAAGAAGGTAAGTCACAGGGAAGGTGTTTTGGGAGGGAAGAGAGCAAAGCCTGGTACAGGAGTGGCTTCCACATTCCTTGTGAGGCCCAGAAAGTAAAGAAAAAATGTACTTTAAATGGTCTCTTCTGGTCCTGGATCCTCTTCTCGCTGCCTTCCTGGCTGGAAAAGCCGCAGCAGCTTCCTCACTCAGGCCAGAGTTAAAATTGTAATCGGGGCCTGATGACATCATCAGACCTACCTTTCGAGGCTGTGTCTTCAGCTGCCTAGGCCCTAAGCTCTGGAACCCTCTCCCTAAACCTCTCCGCCTCTCTAACTCTCTCTCCTCCTTTAAGACACTCCTTAAAATCTACCCCTTTGACCAAGCTTTTGGTCTCCTGTGCTATTATCTCCTTATGTGGCTCAGTGTCAAATTTTGTCTGATTACGCTCTTGTGAAGCACTTTGGGATGTTTTACTACATTAAAGGTACTGTATGAAGGCAAGTTGTTGTTGTTAACCTGCATATTTAAAGAAGAATCCCGCCAGCTTCAGGCGACTGCCTTTGCCATCTGCATGAAGCAGGCAGCTAATTGGTGGGGAAATCATCCAGGCCCACCCAGTGGTTCTTTAAATATGTTGGAGAACTGCTGGATACAATACTGATCCAACACCATTATTCATAAGTACTGAAAGTCATGTGTCCACTATTCGGGCAGGTCCAGCTATAAGACAAATCTCTGATCCAATGGGTTCAGGATATGTGATACAGTGATCCGCAGTGTGCGTACATTACTTCTGTCTCAGGTAAGACATAATGCAGTCAAATAATCTTCAAGCAAAAATTCAGCAGCATCTTAGATGTGTTCATTGTTGTGCAATCATTACATTGTTAAATTAGGCAGAAAAATGAATGTGCTGCAGTCTCATGAGGATTCTGTCCATTAGTACTCTCCATTAGTTTGCAGTCTGTTTTTATTTTATTGTTGCTCCAGCAATTGGCTCATCTGCTGCATTTGTACTAATTAAATGCAAACATACAGCATGGCACTTAACGGGTGCAAAACATCCATTTTCATTTTCTTCAGATATCCCACAAGCTTTAAACAAGGCTGAAATAAAAAAAATTAAGCCTTACAGGAACTTCAAGATACATTTATTCTCCCTTTATACACTTATGTGAGTAATTTTGCATTAAGTATGTATGAACTGCCCAGACACTCAAGTAAACAGTAATTCATTTTACAATACAACTTTAATGAGAAGGAAATCATGTCATAACAAGAAAGCAATGAAAGAATGTATTCAAATATTTACTAAATATTTGAATAGAAGGATTTGTTTATGGAATGGGTTTGGTATATTTGCATACTGGGACAAACACCATTTACATGGGCTTCATGGTGCATCTCAATAGAACGTTATCATTTTTATCAGAGCCTTGCAATCATACAATGCACATAAAAAAAAAGGCCACTAAACCTATTTAAACTTGCGTGGTAACTGAGTGTTCCCACTGGAAAATTCCAGTGTAACTTTTACAGTACACAGAAGCTATAATGTTGCCCTATATCCACATCATTCAGGTGAAGAAATCCCAGTATCCCTGCTTGTCAAATCATCATCATGAGATATAATGGAGGACCTATTGGTTTTTTCACAAGCTAATCTCCAGGCTTTTTGTTAACATACAATATTAAGAAATCATGACGTTGCAGTATGTTAAAAAATGTTTTTGAATGTGTTGCATGGATGTGGACATCTCAGATTATGATTTTAATAACTGGTCTAATTTGTGATGTCATATCAAAGTATTACTGCCTCAGAACATATTCCACGCTGTATGTTATATGAAAAGAAAGAGCGTGCATTTATACAGCATCTTTCATGACCTCAGATCATCGCAATCCACTTAACAGCCAATGAAGTGCTTTAGAAGTTTAGTCGCTGTTGCAATGTAGGAAACACAGCTCCCAATTTGTGCACAAGATCCCACAAATAGTAATGAAATATATTTTAGGTGTTGGTTGAGGGATAAATATTAGTCAGGACACCGAGAGAATTCTCCTTCTCTTCGAACAGTGCAGTGGAACCTTTTACATCCACCTAAGAAGGCAGACAGGGCTTCAGTTTAATGTCTCATCAGAAAGTCTGACTCTGATCTCTCTCCATATTGCAGTGAACCCTAGGCTATGTGCTCAAGTTTCTAGAGTGGAATCCACAAACTTCTGACTCAAAGGCGAGAGTGCAACCACTGAGCCCAGGCTGACACCATACATTGAGAGATTGTCTGGCAACTGAAAAGTGAGTATAATTTGTCTGAGACAAGTAGTACCAGCTTCTCATGGCCTTAAAATTTAGCTCTTTAAGATATATTTGTTCTCTGGACATGGGTGACACTGGCAAGGCCACGTTTATTGCACATCCCGAGATTCCCTGAGAAGCTGGCCTTCTCCTTGAACTGCTGCATTCCTTTTGGTGATAGTGTTCCCATGATGGTGTTAGATAGGGAATTCCAGGATACTGACCCAGTAACCATGAAGGAACAGTGGTATATTATCTAGTCATGATAGAGTGTGACTTGGAGAGGAATTGGGAGGTGATGATGTTCCCATGACATTACTGTTCTGTCCTTTTCAGTGATAGCGGTTGCAGGGGAGGGAGGTGCTCTCAAAGTACCCTTGGTGAGCTCGTGCAGTGTGTGCTGAAGATCACACGGAGGGCAATCAAGCGAGCTGCCCTTTTCCTGAATGATTTTCAACTTCTTGAGTGCTGCTGTGGCTGTATGATACTGGTGAGTATTTCATCGCAATCCTGACGAGCCTTGGAGATGGTGGAAGAATTTGAGGGATCATGAATGAGCCAATTATCGTTGAGTATCCAGACTCTGCCCTGGTCGTGTTGCCATGATGTTGATAAAACTGGCCCAGTTAAGCTTCTGATTAATGGTGACCCCAAGATGTTGATGGCAAGGGACTCAGTAATGGTGGTACCACTGAACATCAGGAGGAGATGACTGAGCTTTCGATTGTTCAAGATAGTCATTACCTGGCACTTGTGTGGCATGAATGTTACTTGTCAATTGCAAGTCCCAGCCTGGGTGTTAACCTGCTCCTGCTGTAGGCTGGCATGGGCTGCTTCATTATCAGATGAATCGTGAATGGATCTGAACACTGTGCAATCATCAGCAAACAGTTTCACTCTTGACCTTATGATAGTGAAAAAGACACTGATGCAGGAGCTGAAGGTAGCTGGGCTAAGGACACTTCCCTGAGCAATTACTGCAGTGATGTCCTGGGGCTGTGGTGACTGGCCTACAGTCACTGGAGGGCCTTCTCTTTCACCTCCATCAACTTCAGTTTTGCTAGGGCTTCTTGGCAGTATACTTGGTTGAATGTTGACTTGATATTAAGGGCAGCTACTCTCACCTCACCTCTAGTATTCAGCGCTCGCATCCATGTCTGGATCAAGACTGTGATGAGGTCTGAAACTAAGTGGTTCCAGGGTCCAAATTTGTCATAATTCATATATATCTTTAATCAAGGTTAAATTTAACATGGGCTTTCTGGAAGTCCGTACTTTAGATAATTAAATCAATATTTGACTGGGATTTTCAAGCAAAGATAGTTTGCATTTGAAATTGGATCTCTGAAGTCCTGGAGCCAAGTTACTGTTTGAAGCCAGGGCATTAGTTAAACAGGCAGTGATGTCGATGTCACAGTAAAACTCTTCAAAAGTCTCCTTTCCTTTCAGGATCAACTGTTTTATATTTTGCTATTTTATTTCATTTATTTTAATATTTTTGATCCAACAAAGTTTTAGCCGGCTGTATTAGTAGTTTGATTAGAGTCTGCATTAGTGACAGATTAATAACAGTTTTAAGTTTCTGACATTTTGGTTCATGCTGTAGGCAGACGGAAATTGTAAAAGAAAATCTCACTCACTGGCTGCCCGAGGCCTGCCCGACTTGATTTTTGAGACGGCCTTAATATGGGTAGCCAGCACTCCTCGCTGAACCAATATTTAACTCGGTCCTACACTGTGCACACTCCACTCGCTGGTACTGGATATGGAGCAGACTAACCAGCAGACCTTAGATAGACCCTGGAAGCCACTCTGGAAACAGCATGGGCGAGTTTTCTAATTGATTTAGATTAGTCAGGAGAATCATGAAAGCCCCTTCCGGCCTGACAATCTTCTGGCCCACTGCCGGTCCTTCTGTCACCAGCTCCTCTTCGCCCCCCACCTCCACCCGCCCCCAACAATTTTAAGCACACACTATTGGCTCAGGTCCACAGAGAAGCCACCAGTTATCTCGCCTGCCAGTTGGCAAGATGCTAGTCAGCACTCGTTGAGCGCTGCCAGCTTGCTGATATTATATAGGTGAAGACCAACCATTAAATCAGATTGGGCTTCCCATTGGTGCCATTGGATGGCTGTAGCGGGAAACCCATCCATTCACCACCAACCACATCCTGTTTTACACAGGAGTTGAAATCACCTCCATTGTCTTTCTGTGGACTCTGAGATGACTGTTTATGACAAGTCTCTGTCCATGTACTTTCCTTCTCTGAGCTTCCAGTCTAGAAAAGAAACAGATCTGTACGTGACTGCAGACCCCAGACGAGACCTCCACATGGACAAAGAATGCTTCAGCAACAAAAATGTGCAATAGCACAAACGAGATTACAGAGCATTGGAAAGTCCAGTTTCTGGAAACTCCACCTCAGCAGTGTGATTTTTTAAATTTCCTGTGTGTTTGATTACTCAGTATGGTCAGGTTTGCACAGAAAATATATCAAAGGTTTTCAACACAAATATAAACACAGCCCTATGACCTTTCATCTTAAAGGTGAAGGAGATCGGTATTTTACAGTGAGGTACTTTTAACGGCATGCAGGTAATTTTCAACATACCACTGGAGCGTAAAAGCACCATTGTGTGCCGGGTGACCATTATAGATTTCAATGGAAAGGAAAATCAGTGGTTTCTGTAACAGGCAACCAACCCGCAAAGCCAGCTTTGCGCTTCAGTGGTAATAGGAAAATTACCCACATGGTGTCTTCATGAATGTGTCTGGTAAATCTTTCTATATTTATTTATTTACAAAGAATACAGATCCTCATGAAGTACTAGCTGTAATGTATGTACCTTTAAGGGGGGAACTACTTTCTACAGCTCATGTATACTGTAGTACCGGCAGTGACCACACCTGTATATAATGCTGAGTAGTAATCTGTTGTTTCAGTTGCAGTTTGAACCACGTTGAGTAAACACCTGTTGTACCGTTCTCTGCAGTCCTTTTCTTATTATTACACGGACGTAACAGTGGCGACGAGCAAGTTCGAACCGACCTGCAACTCTGCATCACCTCCCAGGGATTCGTTCCTGGAGAACAGTGGAAGAAGGTCGAGTCCAGAAGCACGGGCATCGACCACGAGCAACCGCCCAGTCATCCAGCGGAGATTTGAGCATCGCAGGGGAGGCTGTCGAGAGCCAGGCTTGGCTTTCCAGTCACGGTGGTCCAGCGAAACGGGCTGGCAACAGGTACTGCGCAGACCCTTCCTGGACAGCGGTGGGCTAGAGCCCGACCGAGCGGCACAGAAAAAGGCCGAGCAGCGTCGACGGGGGAGAGAGGGCAGAGCGCACAGGGCGCAGCCGGTATTCAGGACCGAGCGGCGTCAACGGAGGAGAGAGGCGAGAGAGAGCAGAGCGCAGCCGGTGGTCAAGGGCCGAGCAGCGTCAACGGGGGAGAGAGGCGCGCAGGAAAACGCAAGGCGCTGCCATTGCCACGAGGACCGCAGAGAGCGGCATTGGCAGCAGCGCAGGAGCAGCGCACGAAACCCACAGGGCGTCGCCATATGCCATGAGGACCGCCGAGAGCGGCGTTGGCAGCAGCGCGGGAGACGCCATTTTAAGCCGCAGCGGGGAAGAAAGGAAAGCGCGGGAGACGCCATTTTAAGCCAGTCTAACCACACCCAAAAATGCCGAAGAGTGGCAGTATCACAGCATTCGACAATGAAGTCGAAGATTGGACGACATATGTCGAACGCATAGAAGTATACTGCAAGGCGAATGAAGTGCCAGATGACAAGAAAGCGCTGGTATTGTTGAATTCAATGGGTGCAAAAACGTATGGCTTACTACGAAACCTAGTAACCCCAGAGAAGCCAGTAGAAAAGGATTTTGAAAACATAGTGTCAATCCTACAGGACCACTTAAACCCCACACCGCTGCTGATAGCAGAAAGATTTAAGTTTCACAAAAGGAACCAGCATAAAGATGAAAGTAATGCTGAGTATTTAACGGAACTGCGCAAGCTATCGAAACACTGCCAGTTTGGAACGGGACTAGCAGATACTTTAAGGGACAAGTTTGTGTGTGGGCTTCAAAGTGAAGGAAGCCTTTTCTGGGTTCCTTCAATCAGAAAAGGATCTTACACTGGACAAGGCTTTCAGCATTGCAGTATCACACAAAGCAGCAGCACGGGGCGCTGCAGAGATACAATGGAGACCGCAAGAATATGGCACAAATGAAATGTCATACGGAACAGTGAAGTGCTATCGCTGCGGCAGAACAACACACGACCATAATGATTGCTGGTTCAAGGACAAAGTGTGCAGACAGTGTGGAAAAGTAGGACACATAGCACGAGTCTGCAGGTCGGGAAAGAAAACCAGCAGCAAGAAATCTCCACAGGAGAAGTACAAGAAGGTACATAAGGTGACGGAGAGTAGTTCAGATGAACAGAAGAGTGATACAGACTCCGGAAGCAAGGAGCTGGGTTGTCTGAAACTACATAATGTGATCAAAATGGAGGATCACCAAACTATCTGGGTCACGCTCAAGATAGCAGGAGTCCAAGTGAAAATGGAATTGGACACAGGATCAGCCCTAACAGTCATAAACCGAAGGGACTACAAGCGGCTATTCTCACATATACCCTTGAGAGATACAAAGATTGTCTTGAAGACATACACGGGGCAAAAAGTCTACCCCAAAGGAAAAATAAGGGTGAACGTTATATATAACGGCAAGGAAACACCAAAAATGGACCTATATGTATTGCCAGATGGAGGACCACCACTACTAGGATGTGAATGGATCCGGAAGATACAGCTAGATTGGCATTCCATACAAGCACTGACCGTAGATGCCAAAAAGGATGACGACGTCACACCTGGACGACTGTCAAAAATGCTAACTGACGCACAAGAAGCGTTCCAGCAGGGACTCGGAACACTAAAAGGCATAACAGCGACGATCAAAATAGAGGAAAATGCAAGCCCAATGTTTTTTTTAAGGCCAGATCGGTACCTTAGGCGATCCGCCCAGCCGTCGAAGCAGAGCTGGAAGGTTTGGAACGTTCAGGAGTACTGTCCAAAGTGGACTGGAGCGAGTGGGCTACACCCATCGTTCCTGTAATGAAGAGGTCATTGAGTAATACGCCTGGGGAACCAAAGAAGGTTCGCATCTGTGGGGACTTTAAGGTGACAGTGAACCCAGTCCTTCACACTGTACAATATCCGCTTCCGCAGATTGAAGATATTTTCGCCTCGCTATCTGGAGGGAAAGGCTTCACTAAGATTGATCTGGCCCAGGTGTACCTGCAAATGGAGGTAGAAGAAGCCTCGAAACAGTACCTCACGATCAACACTCATAAAGGTCTCTACCAATACAACTGGCTGGTGTTCGGGGTAGCATCAGCTCCGGCTATTTGGCAAAGGGCAATGGAACAAGTCCTGCAAGGGATTCCAGGGACCCAGTGTTATTTGGACGACATCCTGGTCACGGGCGAAAATGACAGTGATCACCTCGCCAACCTGGAGCAGGTGCTCACTAGATTGAAGGAATATGGGCTCCGAGCTAATCACCACAAATGCGAGTTTTTCCAGAAGCAGATCTCGTATTGTGGCCACGTTATTGATAAAGAGGGGTTACATAAGTCCCCTGAAAAGATTGAGGCAGTAGTCAAGGCTCCAGCACCGGAAAATGTGTCACAACTGAGGTCGTTCCTCGGGCTGGTGAACTACTACCATAAGTTCTTGCCGAATTTGTCTACCGTACTACACCCACTGAACACCCTACTGCAAACGGGGTACCATGGAAGTGGAGTGACGAATGTAAACGAGCTTTCCAGAAGAGCAAAGCATTGATCACATCAAAAGAGGTGTTGCCTCATTTCAACCCAGCACTACCAATTCGGTTGGCGTGTGATGCATCACCCTATGGCATTGGAGCGGTGCTGTCGCACAAATTCCCAGACGGCTTGGAGAGGCCAGCAGCCTTTGCGTCTCGGTCACTAACCTCAGCCGAGCGTAACTATGCCCAGATTGACAGGGAGGCCCTCAGCCTAGTGTGGGGAGTGAAAAAGTTCAATCACTATCTGCACGGGCAGAAGTTCACCTTGCTGACTGACCACCAACCACTTGTCTCCACCTTTAATCCAAAGAAGGGCGTTCCGGTGATGACTGCGCAACGGCTACAAAGATGGTCCCTTTTTCTAGGGGTGCACCAATATGAAATAGAGTATAAGGACACGAAACAGCATGGCAACGCTGATGGGCTATCATGCCTGCCACTGCCTACTGCGGAGGAAGCACCAGCAGTGGATCCTGTCAAAATATTTCATTCGACTATAATTGAATGCTTGCCAGTAACTAACGCTGGTATAGAGAAGGAGACCCGAAATGACCCGACACTGTCTCGGGTATATGATTTGACGGTGAAGGGATGGCCAGCACATGGCGACTCACTGTTGCCAGCATTCTCATCCAGAAGAGAACAGCTGTCAGTATGCCAGGGGACCTTGATGTGTGGATCCCGAGTGGTAATTCCACCCAAGTTAAGGGAGAGAGTGCTCAATGAGCTTCACAAAGGTCATCTGGGAGGGGTGAAAATGAAAAGCCTCGCTAGGGCTTATGTGTGGTGGCTGGGGATCGATCAGCAAATCGAGGACCTGACAAAGAGCTGCTCAGGATGCCAGAAGGTCCAAAATGCACCACCACATGCCCCTCTACACCCATGGGAGTGGCCCTCATCTCCATGGCAACGGGTGCATTTTGATTTTGCTGGTCCATTCATGGACTCAATGTTTTCAATAGCCGTGGATGCGCACTCGAAATGGCCTGAGGTCATCAAAATGTCCTCCACCACCACGGAGAAAACTATTGCAGTCCTACGGACCATTTTTGCCAGGAACGGCTTGCCAGAGCAGATTTGCTCTGATAACGGACCACAGTTTGTGTCCGAAGATTTATGAAAAGGAATGGGGTAAGGCATTACACATCCGCCCCGTATCATCCAGCCACATATGGATTGGCTGAGAGGTTCGTACAAACCTTTAAAAAAGCAGTAAAGGCCATGTGCGATGACGACATTCCACTGCAGCATAAGGTGGACAATTTCCTGTTAGCCTACAGAAATGCGACACATGCAGTCACCATCCAGGCCCCGGCCATGATGTTCTTTAACCGAAGGTTGAGATCTCGTCTGGATTTGCTCAGACCAAATGTACGAAGAGATGTTGAGAGTAAGCAATTCCAGCACATCAATGAGAAACCGACAAGGAGCTTCAATGTAGGGCAACCAGTCTTGGCCCGCGACTACCGAACAGAGAAATGGCAACCAAGAACGATATGCACATGGCAGGGGCCACTAATGTACACAGTGGACGTTGGGGAGAGCATCGTGAGACGCCATGCTGACCAGATCCTAGAGTCACAGGAACGAGTCAACCCCATGCCTCGCCCATACGTACCTGGTGATGAACCCGACGTACAGGTAGCATCTACCCCAGAAACAGTAGCATCGGAAGCTGATGAACCAACCGACGACAGGGGGCCAGAATCGCCTCCACACCAAGAGCAAGACACTCGGGAAAGGCGCTATCCAGAAAGGATCAGGAAGCCTCCCCAAAGACTGAATTTATAAATAGACTATTTTCAGCTAATGTTGCATGTTAAAAGTGTTCATTGTAATTAGTTTGATATTTAATTGTTAAATGAGTGTTATGGTACTGTTAATCTAAAAGGGGAGGAATTGTAATGTATGTGCCTTTAAGGGGGGAACTACTTTCTACAGCTCATGTATACTGTAGTACCGGCAGTGACCACACCTGTATATAACGCTGAGTAGTAATCTGTTATTTCAGTTGCAGTTTGAACCACGTTGAGTAAACACCTGTTGTACCATTCTCTGCAGTCCTTTTCTTATTATTACACGGACGTGACACTAGCAACTTCAGTCTAATTCTTGGTGTGCACATTGTTTTAATTAAAAGTGGCCCCAATGTTTGCATATGGA
Organism: Somniosus microcephalus; assembly: GCF_052327205.1. Lineage (NCBI taxonomy): Eukaryota > Metazoa > Chordata > Chondrichthyes > Squaliformes > Somniosidae > Somniosus > Somniosus microcephalus. Next base: position 51,161,279 of record NC_141000.1, read on the forward strand.
TACACATACAATAAATGTGTAGAAGGGGACATTTAAGTAAGAGAGATATTTGTCCTACATACAGGAGGATGATGATCCATTGTAAGAAACATTCTTTAAAACAATAAGTTGGGGCATGGAAATGTGTATTGGCACTAAAGCCTCAAATTACCTTAGCTACCCCTTGTGAGGTCATTGAACAGTAGCAACTAAGTTTTAATTTTATTGAGAGTCAATATAAATAGAAAAATCATGTACACTAAGTTGCAATGCAATAAAATATTAAAATCAAAGCTCATAGGATGATGTTCAGTATCACAAAAGTGGAACAGATAAACTGTTCAAAATACAGTACAGCAGCCATTACAATCACCAGGGAAGTGGTACTGAGAAAATTGTTGGAGCTGCGGGCTGACGAGTCCCCAGGACCTGATGGACTTCATCCTAGGGTCGTAAAAGAAGTGGCTAGTGAGATAGTTGATGCGTTGGTTTTAATTTTCCAAAATTCCCTAGATTCAGAGAAGGTTCCATTAGATTGGAAAATAGCAAATGTAACTCCTTTATTCAAAAAGGGAGACTGAAAGCAGGAAACTACAGGCCAGTTAGCTTAACATCTGTCATAGGGAAGATGTTAGAAGCTATTATTAAAGATGTTATAGCAGGGCACATAGAAAAGTTCAAGGTAATCAGGCAGAGTCAACATGGTTTTGTGAAAGGGAAATCATGTTTAACCAATTTATTGGAGTTCTTTGAGGAAGTAACATGTGCAATGGATAAAGGGGAACCGGTGGATGTACTGTACTTAGATTTCCAGAAGGCATTTGATAAGGTGCCACATCAAAGGTTATTGCAGAAAATATAAGCTCATGGTGTAAGGGGTAACATATTGGCATGGATAGAAGATTGGCTAACCAACAGGAAACAGAGAGTAGGCATAAATGGGTCATTTTATGGTTGGTAAGATGTAACGAGTGGTGTGCCACAGGGATCAGTGCTGGGGCCTCAACTTTTTACAATTTATATAAATGACTTGGATGAAGGGACCGAAGGTATGGTTACTAAATTTGCTGATGACACAAAGATAAGTAGGAAAGTAAATTGTGAAGAGGACATAAGGAGGCTACAAAGGCATATAGATAGTGAGTGGGCAAAGATCTGGCAAATGGAGTATAATGTGGGAAAATGTGAAATTGTCCATTTTGGCAGGAAGAATAAAAAAAGCATATTATTTAAATGGGGAGAGATTGCAGAGCTCTGAGATGCAGAGGGATCTCAGAGGGTGTCCTAGTGCATGAATCGCAAAAGGTTAGTATGCAGGTACAGCAAGTAATTAGGAAAACTAATAGAATGTTATTTGCAAGGGGAATTGAATACAAAAGTAGGGAGGTTATGCTTCAGTTATACAGGGCATTGGTGAGACCACTTCAGGAGTACCGTGTACAGTATTGGTCTCCTTATTTAAGGAAGGATGTAAATGTGTTGGAAGCAGTTCAGAGAAGGTTTACTAGACTAATACCTGGAATGGGCGGGTTGTCTTATGAAGAAAGGTTGGACAGGCTAGGCTTGTATCCACTGGAGTTTAGAAGAGCAAGAGGTGACTTGATTGAAACATATAAGATCCTGAGGGGTCTTGACAGGGTGGACATGGAGAGGCTGTTTCCTCTTGTGGGAGAATCTAGAACTAGGTCACTTTTTAAAAATAAGGGGTCGCCGATTTAAGACAGCGATGAGGAGAAATTTTTTCTCACAGAGGGTCGTGAGTCTTTGGAACTCTCTTCCTCAGAGGGCGGTGAAAGCAGAGTCTTTGAATATTTTTAAGGCAGAGGTAGATAGATTCTTGGTGAGCAAGGGGATGAAAGGTTATTGGGGGTAGGTGAGAATGTGGAGTAATCAGATCAGCCATGATCTTATTGAATGGCGGAGCAGGCTCGAGGGGCCGAGTGGCCTACTCCTGCTCCCAATTCGTATGTTCATAGCACTTGTTTCAGTATATCTGATCATTTCTATCAAGGAAAAATCATTAAAAACTTTGGGGGAGAAATTCGATTGGTTCGTGCCTCCCGTTAGCGCCTGGGGGGGGCGCTAATAGGACGTTAAGGGGTTACCGACCGGGCACGGTGAATCCCGCGAACTTCAGTGCCGGTTTAGCGCTGGCACTAACTTTTACCGCCTGGGCCTTGCAGATCGTGACATCATAACTTACGGAGCGCCCAGTTATCGCCCCGGATGTGAAATTGCCTCCCGACCCCTGCTGTATTGCCGGGTGTGAACAACAGCAGGAAGAGGAGGCATTGTCAACTCGGCTGGCCGCTTGGAGCGCGCTAATTAAAGGGAATGGTTTTCAGGTAGGCCAACCTTTATTATTTGCACTAGTCTGGTGCCTGCTCAAAGTTTTTGATGTTTCATTGTTGCAAGATGTCCAAGCCCTCCATTTTGAGAGAGTGTTTGGGGCTGTAATGGCAGTTGCACAGGTCACCTTGCAACACAGAACTGCCAACAAGTAGGTTGTGCACCATCATTGGCCCGTCCCTTTAAGTGAGGGAAGCAGCCTCTGATACCGTTAGCAATGCGCTCCAAATTGTTCAGCGCTCTACCGCCCCGCTATCGGACTTTAGCACCTAAGAGAAGTGGTTAGCGCTTGATTTAGCGCTCCACTTCCCTCTTGGCACGCTAAAGCTGATTTTCCCGGCAGGAGAGAATCATTAGCACCTGGCACTACTTTTTCTACTTTTCAAAAGTTAGTGCTACGGAATTTCTAGCTCTTTGTTCTCATTCTGATTGGTAACAAAACATCTGTGAGAACTAAATCCATTAACCTCAGTTTAAAAGTATTTTTGCATTCCATTGTCAAGGACGTACAAAAGTGACCTGAATTTTTAACTCCATTGTATGATAATGCCAAATGATAGGGCAAAATCTATTCAGACATGCTGCAGTAGCTGTACTTTATTTGTTGATTCAAAATCTAATTTGGCACAAATTGACAATCTCACTTGGGAAGGCACAGAGGATGCCTAGTGTGAGAAATGTAAAAAATCACACTGACAGATAAGGATTGCTTTCTTCAAATGCTGGTTTAGGCATCTTGCTAAGGTACAGTAGAGGGAAATATACTTCAAATCTGGATTATGCTTCTACTGTCCAAGGATGGTTCCTTTTGACAATAGGCGCTCAAAGTTTCAAAAGAAATCATCACTCCTCATAAATGGCTGCTGTAACTGGATATCTGTTGGCTATTCCTTTTGATAAAATAAGATACATCTGGGTTGTAATAATGGGTGCTTATTGTATCAGGTGGGAAATGTGCCTAAATGCATCAACTAAAATTTATTGGCCCAATTACCAGCACGGTGGCATAGTGGTTAGCACTGTTGCCCCACAGCGCCAGGGACCCGGGTTCGAATCCGGCCTCGGGTGACTGTCTGTGTGGAGTTTGCACATTCTCCCCGTGTTTGCGTGGGTTTCCTCCGGGTGCTCCGGTTTCCTCCCACAGTCCAAAGATGTGCAGGTTAGGTTGATTGGCTATGATAAATTGATCCTTAGTGTTAGGGGGCTTAAATACGTGGGGTTACAGGGATAGGGTGGGATATCTGTTGGGGTTATGGGGATCGGGTGGGATATGTGTCGGTGCAGGCTCGATGGGCCGAAATGGCCTCTATCTGCACTGTGGGGTTTCTGTGATTTCTGTGATTTCTGTGAATTTTGAAATAATGTAGAGGGTGAGCCATGCACAATTATATTATATTAGGCCTACCATTTGCCTACGCTCTCAACTCATAGCAAACATGTGCAGAAAATATTAAAAGAAGTTAGGGAAGAGATAGTAGAGGCACTATTACATATATATAAAAATTAATTAGCAAAGGGAATAGTGCCAGAGGACTGACGGACAGCTAATGTAATTCCTAAATATAAAAAGGCAGATGGAACAAGTCCAGGGAACTATAGACCAATTTTCTTAATGTTGGTAATAGGAAAGATAATGGAATCCTTACTCAAAGATGTAATTGAAAAACATCTAGAAATTGAAAATATAATAAAAAGGGTAGTCAGCACGGATTCCAAAAGGGTCGGTCGTGCTTGACTAACCTTATTGAATTCTTTGAAGTATAAGAAAGTGTACATAAGGATAACGTTATAGACATAATATATTTAGATTTCTAAAAAGCCTTCCATAAGGTACCGCATAGTAGACTTATGGCTAAGGCCGGAACATGTGGAGTCAGGGGACAAGTAGCAAAATGGATAGCAAGCTGGCTACAAAACAGAAAAGAGAGTAGGGGTTCAAGATAGTTACTCAGCTTGACAAATGGTGGGAAGTGGTGTTCCACAAGGATTGGTGCTGGGACCACTGTTGTTCACCATTTATGTAAACAATTTGGACTCCGGAATCTGATGTACAATTTCAAAATTTGCTGGGGTGACACCAAATTAGGGGGTGTAGTTAATACAGATGAGGACTGCCACAAAATACAGGAAGACATTAATAAACTTGAAGAATGGGCGTGTAGTCGGCAAATGAACTTCAACATAGATAACTGTGAGGTAGTACATTTTGGTAGGAAGAATAAGGAGGTCAGATACTCCTTGGAAAATAAGTGTGTCAATGGAGTAGAGGACCAGAGGGATCTGGGGGTACAGATACACAAATCACTAAAAGTAGTTGTTATATCTCAAGAGGTTAATAACCTTGCTTGTATAACAATTAAAAGAGTACGCAGGAGACAGAGTTCAGTTAACAGCCATCTTTACTTCCAGAAGAATCTCTCAATTAATGCACTCTATTTCCCATAGTGCACATCACAACTACGGTAAGCTATGTGGGACAATTCAAATACAACATTCAAAATACACAACATCTCCTCCCCTCTTACATTAGATGTCCCAATAGAGCCACAACATTTTTAAAACAAAATAACCTGTTATACCCATGGGGATTATTCTGCCCCAGATAAAGGGTAAGTCTCTGAACTATAAGTTCAAACGTATAGGGGCCCGCCGCTCTCTGGTAGGATACCGGCGGTCAACCTGGCTCTCCAGTTCATTGTCTCTCACAGGTGACGTCACCACAGGTGTAGGCGGTTGGGGTGCCTGTATACAGGTCTCCCTTGCTGATGAGATAGGGGCTGAAGCAGCTGCTTCCTCAGCAGGTGAGCCTCTCAGTGTAGAAGGCGGATGACCCACAGCGTCACCCAATGACAGATAAACTGCTGTTGGTGGTTCAGTGGGTGTTGCTGCATTTCGTAGAAGCTGATCGGTGTGTCTCTTCCAGACAATGTCCTCGGGTGTCTGTACAGTGTAGGATACTGGACCAGTCTGTGCAATGACAGTAGCAGGAACCCACTTAGGTCTACCACTGTAGTTCCGTGCCAACACATGTTCACCTGGACTGAAGACTCTGTCTTTGGAGCGTTGTTCACATCGCTTGATCTGCTTGTCCTGCTGCGACTGTACCACGTCTTTCACCTTTGGCGGTTTCAGCAGGTCGAAGTTGGTTCGTAGCTCTCTTTTTAGCAGTAGAGTGGCAGGTGATGCTTTTGTGGTCGCATGTGGTGTGTTCCTGTAACTCAATAGGAAACTATTCAGGTGCTGATGAAGCATTCCCTGGCCTTGCGATGCCTTTAGAGAGTGTTTCATGGTCTGAACAAACCTCTCAGCTAGACCATTGGTCGCAGGGTGGTATGGTGCAGCCCTGATATGTTGTACGCCATTCACCTGCAGGAATGTAGCCATTTCTTGTGACACCCACTGTGGACCGTTGTCTGAGACAAGTTGCATCGGAGATCCAAATTGGCTGAACACCTCACCTAACTTCTCGATGGTCTTCTCAGCGGTGGTGGACCTCATTATAACAACCTCTGGCCACTTACTGTGCGCGTCAACAGCCACCAGGGACATTCTCTCCTCGAATGGACCTGCAAAGTCTACATGAATGCGGTGCCATGTTTCCTCCGGAAAGTCCCAGGGGTGAAGAGGTGCAAGCTGTGGCACATTACGAACTCTCTGACATGAGGAACAGGTTTTAGCTTTGTCCTCAATCTGTCCATCCATACCCAGCCACCAGAAGTAGCTCCTCGCTATTTCTTTCATACGAACCATTCCGCAGTGTCCGGAGTGTAGTTGCTGTAACACTGGTTTCCGTAGCGATGGTGGAATAACCACTCTCCTCCCACACAGCAAACATCCAGACTGCACCGACAGTTCGTTTCATGGCCTAGAAATTGGGTTCTGGCGTAGCCAGGGCTTTAGCGCCGGAAGTTAGTGCCGGCGCTAAGTCCCCCTGCGCGCGCCAAAAATTCAGTAGTGCCGCGCCCAAACGGCTGCCGGCGCTACTGAAGGGTCTTTGCGGTGGTACATCGGCGCTAACTGCCGTTTCGCGCCGCAATTCCGGCGCTGCGGCACCCGATGCGGTGCGGCAGGCTGGGGACGTGCAGGCCTCCTCCTCCCGTTAAGGAGGAGCTGCCTGCACCCGGCCGCGGCCCGCGCAAATCAGCTTAAAAATGAGCCCGGCACCTCGGACAAGTGCCGGGCTTGCATCTGTTCCGGGGGGAGGGGGGGAGAAGCCCGGGGAGGGAGCTGCGGGCAGGCGGCCGGCGGGAAAGTGGCCGGCCGCCGCGGGGCCTTTAATGCGCCGGCGCAAACTGCAGTAAGGCACCTCTGATAGAACGTTGCTTGCGGCTGCCACGGGCGAGGCGGCCGCAACTCAATTTCGGAGTTCGGGCGGGTTACCACGGCAACCGGGACGCTGCGCACACCGATGACGTCATCAGTGCCGGCGCAGCGCTACCGGTGCAATGCTGATTTAGGGCCCCAGGGAATTTTTAAACTGGCCATAACTCTGGCGCTAGTCCCTCTAGCGCCTCAAAAGCGGCGCTAAGGCAACTGAATTTCTAGGCCCGTTTCAGGTTTGGGTCATCGCTGTCAAGCTTGCCCCTGACGATAATGTCCAGCACTGCAGACAACACTGGGTCGTTTCTGGTGTTTCGTCAGATCTGTGTCGAAGTAACAGGCGCGTTCTCCACCTGCCTAAAATAGCAGATGTCCATGCTACGCGTCATAGGCTTGGCCTCTAGCAAGGGTGAGACCCGGTAGCCATGCGAATCCCCAGCTACAGTCAGCACGTTCAGTGATAGTTCCTCCTCTGAAGTGTCACTTGCCTCTGTTTTGTCCTGTTCTACAGAATGGACATGCTTCTTTGTCTTTTGTCTGAATGTTTTTTTCCTTCCTTCTGTCTTTGACATTTTCTCTGTGTCCTTTTTATTTCTGCATGCGCGCTGAATATGTCCCTTTTTACCACAGCTGTGGCAATCCATGTCCACACACCAGCATGCAGACGTAAGATGCCCCGTTTTGCCACAACGGAAACATGGCCCTTGACTCTCTGTTCTTACTTTGTGCACTTTTTCTGTTGCACCCAACTGTTGAGCTTCCTTAGCTGCCAATTCCATGGAAATACTGATTTCAATGGCCTTTTGTAGTGTCAGATTACTCTCTGTTAATAGTCTCTTCTGTTCTCATACCACACACTAGCCTGTCTCTTATAGTATCATTTAGCACGTCATTAAACTCACAGAGCTGATGGTCTTTTTAGTGCAGCTACAAACATGGTCACTGTTTCTCCTTCTTCCTGGTTACGCCTGTGGAACCTAAACCTCTCAGCTATGACTAGGGGTTTGGGTGAAAAATGCCCTTTTAGTATCTCCACAATTTCGCTATATTGTTTAGGCCCTGGTTTATCTGGATGCACTAAAGTACGCAAAAGATTGAAAGGCTTTGGTCCCATCACACTTAACAATGTAGGTACTACTTTGTTCCCTCCAATGTCATTTGCTTGTGTGAAGTTTTCAAATCGTTCTGTGTATGAGCTCCATTGTTCGACATTCTCATTAAACGGTCCAATGTTACCGTTAATTCCAGCCATTTTCTTTCTCTCAGGCTCCTAATTATCATTCACTAAGGATCCTTCCAATGTTGAACTCAACTAAAATCACTGTCAGTTATTTAGTGCTTCAATTCACAGATCATTTCACAGTTGAATAAATGTCCTTCCTGATTTACTCACTGCTTTTCCTCCCCTTCCTCAAATCCACGTAAGTTCAGACGTCCTCGTCGCCACTTTTGTTATATCTCAAGAGGTTAATAACCTTGCTTGTATAACAATTAAAAGAGTACGCAGAAGACAGAGTTCAGTTAACAGCCATCTTTACTTCCAGAAGAATCTCTCACTTAATGCACTCTATTTCCCATAGTGCATTGTACATCACAACTACGGGAAGCTATGTGGGACAATTCAAATACAACATTCAAAATACACAACAGTAGTGATGCAGGTTAATAAAGTCATAAAAAAAGCAAACAAAGCACTGGGGGTTCATTTCTAGAGGAATAGAATTGAAAAGCAGAGAAGTTATGTTAAACTTATATAAAACCTTGGTTAAACCACACTTGGAGTAATGTGAACAGTTCTGGTCTCCCTATTATAAAACAGAACATAGAGGCACTGGAGAAGGTGCAAAAAAGATTTACACGGATGATACCAGAACTGAGAGGTATACCTATCAGGAAAGATTGAACAGACTGGAGTTCTTTTCTCTAGAAAAAAGACTGAGGGGTGACCTGATAGAGGTCTTTAAGATTATGAAAGGGTTTGATAGGGTAGACGTAGAGAGGATGTTTCCACTTGCAGGAGAGACCAGAACTAGGGGCCATAAATATAAGATAGTCACTAATAAATCCAATAGGGAATTCAGGAGAAACTTCTTTACCCAGAGAGTGGTTAGAAGGTGGAACTCGCTACCACAAATCATAGTTGAGGCAAATAGTGTAGATGCATATAACGGGAAGCTAGATAAGCACATGAGTGAGAAGAGAATAGAAGTATATGTTGACGGGGTTAGATGAAGAAGGGTGGGAAGAGGCTCGCGCTGAGCATAAACACTGGCATGGATTTATTGGGCCGAATGGCCTGTTTGTGTGCTGTAAATACTTTGTAAAATCAGACCTGCAATCTGATTGACCGCCAAGCCAGCTGCATTTAAAGAGAGGTGTGCATCCTTATAAGGGAAGTCACTTTTCAAGTGGGCCAATCTACGTTAATCTTCATTGGCTGCAAGGAGCAACTTGGGCAAAATTGCCCCTTCAGTGATGGAGCCCTGAAAGTATTTCTGTGGGAGAAGCAGGAAAGGGAAATGCTTTTTGTTTGGAACAGAGCACCATCCTACAGCAAAGGCAGTAACTCAAATTGCATGAGGGAAGTTGCCAGACCTAAGGGCAAATAGGCCAAAGTAAGGATACTGCCCTTGGCTCACGTGCTGCCTTTTTCTCCATGGACAATGTGCTCTCCTTCCCCATTGTGGATAACAACAACAACTTGTATTTATATAGCGCCCTTAAAGTAGTAAAACATCCGACAGCGCTTCACAGGAGCTTTATAAAACAATTTTTGACACCGAACCACATAAGGAAAAATGAGCTTGGTCAAAGAGGTAGGTTTTAAGGAACGTCTTAAAGGAGGAAAGAGAAGTAGAGAGGCGGAAAGGTTTAGGGAGGGAATTCCAGAGCTTAGGGTCTGGGCAGCTGAAGGCACGGCCACCAGTGATTGAGCGATTAAAATCAGGTATTCTCAAGAGGCCAGAATTAGAGGAATGTAGGAACGTGGGTTCCTAACTAAAAGACTGAGTTCTACTCAGGCGATCAAACAAAACGAACTTTAATGAAACAAACAGGCTTTAACAAGAAACTGCAGGATAACATCGAATGTAGGTCTGCTCTCTCTGGAGGCTCCACGAGGACTGCCCCTGCAGTCCCGTGGCTGACGTCATGACGTTTTCCCGCCAGTGGGGAATCACGTGATGAACGGCGTGACGTCATCACGTTTTAGCCGCGCTGTTAAAGTAACCACAGTCTGTACAGTTAAACAGCATAAATAAAGATACAGATTCAGGCGGTAGCTAACATGTTGTTAAAGTAATTATATACAAACGATCTGAGTCCTTTCGTGGCTCCGCCACATGCACCCCCCCAGAATTGTCTTTAACAGCAAAAGTGAGACGTGGAGGAGGCCTGACAAGTCTGTCCGAGCGACTTCGGTAACCCTGTAGAGGAAGCTGATGGACGGTGGTCGAGCTGGCGGACGGTTGTGGTTGAGCTGGCGCGGCGAGTGTGGTTGAGTTGGCGGGCGGCTGTGGTTGATCTGGTGCGGCGGCTGTGGGCGGTTGGCCACGTTTTGGCGGTTGAGCGACGACGACTGGGCGGTCCAGGTCCAGGTGAGCCGGCTTCAACCGATCCACCAAAATGTGATCCGGCTTTCCTCCGATGTCAACCGAAAAGGATTTGTCTCCTGATTCAATGACGTGGAAAGGACCAGTGTAAGGGGGCTTGAGCAGATCCCGGTGAGCATTGTGGCGGATAAATATGTACTCGGCGTTCTTCAGCTCCGCTGGCATGTGGGAGCTCTGTAGGCCGTGATTTGATGTAGGCACCGGGGCGAAGCATCTGGCCGCTTCCTGGTGGCTGATGAGTTGCTGGGAGGCGGACCATGGCTCTGTGGGAGAAGGGAGGAAATGCCCTGGTACTCGGAGCGGCTGGCCATAAACAAGTTCGGCCGAGGACGATTGCAGGTCTTCTTTGGGTGCTGTACGAAGACCAAAAGGACCCTAAGGAATCTGTCCACCCATCCTGCACCTTGAAGACTGGCCCGTAGGGCGGCTTTAAGCGACCTGTGGAATCGCTCACAAAGGCCGTTCGCCTGTGGATGATAGGCGGTGGTGCGATGAAGTTTGGTGCCGAGCCCCTGAGCTACAGCGTTCCAGAGCTCCGAGGAAAATTGTGGCCCACGATCGGAAGAAATGTCCGCCGGTACCCCAAAACGAGCAACCCAACAGGAGATGAAAGCTCTAGCGACGTCTGCCGAAGTGGTGGAAACCAAAGGAATTGCCTCTGGCCACCTAGTGGTGCAGTCCACCATGGTGAGGAGATGCGTATAACCATGAGAAGGCGGAAGTGGCCCCACAAGGTCCACATGCACGTGGTCGAAACGACGCTCCAGAACAGCGAACGTAGCCACTGGAGCTTTTACATGACGCTGGACCTTGGCCTTCTGGCAGACCACGCAGGTGTTGGCCCAGTCACGGACATCGAGGTGCATACACTTCCAGACGAACTTCGCCAACATTAGCCGTTGTGAAGCCTTCATCCCAGGGTGCGACAACCCGTGTATGGCGTCAAACACCTTCCGGCGCCATGCGACTGGCACGATAGGTCGGGGAACGCCCATGGAGACGTTGCAAAGGAGCGTGGTGCCTGCGGCCTGGAAACTGACGTCGGTCGCTTGGAAACTAGAGGGGACGGTTCTGTATGATTGGACCTCTGGGTCCGAGGCCTGATCCGCAGCCATGAGGGCGTAGTCAATCCCCAGGTGAACCGCATGGACCGTCGCGCGGGAGAGGCAATCTGACACCAGGTTGTCTTTACCAGACACATGTTGAAAGTCCGTGGTAAATTCAGAAATAAACGTCAGGTGACGTTGTTGACGAGCGGACCACGGTTCAGCGGTCTTGGCCAAGGCGAACGTTAGAGGCTTGTGGTCGACAAAAGCCGTGAAGGGACGTCCTTCTAATAAGAACCGGAAATGGCGAATGGCTAGAAAAATTGCCAGCAACTCCCGATCGAAAGTGCTGTATTTTCTTTCATTTTTTCGTAGTTGACGGCTGAAAAACGCCAGCGGTTGCCACGTGCCATTCACCCACTGCTCCTGCACTGCGCCGATGGCGTAGTCTGACGCGTCGGTGGTAAGGGCGATGGTGGCACCTGGAAGCGGGTGTGCCAGCATGGTTGCGTTGGCCAAAGCGCTCTTGGTGTTGACGAACGCCTGGTCCATCTCGGTCGTCCAGCTGATTGGATCCTTACCGGACTTACCCTTGAGGGCCCCGTACAAAGGCTGCTTTAGCTGAGCCGCCTTAGGGACGAAGCGGTGATAGAAATTGACCATCCCCAGGAACTCTTGCAGGGCCTTGACAGTTGGCGGGCGTGGGGAAGAGGTAAAAGCTTCCACCTTCGTCAGTAAGGGGACGGCGCCATCTGATGTTATGCGGTGTCCCAAGAAATCGATCCGCTGCAGGCCGAACTGGCACTTGGCCGGGTTGATGATCAAACCGTGCTGGCTGAGGCGTGTAAAGAGGGTACGCAAATGACAGATGTGCTCTTCCTTGCTAGTGCTGGCGATGAGAATGTCGTCAAGGTAGGCGAAGATGAAGTTTAGGCCTCGGAGCACGGAGTCCATCAAGCGCTGGAAAGCCTGTGCCACGTTCTTCAAGCCAAACGGCATCCGCAGGAACTCAAAAAGGCCGAAAGGGGTGATGACTGCGGTTTTCGGGATGTCTTGCGGGTGCACGGGAACCTGGTGATACCCCCAGACGAGGTCGACGTTAGAAAAGATAGAATTTCCCGCCAAATGGGCTGAGAAATCCTGAATATGCGGGATCGGGTACCGATCAGGAGTAGTGGCGTCGTTCAGGCGTCGGTAGTCTCCGCATGGCCGCCAGTCGCCGCCCGGTTTCGGAACAATGTGGAGAGGCAAAGACCAGGGACTATTCGACCGGCGAATAATCCCCAGCCGCTCCATCGTGTCGAACGCCGCTTTCGCAGCCACGAGCTTGCCGGGTTCAACCCTTCTAGCCCGTGCATAAACCGGGGAGCCAGTAGTGGTGATATGATGTTCGACACCATGCTTCGTGGCCGAGGAGGAGAAAGTGGGCCTTGTCAGCTCCGGGAACTCTCCGAGGAGCCGAGTGAAGTCATCCGGAGAAGGGAACGCGCAGGCGATAGAGCGCGCCATGGTGGTACCGTCGTGGCATGGAATCGAGTGGAAGGTGGCCGTGTTGATCAACCGGCGGTGCCGGACATCGACGAGGAGGCCGTTGGCACACAGAAAATCCACCCCTAGGATGGCCTGCGAGACTGTGGCCGTGACAAATTCCCAATGGAAGCGCTGACCGCCGAAACAGACTTGGACCCACCGCTTTCGGAAAGTTCGAATGGCTGCGGCATTAGCCGCCACGAGGGAAAAGCCATGGTTCCCAGCTTGCATATCGAGATTCGACGCAGGTAGGATGCTACACTGCGCCCCGGTGTCACAAAGGAAACGTCGACCCGATAGGGAATCGGTGATGTAAAGAAGTTCCCCCGTAGATCCAATGGCCATCGCAGCCACGGAGCGCCCGTTAGACCTGTTCCTCCTTCGCCAGGAACGCTGCAGGAGCTTTGTTTTTTTTTGGGGCGAAAAGCTGCAGGGAGAGCGGCAGCGTCGTGCTTTCGTGCCAAAACGGGCATGGTAGGAGCACCAGCCCGCTGCAAGAGGAGCTGGAGCCGCGTCTGTGGGGGATGGGCGCCTCGTGGCCGCGCAGCACTGCTGGGTTACTGTGAAAATCTTATCTGCTTCGGCAGCAAGCTCGGCACAGTCTGTGATCTCGGACCTGGCTAGGGCAGCCTGCACCTGCTCTGGCAGTTGACAGAGGAATAGTTCCCGGAAGAGGAAGCATTCCGGTTCGGCACCTAAGAGCGTGAGTATTTGGCTCATGAGCTCAGACGGTTTGGAGTCCCCGAGGCCTGGCATAGCGAGGAGCTGGCGAGCGCGTTCTGACTTCGAGAGCCCGAAGGCTTGTAGCAACCGTGCCTTTAATGTATCATACTTGCGGTCAGTATGAGGACTACCAAGGAGGCTGACAATCTGCGAGGCAGTGGCGCTATCGAGGGCAGAGACCACGTAGTAATAACGGGTCTGATCCGCAACGATGTTCCTGATGGCGAACTGGGCTTCAGCCTGGATAAACCACGCGGCTGGTTGTTGCTCCCAGAACTGTGGCAGTTTCAGAGTCACGGTGTTCACGTCCATGCTGAAGATCTTCCGCGAAAACCGTTCACGAAAGTCGGGGTCACCAATGTAGGAACGTGGGTTCCTAACTAAAAGACTGAGTTCTACTCAGGCGATCAAACAAAACAAACTTTAATGAAACAAACAGGCTTTAACAAGAAACTGCAGGATAACATCGAATGTAGGTCTGCTCTCTCTGGAGGCTCCACGAGGACTGCCCCTGCAGTCCCGTGGCTGACGTCATGCCGTCATGACGTTTTCCCGCCAGTGGGGAATCACGTGATGAACGGTGTGATGTCATCACATTTTAGCTGCGCTGTTAAAGTAACCACACTCTGTACAGTTAAACAGCATAAATAAAGATACAGACTCAGGCTGTAGCTAACATGTTGTTAAAGGAATTATATACAAACGATCTGAGTCCTTTGGTGGCTCCGCCACAGGAGCGCAGATATCTCGGGGGCTTGTGGGGCTGGATAGGATTACAGAGATAAAGGTGAAGACATGTTTGCCAGTCTATAGAACTCTTGCATGCAACATAAGTTACAATTTGACACCCTAACAACTTTCACATAGTACCTGCAAGCTTTCTTGCAATTCAGTACTGCCAGCACAAAGACCAGGCTAACCCCTTGGCAAAGTGATGGCTCTGGAAAGAAGTGTTGTGGGAAAATGCGTGCTCTTTGGGATGTAGGATGTGTTCATTTAATATTCTTAACTGTGTTTTGCTTGTAGGACAAGGCACCAGGAGGGGGCACAGACACGTGGGCACCCCACATCCATCAATCAAGACCCTCAGTCCCCATGAGCAGATGGCCTTCACCTTGTTCATAGGGATGATGAGTTAGGAGGCATAACACCATCACCCAGGAAGCATCCTTCTTTCTTTCGCATGTTTACCACACTCTTGGTCGTTCTTCTCCACTGGACCTACACACATTAAGCAGCTGTGTCACACACAAAGGGCTGGATTCCCCTGCCATTGGCAGCGGAGCAGTGCAATGGGACTAGCGCCTGCCCATGTTACTCCACTATTAACATGCTGAAACTTCCTCCTGAGGCCCTCATTATGAATGCGGAGTCAACTTGGTGCTGTAATATCATTCCTGATAGGTTTAGCACCACTGAGGGGGAAGGAAATTCAGAGCTGCAGCATTTTAAATGCTGCTTAATGGGGCACAGGTGTTTCTGCAGAGCAGCAGACAGCAGTGAGCAAAATGTCTGACAGTGCAGCTGCCTCTGGGGTGTCGGCAGATGGAAGGGCCCCCAGATGCTCGGACACATCTGTAGAGGTCTTTTTGACTGAAGTGAGGGCCGAAAATTAAGAATCTTGTGCACTGAGGGCAAGAAGGCAGTTCATTCTATATGGAGGGAGATGGCGGAGGTAGTCAGGGCAACCTCCACCAACCCAAAACAATGCAGAAATAGGTTCAATTACCTCACAAGGGTAGCTAAGAGAAGTCAATGCTTTGGTGCCAATCCACATGTGAGTATAGGGTGAGTATTTGGGGTAAGTTTTTTTTGTTCTGTTTTCAGTATTTTTCTGCTAAGTAGTTCATAGCTAATCTAATACAGCGAAGTGCTGATTGGTGGGTAGCTGTTGAGTGTTTCTTGTTAATTTATTTCTGCTAAATTACCTCCATAGCCTGGTAAATAGAGGCATGGCAGAGCAGCTCAGTCCCATGATTTGCACATCCTGTGCCATGTGGGGTATCCTGGACGCTTCTTGCGGCCTGGACGACCACGTGTGCAGGAAGTGTCGCCATCTGCAGCAACTCGAGCTCCGGGTTTCGGAGCTTGAGTGGCAGCTGGAGTCACTACAGTGCATCCGCGAGGCTGAGAAAGAATTGGAAAGCATGTTTCTAGAAGTGGCCACCCCGCAGCCTCAGAATGTGCAGGCAGAGAGGGAATGGATGACTGCCAGACAGAGAAGGAGGACCAGGCAGATAGGGCAGGAATCCCCAGAGTGCATCTCGCTCGCTAACCAGTTCACAGTTCTGGAAACTGGTGGGGGTGATGGCTCCTCTGAGGAAAGCAGCCAGAGCCAAAGCCACGGCGCACCACAGGTGGCTCAGCTGCACAGGGGGGAGGAAGAAGAGTGGAAGAGCAATAGTGATAGGGATTCATTGGTTAGGGAAACAGATAGGGGTTTCTGTGGACACAGCCGTGATTCCAGGATGGTATGTTGCCTCCCTGGTGCCAGGGTCAAGGATGTCACTGAGCAGCTGCAGGACGCTCTGAGAGGGGAGGGTGAACAACCAGAGGTCGTTGTCCATATCAGTACCAACGACATAGGCAGAAAGAAGGATGAGGTCCTGCAGGCAGACTATAGGGAGCTAGGAAAGAGATTAAAAAGCAGGACCTCAAAGGTAGTAATCTCCAGATTATTCCCGGTGCCACGTGCTAGTGAGTACAGGAATAGGAGGATAGAACAGATGAATGCGTGGCTGGAGAGATGGTGCAGAAGGGAGGGCTTTAGATTCCTGAGGCATTGGGACCATTTCTGGGGAAATTGGGTCCTGTACAAGCCGGACGGGTTACACCTCAACAGAGCCGGGACCAATATTCTCGCAGGGAGGTTTGCTAGTGCTGTTGGGGAGTGTTTAAACTAGCTTGGCAGGGGGATGGGCACCAGCATGTAGGAGGGGAGGAATGGGTGCATAGAAGAGTGTGTGTGTTGGATGGTACTGGAGGGGAGGAATGGGTGCATAGAAGAGTGAGTGTGTTGGATGGTACTGGAGGGGAGGAATGGGTGCAAGGAAGAGTGTGTGTGTTGGATGGTACTGGAGGGGAGGAATGGGTGCATGGAAGAGTGAGTGTGTTGGATGGTACTGGAGGGGAGGAATGGGTGCATGGAAGAGTGAGTGTGTTGGATGGTACTGGAGGGGAGGAATGGGTGCAAGGAAGAGTGAGTGTGTTGGATGGTACTGGAGGGGAGGAATGGGTGCATGGAAGAGTGAGTGTGTTGGATGGTACTGGAGGGGAGGAATGGGTGCATAGAAGAGTGAGTGTGTTGGATGGTACTGGAGGGGAGGAATGGGTGCATGGAAGAGTGTGTGTGTTGGATGGTACTGGAGGGGAGGAATGGGTGCATGGAAGAGTGAGTGTGTTGGATGGTACTGGAGGGGAGGAATGGGTGCATGGAAGAGTGTGTGTGTTGGATGGTACTGGAGGGAAGGAATGGGTGCATGGAAGAGTGAGTGTGTTGGATGGTACTGGAGGGGAGGAATGGGGTACATGGAAGAGTGAGTGTGTTGGATGGTACTGGAGGGGAAGGTTGTGCTGGAGGTGGAAGTAGTACCATATTAGATAAGAGCAGACTAAGAAAGACTACAAAAAATTCAAAAATGGGTTTAGAATGCATGTACTTAAATGCACAATAAGGTTGGTGAAACTATAAATGCAATTAGCGTTGTGGCAATAACGGAAATGTGGCTTAAAAAGGGTGAGGATTGGGCACTTAATATTCAAGGGTAAAAGGTGTTCAGAAAAGATAGGGAAGGAAAAAATGGAGGTGGGGTGGCAATGCTGATTAAGGAAGACATTGTAGTGTTGGAAAGGGAGGATGTTCTTGAGGGGACAAGGACAGAATCCATTTGGTTAGAGTTGAGGAGCAAAAAGGGTATGATCACACTATTGCTGGTATCCTACAGGCCTCCAAATAGTGAGAGGGAGGTAGAGGAGCAAATCTGCAGAGAAATCGCAGAGATATGCAAGAGCTATAGAGTGGTGATGTTGGGGGACTTTAATTAACCAAATATCGATTGGGATAATGCTAGGGTAAAGGGAAAGGAGGGGGAGCAATTTCTGAAATGTGTTCAGGAGAATTTCCTTGATCAGTATGTTCTTGGCCCAACTAGGAAGGAGGCATTGCTGGATCTGGTGCTGGGGAATGAGGCGGGCCAGGTCAACCAAGAGTCTGTGGGAGAACACTTGGGTATGAGTGATCATCGTAGCATAAGATTTAGATTAGCAATGGAGAGGAGCAAGGAGCAATCTAGGGTGGAACTTCTAAACTGGAATAGGGCTAACTTCAATGGGATGCGAAAGGATCTAGCCAGGCTACAATGGAACTAAAAACTGTAATGGAACAATGGGTGATCTTTGAGGAGATGTTCCAAGTACAGGCTAGGTACGTGCCAACAAGAGGGACGGGTAGGGAACCAAAGCAAGGGCTCCTTGGATGATGAGGGAGATTGAGAAGATGATGAAACAAAAAAAGAGGGTGTATGATAAATGTCAGGTGAATTCTTCAAGGGAGAACCACACCAAATACAATAAGTTGAGAGGGGAAGTGAAGGTGAAAATAAGATTGGCAAAGAGAGAATATGAGAGTAGAATGGTGGTTAACATAAAAGGGAACCCAAAAATCTTCTACCGGCATGTAAACAGTAAGTGGGTAGTAAGAGGCGGGGTGGGGCTTATTGGGGACAAAGAAGGTGATATATGCTTAGAGGCATAGGGCAAGGCTAGAATACTCAATGAGTACTTTGTATTGGTGTTTACGAAGGAGGTGGATGCTGACAAAATTAGTAGAAGTGGAAAAAGGTAGAAGCAATGGAAGAGGTGAAAATTGATAGACAGGATGTACTAGAAAGACTGGGTATACTTAGAGTGGATAAGTCGCCAGGTCCAGATGGCTTGCATCCCAGGTTGCTAAGGGAATTGGGGGGTGGGGGGGGAGATAGCGGAAGACTTGCCATAATTTTCCAATCTTTCCTAGATGCGCAGGATGTGCCTGAGGATTGGAAAGTGGCAAATGTGACACCATTTTTCAAGAAAGGGTGTAAGGACAATCCTAGTAACTACAGGCCGGTCAGTTTAATATCATTGGTGGGTAAAGTTTTAGAAACAATAATCAAGGAAAAAATTAACAAGCACTTGGAGAGGTTTGAGCTAATTAAGGAGAGCCAATACGGATTTGTAAAGGGCAGGTCATGCTTGATTAATCTAATTGAATTTTTTGATGAAGTAACAGGGAGGATTGATGAAGGGAATGCAAAGGATGTTGTCTGCATGAATTTTCGGACGGCGTTTGACAAAGTACCACATAGAAGGCTGGTTAACAAAATTGAGGCTCATGGAAAAGGTGCGTCAGTGGCAGCTTGGATAAGGAATTGGCTTAACGACAGAAAACAGCGAGTTGTGATAAATGGCTGATTTTCAGACTGGGGGATGGTAGACAGTGGTGTTCCCCAAGGGTCAGTGCTGGGGCCACTACCTTTTTTGATATATATAAATGCCCTGAATATTGGAATACGGAGTAGAATTTCTAAATTTGCCGATGACACCAAACCTGGGGGTGTGGCAAACGGTGAGGATGATACCAATTGACTGCAACAGGACATAGAAAGGCTAGCAGAATGGGAAGACAAGTGGCAGATGGAATTGAATACAGAGAAGTGTGAGGTGATGCATTTTGGCAGAAGGAACAGGAAGAGGCAATATACACTTAATGGCACGGTTTTAAAGAGTGTGCAGGGACAGAGGGACCTGGGAGTTAATGTGCATAAGTCCCTGAAGGTGGCAGGACATATTGAGAGAGTGGTTAGCAAAGCATGTGGGATCTTGGGCTTCATAAATAGAGGTATTGAGTACAAAAGTAGAGAAGTTATGCTGAACACTGGTTAGGCCACAACTGGAGTATTGCGTCCAGTTTTGGTTACCACACTTTAGGAAGGATGTGAAGGCACTTGAGAGGGTGCAGAGGAGATTTCCCAGGATGGTTCCGGGGACGGGGGATCTTAGCTACAAGTACAGGTTGGAGAAGCTGGATTTGTTTTCATTAGAGCAACGGAGGTTGAGGGGTGATTTGATAGAGGTGTGCAAGATTATGACTGGTTTGGATAGGCTAGACGGGGACAGGCTGTTCCCACTAGTTGAAGGTACAAGGACTAGGGGACACAGATTTAAGGTTTTGGGCAAGAGACACAGGAGGGGACGTGAGGAAAATCTTTTTCATGCAGCGAGTGGTGAGGACCTTGAACTCACTGCCGACGGAAGTGGTGGAAGCGGAGACACTCAATGTTTTCAAGGGGAGAATGGACAGGCACTTGCAGGGTTACGGGGATAGACCAGGGGAATGGGACTGACTGGATTGCTCTACAGAGAGCCGGCATGGACTAGATTGGCCGAATGGCCTCCTTCTGTGCCGTTATGACTCTGACATCCTCTACCACTCACAGCCTTCATTCGCTTCCAAACCGATCATATTCTTTTTTTCTCAGCACCTGGGTGTCAGGGAAATTCATTAATGCAAAGCACAACCTGTGAAAACACTAAAGCACCATCTTGACGAACAACCACACTGCCTGCCCCAAGGGCTTCTGCTAGTCTTCATGCACAGTTTATTTAAAGGAGCAATGCACCTGCTCCTTGCATCATCTTGGGTGCATGTGTTTTTATGGAGCAAGTCTCCATACCACTCATATTCCTTTAGCATGGTCTTATTTATCTCCAAAGGAAAAGCTCGGCCATAACCATCACATTCAAACTGCAACTGGGGCAGAAGCAAAGCTTAACGCCCAGGAGATAAAGACGAACATCTACCTCAGTGAATCCAAGGGACAAAAAATGTTTTAGATGTCATAGGCAGATAGAAGGAGGAAATGACAAGGTTGGAAACAAGATGCAGCAGAAAGTTAGTAAAGGCTAGTAGAGGCTCATCTTACATAGTCTCATCTTCATGTGCTTTCTCAAAGCCATTACGCACAACAACTGTTTCTTCACGGGGAAGTGCCACTGTGTGCACAGCTGAACAAGCTAGACAAGGTCTTATCTGTTTGAGTTGACATCCAGTAAGCATTTGGGTGATCACATCATCTTTTCCGTCTTTTATACATTTGAAGAAATAATGGATATAGGAGAGCGATTTCCAAGCAGCGTGCTTATCTCTAAAAACTGTCAACCTTTGCTCTTGCAGTTTACACCTGAACTCTTCACTGATATTATTCCCCAATTAATCACTTCCAGTTATCCACTATGGGCCGGAATTTGTGGTGGGTAATAATGGCGAATTAACAGCGTCCGTCATTAATACCCCTTTGAAACTGACCGTAACTTCAGGATTTAGCGCATGCGCAGCCAAACGTGGAAATCCTAAAGTTGCGGTCAGTCATTCACTGCTCCGACACTGGCTGTGTTGTGCGCTCCCCCCCCCCCGCTCGCTAATAGCTGGCAATTGGTGTAATCAGTGAAATCAGTGAAACAGACAAAAGCTTGGGCTTTTCTGCAGTAATGTCGCTGTTAAATACCCCAGTAAATGTTAGGCCTTGTTGGATGAGGTGTAGCTGGGGTTTTTAACAGTGTATTAACTGCTAAACAAATGTTATAGCCCTGGAAAACTAATTTTAATTTTATGGAGTGTCAAATTTCTCCATTATGATAAAAATTACAAATTTTAAGAAACTTAAAAAAAATGTTATTTTAAAGTTTGTTAATGATATTTCAGGTTCTACCTCATCCCCATGTAAGAGCCCTAATCCTTCTTTCGCACTCTAGCATTTTTAAAAAGTCCAAATAAAAGTAGCTGCTTCTTTTCCTGGTTCCCTACCTGAAAATTATGTAAAGCAATTGGCTGCTTAAACAGCTTGTTGGCGTCACAGCAGATTACCATTACAGAGCACTGAAATCACTTGCGTGTCGAAAAAGGCTAATATCTCGCCACAGAGATCACAAGATCTCTGTGGGCAGCTTTCTTTGGCGCCCAGTAATCACTCCGGGAAAGCCACAATGAAAGAGCTCCCAGATCTATTTTCTGCTTTTTGTAAATAAAAGGTTAATATCCCTTGTATTGTAGAAACAACAAAGCCGAAGGAAGATGGCACATGCACACAATTTTGTTTCACACAATCTTTGTGGGATTTGAAAGACCCAGAAATTCGGGTTGGGGGCTTCCCGCGGGTGCAAGCCCCCGACCTGCACTTACCTTGCGCGCCGGTAGTTGAGCTGTAGGGCCCCGTGGAATTCCACTCCGGGGCCTGGCCCAGCTGCCGGCGCGCTGTGCTTGCGTGTCCCAGGGGCGTAGTTAGTGCGATGCATCCCCTGGGATCACGTGAGCCATGGGCAGCCAAACTGAGGAGGGAAAAGTCCATTCATAAGATTAACAGGTAGACCTGTCAAAACTTATAAATACTAGGGGCCCAAAATAGCAGTAAACCTTCAAATAATTTTTTTTTTAAATCACACTTTTTAAATAAACTATAAATTACATTAAATAACTATTTTAAACAATAATTTAAATTTTTGAAAAAAATAATTTTATATTATAACGGGGCTAAAAATAAACTTACCTTGCTTTAAAGTATTTAAAAATAATAAACCTGTGGAAAAAATGTTTTAATATGAAGCAAAGGAACCTATGATGAAGACGTCCATATTGTCTTTGTACAATAATTGCCTGGGCGCTTTTGTTAGCAGTTCATTTATTGGGCCAGAAATTCCAGAACGGGGCTTGCAGCGCGTGCAAGCCCCGTATTTGCACTTACCCTGCACTACTGCCGATCAGCTTCTGGGACGCCTGAACTTGGAGAAATAGAAAGCACATTCCGAGGCAGCGTATGACGTCACGCCGCCCAGGAGTGCAGCCAGCGCGGACCCAGGAGCGTGCAGTGTAAGTGAGACACGCCCCTTGAGGTATCAGTTTCACTGGACACGCCCCCAATGTTTCTGTCAAGCTGCTTTGCTTTTTTACATGCAAAGCAGCAGTTTAAATAGGTTTTTGGAAGTTTTTTGAAGATTTTGGTAACTTTTATAAACTTTTTAAAATGTTTACATTATTTTGAGTAATCTGAAGTAGTTTTAAAGAGAATTAAAGCAATTTAAAGACTTTTAAAAGCCCTAAAAGAATTTTTTTAATTCCATTTATTTATTTAGCAATGTCGTCGTCATACGTGTCTTCACACTGTTCCCTTTGGGGAACTGTATGAAGTGGTGGAAGGATTTATGGCCGTGATTAACGCTCATTCCGTGACCATAACCATCTTTGAACCAGCCATTAGGGCGGTTAGTCCTATGGCGGGAGGGTTTTACGGGCTCCCACAAGCTATACAAGGAGGGGGGGCCACCCACACCCACGGACGCAAATATCCCACTGGATGTCAACCCAGAATTTAGAGCCGGAGCTCCGACTCCACTTGCCGGGACTGTCTGGAGCGGGGTTCGAAACCCTACCCTGATCTGGCCCAGCGGTGGGGATCCTACCGTTATGACAAAGGCCCAATCCGATTAGCAACGTGAAATGGCAGCATAGGGCTCCAGTCACGGGGAGGGAAAAGGCGCAGGAAACGTATGGGTGTCACCTTTTGTGCGGAGTGGGCCTTTTGCGTAGCAGTAAGCATCCCCGCCGCTGGGCCAGAAGGAGTAGGGTTTTGAACCCCACTCCAGACAGTCCCGGCAAGTGGAGTCGGAGCTCCAACTTTAAATTCTGGGTGGAGATCCAGCGGGATACTTGCGTCCGTGGGTGTTGGTGGCGCCCCCCCCCCCCTCAGATGGGTTGTGGGAGCCCGTAAAACCCTCCCGCCATAGGACTAACCACCCTAATGGCTGGTTCAAAGATGGTTACGGTCACGGAATGAGCGTTAATCACGGCCATAAATCCTTCCACCACTTCATACAGCTCCCCAAAGGGAACAGTGTGAGGATACGTCCGATGATGACCTCTTGCGCAATGCACCTCCTTGGACCCTCAGTCGCAGATGCGAGGGGGCAAGTCGTGCAAGTGTTAAATTTTTTATTTTATTGACATGTAAAATGTTGGCCCAATAATTCCCTTCCAAATGTGCTAGTACGGTCGGGGTACTTACGCATCTGGCCGGATGAAATGCCGGTTTTCAGCATGCACAGTGCATGTGGGGAAAACCGGCATTTCCTGTCCTCTGAACGAAGGGGTTCAGAGGCAGAACGCGTGCGACTGCACATGCAGCGCGTGCGCAGTATAATTCGCCGCTTTCATTAATGCTTTCAGTGAGGTCCAGTCATTACAACTTACACATGAAAAAAGCATGGGTACAGTTGCTACAGAGGCTGCGGAGGAAGATATTTCTTATCGTGGAGCTTCTGAAAGTATGTATGTCTGTATATATTCCTTTGCGTGTTATGTATATATTCCTTTACTTATGTGTATGAATGTATTATTTAATTATGACTTTCAGAGAAAGTAACTTATTGGAAAATCATAATTAAAAACATACATTCATAGTAAAGGAATATAAAACATACATACATATACGTAAAGGAATATATGTGGACATACATACATAACTCATTCTCACATTCCATTCACACAGCCACAATTGCTCCTTCTACCTACCATTCCGAAAACCCTTTAAAAAAATAAAAAAAAATTTAACTTTAAAACTTACTTAAAATTTCTTTAAATAACTTCCCTCCCTTTCCCAAACAAAAATATTGCATTTCAAAAGCTCCACGATAAAATATATCTTCCTCCGCAGCCAATGAACCACTTTACACTTGCTTTTTTTCAGTGTAACTTCTAAGGACTTAACCTCACGGATTTCATGAATGAAATCCACGAAGTTCACTGCGCAAGCGCTGCCTGTGCAGTCGCACGCGCTCGAGGTCTGGAAATGCCGGCGTTCCCCGCATGCGCTGTTCATGCTGAACGCCGGCATTTCCAACGGCCAGAAGCGTGAGTAAGCCGACCGTACTCACGCTTCTGGCCTGGAATTTCTGGCCCAATATCATTGCTTTCCAGAAATATGAAGTTAGGACCCCATCTGTATATTTATATTGTCCGAATTTGTTTCGAGAATAAAAATATTTCACACTGAAAACCATTTAGTTTTTTTCATAATTGTTGCACTGAAAGGGGGCTATCCTTTCAGATAAAAGGGTAACCAGATTCTCAACATTACCTAACATCAATTTGAACCCTTATTTTTTTACTGATTGCAGATTGATGTAGTGAGATCCACTTTATAATTTTGAGAGCTTAATTCATGACTCACCATGAGCAATTTCACAGGACAAAAATAATGCAACTAGTGCATAATTTAACCATCACCCTTTAGGCATCACACTTTGGTGTTATACCTCTAAATATGCAAACTTCTGTAGTACACTAGGACATAATTGACAAATTATGAATGAATAAAAATACAGAGGTAACAGGTGAAGAAGAGGATGATGAGGCAGAAGGGAAAGAATGAAAAGGAAGCTGAGGAGAGGAGCCACCTGGAAGTGCTATAAAAGAGCCTGCTGACCGCGAGCAGGAAGACGAAATGAAGCAAAAGATAGAAAATGTAGATTCTAGTAAAATTATTGAAGGAAAAGCTTAATAAAATGATCTTGTTTCACTTTCCATATCTTGAGGTTGTGGCACCCTTTATGATGCAGAGATTATCCATGTAGAAATTGTACTTTTTGGGTATTCTTCTGCAGAAAGTGTGGTTCTTGGAACACATATTCAGATGCTCAAAGAAACATTTGTTTCCCGTGAAGATAATTCTCTCTAACCTTGGAGAAAATTTCCTTTGTGTACATGCTGTAATGAAACCATAAACAAACTTTTTCTAAATACACCTAGCACAGAATTAATCTTCTCCATGTATCTGTAATGGGCTTGGCCACTGAGATTACTTTATTTCAAGTCTATTCCAAAATTTCTATAAAACTTGTACATCAATCTTTGGCCATGTTTTTTCCCCCAGAGTACAGTCATCAATCTAAACAAAACAGTGACAAAAACTGTAACCTTGTTTTTGCTGTGTATATGTTTTCCACATTGAAAAGACCAGTAATATACAACCAAAATATTACAAAATAAAACCCCCAAATTACGCAAGTGGCACAGAGGCATAGAATTCAAAAATAAAAATATTTTAAAATGTAACCAATTAACACATTCACTGATCAGATAACCAGTAACTAAAAACAATTCTAATATAGAGTTGTAATTATAGTGCAAGAGGAAATACAATACAGTACATTAATCTACAGTGCAAAACTATATTATAAGGAAATGTATGAATGCACAATAGTATGTAAAATGCTATTTTTCCACATTCCCTTGGTGCTTTGTTACCAAGGGACTCTTTAGCAGCTTTATTTGATTATACAATTGTACTGAGCCACCTTTCTCTCATCCTTCTTCCAAGGTCCATTATTCCTTGTTATTTAATATACAAAACAGCATACTATGACACAAACGACGGCTTCAAAAGAGGCTAATTTCTACTTCAATCCAAAGTGCTACAATTGTAGGCTTTTCCCATTTTTGCTGTAAAACATTGGGGCCAAAAACCCCGTTTACACTAGAAAACGGGGCAGTCGACAGACAAAAATTGGAAAGGAAGAAAGCTTCCCACCCACTGGCTGTTGGAGGCCTGCCTGATTCAATTTTCAAGCAGGCCTCAAAATGGGCGGACAGCACTCGCACCCAAAACAAGCGGGGGCCTCCTTTCAATATATAAATCAGGGTCCTATATCCTTTGTAGGACCCCTGACTTGATTCTTGTGTACCAATGCGCAGAGCGTGTCCTGCATGTGACATGCCCAGTTGTCCCTGGCGTGGAGAAGCCTAACCAACAATCCTTAAAGGGACAGCTGCAGGCCGTTCCAAAAACATTTAATACATTTCTGGGGCCAGGGGGAGCTGGAGTCACATGCTAATGATGCCCAACCACCAAGATGGGAGGGCAGACTTTCCCTCCCTGCAGTTTTTGTGCGTCTGGCCAGCGGTGGGCACCAGCCAGCTGCCCAATAGAACCATTATGAGGCCCGGTCCATTTTGAGAGCCAGGTCTCA
This sequence comes from Somniosus microcephalus, assembly GCF_052327205.1. Lineage (NCBI taxonomy): Eukaryota > Metazoa > Chordata > Chondrichthyes > Squaliformes > Somniosidae > Somniosus > Somniosus microcephalus. The sequence goes on from NC_141000.1 coordinate 51,187,893, forward strand.
TCAACAAAGGGCTGGTGGGCTGTGGGTGGAAAATGAACACCTTGGGCCAGCCTGCCGGCGCCAGAGAAAAGATAGGTCATGGGGGGGGGGGATTCCGTTCATGGAGCAGCGACCCCAGTTGTTGTTGTGGAGCCTGGAGGAGCACTTGTGCTCTTGGCCCCACAAAAATAACTAAGCACTATCTTTGGAATCCTGTTCGGGTGGACCACCAGCTGATACTAGTCACAGCATGCACAATGCATCCTCCATCCAGTTGAGTCCAAAAACGACATCTGAATCCCATTGATGTCATATGACCCCGATTGAACTAACTAACCTAGCTGTGTGCTTGCTTCAGGTGGTCATGTGGGCCGTCTATTCCAGGGAGCCCTTCTACTGTGCAGGCGAGTTGAGCATTATTGGATGATTACAGGACTGGGCGTGCACCCTCAGCCTTCAAAATATGCTGACTATTTTCATTTTCTTGATATAGTACAGTACAGCTAGTTAGCTTCTCTTAATAAGTTTTAAATCATATGCATTTATGGCGCAGAAGGAGGCCACAATTAGCACATCATCTCTGCGCTGACTCTGCTTGAGCAATCCAAAACTAATCCTACTGCCCTGCAATCAACATTGGGCCACAAGTCTACATTAGCTTTACCCTTATGAAGATCAATACTCTCCCTTGAGTCCCCCAGACTTTCCTTGTCCATTAATTACTGTATATATTATGGGTAAAGTTCCGTTTAGTTTTAGTCACAAAATGGGGTAGATTTTCAACTTGCTGCCCAGGCTTAAAACTAGTTCTCCCGATTAGTCTCCATAACTTCGCCAGAAATCCCAAATAGATGCATAAACAGGGTTTTCCACTGATCTTGGGCGAATCCCCAAGGAGATTTCCAGTGATACAATTTATACTTTCATTTGATTACATGGTGCAAAGTTCATCACATTGTTGAGTTGTCACTCAATGAGTATCCCATTTATACATTTAACAATGCCAGTAACCTATCTTGTAATTAGAATTTGAGTCATTTTTTTTCTGGGTAGGCTCATTAGAAAATAAAGCAGTGAGATTAAATAAATGACTGGTAAAATTGCAGCGAGTGAGTAAAAACAAATTTGTCATTTACTCTGCCTCTTCTACCATCACTCTTGCTTAAATGATTGTGAAATCAGACAAAAGACACTAATTAATCAAACCAGTTGGCTGTGTGCGCCGACAGCACATCTGGCTATGGAAAGGTAAAGGAGTGGATAACAATAGTCAAGCTGCCTTTTTCCCTTCCAAAGGTTTGGAACAGTCTGTTGCAGTCAGAAGAGCAGATGGCAGCGGCCGTTCAGCACAAACATTGTAACTAGATGAAGGCAGAGTTAAACTCAACACACCTTCAATTTGTCAGCTGAACTGACAGGAGATGTTACATTGGAAATCTAGTTTGTGTGACAACCATTGAAAAACAACTTTGGGGTTAAAGCTGATTTTATACATCATTGCTCTCCTCAACCCCCATCACCTTCTTGTGTTGATGCTACAGAATATTTGGCGACAATATCAAGCTTAACGGACCCTAGATTTCTTAGATTTTTAGTAAGCCCTATTATTCCATGGAAAATGGGCACCTTGAGAGCAACGTGTTGCACCCTAGAACGCTCAATTGTAAGATCATCCCTGCATTTCCACGCTGGGTGAGTTCCCAATTTCAACTGAGCCATCTGAGAAACTGCAAAGTGGAGTCAGGGCACTTCCCCAGAGGGAGGAAGGGTCAACTAATCTGTATCACTTTCATCCACCTTGCAGTGGCCAAATACTGTGGCTACAAGAGCAGGTCAGAGGCTGGGCATTCTGCAGTGAGTGACTCACCTCCTGACTCCCCAAAGCCTTTCCACCATCTACAAAGCACAAGTCTGGAGTGTGATGGAATACTCTCCACTTGCCTGGATGAGTGCAGCTCCGACAACACTCAAGAAGCTCGACACCATCCAGGACAAAGCAACCCGCTTGAATGGCACCCCATCCACCACCTTAAACATTCACTCCCTCCACCACCGGCTCACCGTGGCTGCAGTGTGTACCATCTACAAGATACACTGCAGCAACTCGCCAAGGCTTCTTCGACAATACCTCCCAAATCCGCGACCTCTACCACCTGGAAGGACAAGGGCAGCAGACGCGTGGGAACACCACCACCTGCAATTTCCCCGCCAAGTCACACACCACCCTGACTTGGAAATAGATCACCATTCCTTCATCATCACTGGGTCAAAGTCCTGGAACTCCCTCCCTAGCAGCACTATGGGAGTACTTTTACCTCACAGACTACAGCGGTTCAAGAAGGCGGTTCACCACCACCTTCTCAGGGGTAATTAAGGATGGGCAATAAATGCTGGCCTTGCCAGCGATGCCCACATCTCATGAATAAATTAAAAAAAATAAGATTGTTAGTAGGCTGGGAAAAGGTCAATTATCTACCTTCTGATTCATGGAATGGAATGCAACATGGAGGGACCTTAGGCAATGGAAGTGATACGATAGAAGGAATAAAATCATCTGGAAAAAAACCAAATCAGGCAAGAACTATATGATCAAGTTGCCACCCTGTCCAATTTTGAATCAGACAGCCCATTTAGGGGAGTTTCCTTCTAAATCTTGTGCTTATTGATCTCTCCCCATTTCCTGCCCTCCAATGGATCCCTGTCAGATTCACAATTTTATTGGAATAATGGCACCTTTGACAATGTAGAACTCTGCCAGTACTGCACTACAGTGTCAGTCTAGATTTCGCACTCAAGTTGCTAGTGGGGCGTAAACCATAATCTTCTAACTCGGAGACAAGAATGTCTCAAATGAGCCAAGCAGACACTTAAAACCATAAGAAGCCATAGAAAATAACTCTATTCTTTTGCTGCATCTTCCTACAGGAGGGCCAACACTAGCTACAAGTAATTATTAATGTGTTATTGTTAGGGGAAAAAAAGGAAATAAAAAGTTGATGTTTTAAAAATGTACATCTTTGGTGCTAATCCAGCAGAATGAACTTCTCTGGCCACTATATGTTAGCAATACTGCAAATAGAACATGTTTATGATTTCAGTAAACAGAGCAACCAGCGGAATTCTTCTCCCAATATATGGTTTAATAGTTGAGGAATGGCTTTGGGGATAGTGAAATGTGTTTACTGAGCTACATTTAAGGTTTGATTCATTTCAGTGTTCGATTAAAATTAAAGCACTGTAACTCTTAAGTGGTGAGAACCTTAATTCAGATGATGTCTACTTTTCTATAATATATTCTAAAAATTAAGGACAACAATGTATCATGTAGGTCTTGTAGCATTATACATAGCAACAATAAAAGCAGTTGTGTTCATTTGCAGTATTAATCAGTATTTGGATTATTTGTAGGAGGTGTTTTTGTACATTTGTTGCAGTGAGTAAAGATACTGTCACAGGAATCAGGTATAACTGCAAAAAAGTTTTACAACCATATCACAGAACATCACTGCAAGCAGTCATTCAAGGAGTCAAGTCATTGAAATATAGAAAAATACAATAAGCATTACAAAACAGGCAGCACGGTGGCATAGTGGTTAGCACTGTTGCCTCACAGCGCCAGGGACCCGGGTTCGGATCCGGCCTCGGGTAACTGTCTGTGTGGAGTTTGCACATTCTCCCCATGTTTGCGTGGGTTTCCTCCGGGAGCTCCGGTTTCCTCCCACAGTCCAAAGATGTGCGGGTTAGGTTGATTAGCCATGATAAATTGACCATTAGGGTTAGGGGGATTAAAATATGTGGGGTTACGGGGATAGGGTGGGGTATGTGTCGGTGCAGGCTCGATGGGCCGAAATGGCCTCTATCTGCACTGTGGGGTTTCTGTGATTCTGTGAAAAAGGAGCTTTACAGAAGAAAGAAAGGACCATGTAACAGATAAATGTTGGTAAACCTCGGTAATGTGAATACAACAGGCAATCATCTGGAGTTATTCAAAAATAAATTGAATGTCTGTGATAAATAAATTTTTAATTCCAATACTGCAGCAACAATTCCTATTCTACTTGTCAGATCGAGCAGCTGAATTTTATTTTCTTTGAATTGAACAGGTAAATTTCACAGTCGGATGAGGAAAAAAAACACATCTGTTTAAAAAAAAGTAATCGGAAAACCAGATCGACATTGGAATCCGAGAGCTGGATGTGTAATGAATTTCGTCAGTTCTCATATGATAGCAAAATACTGCAGATGCTGGAAATCCGAAATAACAGAAAATGCTGGAAAAATTCAGCAGGCCAGGCAACATCCGTGGAGAGAAATTAGAGTCAACATTTCGCTTCTCTTTTGTTCTCTCCCAGCCCGGCCTCTTAATCTATTTCATTCCCTGTGCCTCTTCAGTCTTGACAAAGGGTTTTGACCCAAAACGTTGACTCTAATTTCTCTCCACGGATGTTGCCTGGCCTGCTGAGTTTTTCCAGCATTTTCTGTTGTTATTTTGTCAGTTCTCAGCCAGGCCATTAGGTGGAAACCCTTGTGGAAGCAGAGCATCCAGCTCAGAGGATGAAAAGGCCGATATCGTTGTAAGTGAGTATCCTGCTGTCTGATCTTGGAGCATTGACGGTTACAGCATTTGATGCCCAAGGCTCTTCCTGCTCTTTCAGTGAAAAAAGGGCCCGCAAAAGATAGACACAGGAGAAGCATTGAGAAGAAACTATTACAGAAGCTTTTTCATATTAAACTTATGTAACATCAGGATGATGCCATTCCTCTTACTGTCAGAACCAAGAAATATACAGAAAAAAAACATTTGATTGATTAATTATTAAAATATTTAATTTTGAATGTACTTCTATGGTTTTGAAACACAGATAAAGTCCCAAGTAATCAGGAATTTTATAATTGCTTTATATATCTGCAATTCAATCCCTAACCATCTGCTCTTATATAAAATATCACCGTAATGCAGTACTTGGAAGCCAGCCAAAAATATTGTGACGAGGCATTCCTTATAACGGAGAGTCTGTACTTGTATCACATACAAATGTCACTATGAAGTGCAGCTACTGTATATGTCCATATTTGAAACTGTTTACGGCATCTGTATTTGTGAATGATGTCACACAAGTTTAAAAACAAATTTATAAAATAAAGCATTCTGTTAAATGATTTTGTTATGTTCTATCAAACATGCTTTTTTCCCACAAATTACAATCCTATTGATACAAGCATTAAAGCAATCTTTAAATGGTGATATTTGGTTGCATTTAAAGTATTCATGTTTCAACAGTAAATTTTTGAGATCATTATACACAGGACCACATTATAAAATGAGATGTAGAACCTTCAGTTTCTAATATAAAAAGTTACTGGTGTTACACAAAGCTAAGAGGATTACCAAAGTGAGGTGGTGAATTTAGCATTACAAATCCAATTGACACCTGACATTCAAACAACAAGATTACATTTTAGAAAAATAATGTGCCTATTCTGACATAAGGGCATGCATATTGTAAGACATTTTTTAAGCAAATATAGGATGACAAGTTTCTTTGTACGTGTTATAAAATGACAATTTATTAGACCTACAATAAGTGTGAGGTTATTCTGTGATCAAAGAATGAGTGGATTACAAAATTCTAGCTCTTTTTGGTACAGGTTGCCAAACAGTTACTTTTATAGAGTCACAGAACAGAAGGCGGCCATTCGTCTCATCGTGCTTTGACAGAGCTATCCAATTATCCAACTATCCGTTTGAAAGTTACTATTGAATTTGCTGCCACCGCCCTTTCAGGCAGTGCATTCCGGATTACAACAACTCGCTGTGTAAAAAATGTATAGTTTTTACACTTTCTTAGGCCACAGCATGATATACTGAATGCATCATCTTAAGATTCCAATTTTTGGACAGTGAATAAATGATATAATTTATTTTATATTTCATTTAATGATCTTGTTACCAAGTTTTTAAAATCATTTAATGGGTAAAATGAATGATAATTTATCTTAAAATACTTCTGTCCAATGAAATAATTACTGTAATATGCATTTATAATTATTGACATTCTGAATAAATAAACTACAGAACTGAAACTGAAGTGACAAATGAAGGGTATTCAATAGTCAGTCTGTAATGTTTATGCAGAAAAGCTAGTTCACAACATGTAGTCAACTTGCCTGCTGCTTGAAACATACTCTACATATCAGATTCAGATTAGATTTATTTGCCATATGTAACAAGTACAATGGAATGCTTGTTCCCCGTCCGTACCTGAGACCCAGTCAGTCCTAAGACAGAATTCATTCATTTTCTTCATGTCTGCACTATGGGTTACAAACGTATCTGAATACATAGGCATATATATATACAAACACATGCAATAACAAACAAAGGCAATAGCACTTTCAATCCATCTCATGACAAGTAGGTAATTTGCTTTACCTGTATTGAAAACTAACTACCTCTTACCTCACATAATAACATAGTGCATAGTTATAGCATCATTCCACCACCCATGGGCAGAGAGAATGTGCATACCACAGTCATAAATGATCTATTTAAAGTACTGTGGAACTACCCAGCTCAGCCTGTTTTCTTATGGCCCACTGAGGCAGAATAATACCTAGCTGACCATACAGATCAGCTTCCTTCTCAAAGAACAAAACAAGTGTATCCTTCCTGACAGAGTACCAGCTTTCCTGATGCAACCTTCAATTTAGTTACAAAATAAGAAAGGATGCTTAAAAGACTGATATGCTAATAATTACCAGGATCGTTAAACATAGCTGTTCAGTACACGTGGTTGATTCAGTCCTCAAAATAAAAATGTTCTTGGCCAATTAAAGTTGCTTTTAACTATGACCTAATCGGTGGTTGTGCCCATCAATCACATAGTCTTCTTTTATAAGAGGTTATCCTGTTATTTTTCTGCAGCTGTATTTTCCTTTACAAAGAATAAGAACATATGCTCTTTATGATAAACTAGGAGAACGAGGTAGCCAACCCCTCACTGTATCTATTAGACAGCATAATAAAGACAGGTGGTGTCACTCACAATGAGTAACACTAGGGAATAACTTGATCCAATTTCTGACTATATCCAGAACTGGTTTCAGAGCCCAGAGTGTAACAACTGTCAGAAGGACTTGAAGATCATTTCAAGTTGAACAGCATTCAGGGACAAGGTTCTGAAATAATTACCTATGGCAGGTCATTAATATTTTCTGTAGTTGTTTTGTTACAATGCTATTTTTTACAATTATTATTCATGGTATTTCATTTTCCATTCGACTTGGCTAACTTTACAACATATCGTTAATCTATCTGATTATGACAGAAACAAAATTACATAAAGCCAAAAAAATTGAAAAGTATATTGGAAGATATGATAGTGAAGAAGATAACCATTTTGTGAGTGACATAGCAGTGAGCATATAATTACAGGTGAATTTGAGAATCTAGACTGTTAAATGGAATGGAGAAAGGAACAAATTAAATCCCTGAAAAGGACTAAATGTGGCGAGGGGTGTTGTAATTCTAGAATCTACTAAAATTCAATGGTTCAAACTGTAAAATTAATGCTGTAACCTCCTTTAAATTAGTTTTTCAAGCTTCCCAGTGGCTCACTGAGGTGGACCAATCAATATTCGAGTCACACACAACTGAAATTCTAGTTTTGAACCTGGTCTGTGATTATTTAACTGATATCTGCCAAAATGGTAGATGGGAGAAAAAGTAAAGTATTTCTTCATTGTTAAACATAAAGGGATTGAGTCACTGATGTATGGAATAACTCATCTGTGGCCCCTGATGAACCCTTAATTCTTTGTCAGTGAAAATGTTTGGGACAGAATTTTCACAGATTTGTTCTGAGCCACTTTGAAGGCCATGAGAAGCAGATGATTAGCTTTAGAGCAGAAATTCTTCACCCTGGAGAATTACTGGAAGTAGGTGATCTGTAGGTGGATTGGTCAGACACTGCTTTTGTGCTAACACAGTCACAGTCTTGCAGCAAATTGTGTCTCAGACACCTCCTGCAGTATGTCTGAGTTTCCTGAAGCATATAAATAGAGATCAATTATGCAAATCTTGTTTGCAGAAAGTTGCTAAAAACACATCAATGACACTCTTTGTTCCTACAGCCCATACTGTCATCATCCCTTCTTCATACATGAGGGAGAAGGGAATAAGGGATATGGGGACAGGATGGGAAGAGGTAATTAGTGTGGGAGGAGGCTTGTGTGGAATAAAAACACCAACATAAACCAGATGGGCCAAATGGCCTGTTTTTGTGCTGTAGCGTCTATGTAATAATAATTATATACTAGAGTGCTGAACAGTTGTTTCTGTGGAAATTGGCACATTCAAAGCAAAAGAATCTCGTGTCATAGCCTGCTCAGGTTGTCTATAGGAACAATTAATATTAAGCTCAAAGAAAAACAGATTTTGACCTAACAGTTCCCATTTGTCAATAAAATAGAGTAAATAAAAGGAAAAGGATTAAGGTTACAGTCCACTCTGCAATAATGAGCAGGTGCACACGTTCAATATGATGGGATAAACCCATAGCAAATGAAATGGAAAACCAAATGGAGGCATAAACAAATATGACTGAAGCTGTACTCTTTCAAAAGTCTCATTGTCAAAAGCCTGATGATTCTGAGATTTGAATCACTGTCCATTACATCAGCTTACTGAAGCCCATAATTAAAAACTAAAGCTGTTTAGATTTTCTTAACTTTTATGGCATCATTTTGTGAAGGTAAATCTTGAGCTATCAGTATCCAAATCGGAGGACTACAGTGCACTGATCCAGCACAAAAGATTTGAAATGCCTAGAAATTGCTGTTGACGACATTAGTGGATAAATGGCTAACATGATATTCCCATGCCCATTCTTTTAGTGGCGCCATCAACCTGTTTAAAACAAGTTATTAGTTGTTTCTTTTACATTTATTTTTGCGATGCGAGAGCTGCTGGCAAGGCTGACATTTATTGCCCTCGAGAAGGTGGTGATAGGCCTTCTGTTTTAAAATAGCAGCTAGAGGGATGTCATACAAATGTGTTCAACATTCCTCTGTTAATATCGGCTGGAATCATATTCAGGGAAAAACTTAGGGGGCTGTAGTGGTGGGAAAGGAAATGGCTGTTCGCTCCATCCAATTGCCATGACTTTTACAGCTGGTCAAATATTCTGAGTTTTAGCATTTCTAGTTTATTTTAATCTCTAGAATGGTAATAGTGCTCAATCCAATTAAAGTGAAGAAAAAACACAATCTGCTGCTGGTATTAAATCCAATTAGATCAGAAGGGATCACAAACAATCTGCTTCTGATGCTGAATCTAATTGTTTTTATGAGACAACACCTTGATTACCTACTTGGAGAACAGCACATTACAGTGTATTAAATGACTTTGTTTTCCTGATTGATTGGGCGAAAAGCTTGTGACATCCACTTTGCTATCCTGCAACAACTTGATGCTGATTAATTTTGCAATTGGCTTGTGTTCCTAATTCACTTAAAAAGTTATAAAATTAATATTTATTTACCATATGTTGCAGTAATAGTTTGTATTTTGTATAAATTTGTGACAGAAAAATAGCCAAATTACTTACTAACCATTTTCCCCATCTTGATTAAATTCCTCGATAAAGTTAATTAATTAAATCCATGTTGTGTGGAGATATAGATCCACCATGAATTACTTGTATACTGGATTATAATAAATCATGTTTGGAACTTGTTAAAATGTTGTAGCTGAGTCTATCCCTATGTATTAAGGAGTTCTTCCAGTGATTAGCTGAACCACATAGACCAGGAAAGCCTCAGGCCCCGACCAATGCTGAGCTACCTGACCTCAGGCAAAATTGGCCTCAAATCCCTGGGTTAGGGAGAGTAATATTGCCTGGAATTCCCACTTCTGATTTCTATCCAACAATCTCTATTAAAAATGCAGGTGTGTGGACACCAGGGAGAACAGGAATTTGGCTTGGCTGCAATGCTCACTGCAGCCTTGAAAACACTCACTGTCAAGGCTCAGATCTGAATTGCAGGCACTTGTGTGAGAAACTGGAGTGAAACCAGAGTAAGTGCCTGTGGAACCACATCCCGGCAAGAAATCAATGCGCTCAGGGGGATGGGGAGCGGCAAGGAGATAAATGTTGCATGTTAAAAATATAATTATACTAATTTAATTTTAATTTTTTATTGTAATGTCTCTACAAAAGGAAAAAAAAACTATTTCATCTTTCAAATTCAGTGAGTATCCCCCAGTCTGAAAGAGAATATCCAACAGGAAGAACCACCCCTCAAAGATCATCAGGCCATGTGACATCAAGTTAACATCAAGAAAGGATCCAACAAATTGCACATCTAAAAAAAAAGATGTATCTTTTTAGTTCCTTGTAAAAATCACTGTTATCATTGTCTAAAGTGACACTAACAGGCATGGAAGAACTCTCATTAGTCAATTATTCTAACAGTAAGTGAGTCATTATGAAGCAAAATACAGTGATCCATCATGACTAGAAAGGAATCCAAGGCAGTTATTTCCGACGTAAGGTGTCACAGTAACAAGGCTTACTATTTGGGGTATTTTTGGCAATGAATCACTGTTGAAACAAAATAACTTTAAAATCACAAAAGCAAACACAAATACAGATATAACAAAATGACCTCTCTCGCAACTATTAGCTCATATTTTTCAGAGGCTGTTTGTTCTTGCTGTATTGCATGTCCATTCTCTTTTTTATTTTCCTGGCTATTTTGCATCATTATTTGGTGGGGGAGATTCAGTCCGAGCTTCAGCTCGACCCTGCTTTTTGGAGTTCAGAGGATCTTCCTCGACTCACCTTAGAGATTCCTTTCTCAACTAAGTGGTGCCTATTCCTTTTAACTTCATATGCTTGAGCATGATTGATTTATTCTAATTTGTGTCTGTGACCTCTACTTCTAGGCTTTATTCTGTTCCTACTTTGGAATCTCAAGCGGCAGAGCGGGGCTATAAAAGTCCCAGAGACCAGGTAAGGCCTCACAGCGTCGGCGGAAACTCAGCGGCAGCAGCGGGGCTATAAAAGGCCCCAGAGACCAGGTAAGGCCTCACAGCGTCGGCGGGAAACTTGAGCGGCAGCAGCGGGGCTATAAAAGTACCAGAGACCAGGTAAGGCCTACCAATCTCCAGTCTGGGAACTCGGAGGGAAGGAGAGAGGTAAAAAGTAATCCAAGTGTGACGTCACCAGAAAGCGGGTAAGTGATTGGTTGGTAAATATTTCTCCCTTTTTAAGCTTAAATCTCTTTGGTTTATAGTTTCTAAGGTGTGATATTCACCATCTAGAATCGGGGCAGAGGGTATTTAAGAATAATATTAATAAATTTAATTAATTACATAGAATGGGAGATCAGGTGATGTGTTGCTGCTGCAATATGTGGGAGCTGGTGGACACCATTGATGCTCACGGTGATCACATTTGCAGTAAGTGTTGGCTGCTCGAGGAATTCCGGCTCCGTGTTGAAGAGCTGGAGTCCGAGCTTCAAACACTGAGACACATCAGGGAGGGGGAGAGTTACCTGGACTCTGTGTATCACGAGGTATTCACACCAGTTAGATTAATTAATTCAGATGTAGTCCGTGGCCAGGGTCAGGATGGTGTGACTAGAAGTGAGGCAGGTACGGGGATCCAGGAGGTAGTGTTGGAGGAGCCGCAGCCCTTGCACTTGTCCAACAGGTTCGAGGCTCTTACTCCCTGTGAGGATGGGAACAGGGACTGCGGGGAGGATGAGCAACCTGGCCACAGCACCGTGGAGCAGGGGGCCATTCAAGTGGGGGGAGTTAAAAGAAATGTTGTAGTGGTAGGGGATAGTATCATTAGGGGGATAGATAGAGTTCTTTGCAGCCGAGAGCGAGAGTCCCGAAGGCTGTGTTGCCTGCCCGGTGCCAGGGTTAAGGACATCTCCTCTGGACTGGAGAGAAACTTGGAGTGGGAGGGGGAGGATCCAGTTGTCGTGGTCCATGTTGGTACCAACGACATAGATAGGACAAGGAAGGAGGTTCTGCTGAGGGAGTTTGAGCAGCTAGGGGCCAAATTAAAAAGCAGAACCACAAGGGTAATAATCTCTGGATTATTACCTGAGCCACGAGCGAATTTGGCTAGGACAAATAAAATTAGAGAGTTAAATGCATGGCTCAAAGACTGGTGTGGGAGAAATGGGTTTTGCTTCCTGGGACACTGGCACCAGTACTGGGGCAGGAGGGAGCTGTTCCGTTGGGACGGGTTTCACTTGGCCAGTGCTGGGACTAGAGTCCTGGCGGATCATATAACTAGGGCTTTAAACTAACTAGTGGGGGGGAGGTTCCTAGAGAGCAAATAATAAAAATGACAACAGAGAAGGTCATAGACTTAGGTAGCAGTGGGGAAATTAAAAACCAGAGCGTGTCAGGAAGGGGCAGAAGGTATGGAGTAAAAGGTAAAGTAATAAAAAGGGCAAAAGCAGGAACTAAGTGTCACAAAACATATTTGAAAGTTCTGTATCTGAATGCACGTAGCATTCGTAACAAAATAGAGGAGTTAATGGCACAAAGAACTACATATGGGTATGATCTTGTGGCCATTACAGGAACATGGCTGCAGGGTGACAATGCCTGGGAATTAAACATACCAGGTTATTTAACGATCAGGAAGGACAGGCAGGAAGGAAGGGGAGGTGGGGTGGCTATGTTAATAAAGGAAGGAATCACTGTAATACAGAGAAATGATATTAGGTCAAAAGATCAGGATAATGAAACAGTTTGGGCGGAGGTAAGGAATAATAAGGGGAAAAAAACACTAGTGGGCATAGTCTATAGGCCTCCGAACAGTTGCAACTCTGTTGGACGGAGTATCAATCAGGAAATAGTTGAGGCTTGTAATAAGGGAACATCTATAATTATGGAGGATTTTAACTATCATATTAATTGGACAAATCAAATTGGGCAGGGCTGCCTTGAGGATGAGTTCATTGAGTGTATTAGGGATGGGTTTCTTGAGCAGTATGTAACTGAACCGACCAAGGGGCAAGCAACCTTAGATCTGGTCCTGTGTAACGAGACAGGATTAATTAAAAATGTCCTAGTAAAGGATCCCCTTGGAATGAGTGACCATAACATGGTTGAATTCCATATTCAATTAGAGGGTGAGAAGGTTGGATCTCAAACAAGCGTGCTAAGCTTGAATAAAGGAGACTATGAAGGTATGAGAGTGGAATTGAGTAGAGTGGATTGGGAAAATAGATTAAAGGGTAAGACGATACATGATCAGTGGTGTACATTTAAGGAGTTATTTTACAACTTCCAAAAAATATATATTCCACTGAGAAGAAAAGGGTGTAAAAGAAAAGACAGCCATCCGTGGCTAAGTAAAGAAATTAAGGATAGTATTCGACTAAAAACAAGGGCATATAAGGTAGCCAAATCTAGTGGGAGGATAGAGGATTGGGAAAACTTTAAAAGACAGCAAAAAATAACAAAAAGATTGATTAAGAAAGGGAAGATAGATTATGAAAGTAAATTATCAAAAAATATAAAAACAGATAGTAAGAGTTTTTATAGTTATATAAAAAGAAAAAGGGTGGCTAAAGTAAATGTTGGTCCCTTAGAGGATGAGACCGGGAAATTAATGGTGGGAAATATGGAGATGGCAAAAACACTGAATGAATATTTTATATCAGTCTTTACAGTAGAAGACACTAAGAATATCCCAACACTGGACAAACAGGGGGCTAAAGGGGGGGAGGAGCAAAACACGATCAAAATCACTAAGGAAGTGGTACTCGGTAAAATAATGGGACTCAAGGCGGATAAATCACCTGGACCTGATGGCTTACATCCTAGGGTCTTGAGGGAAGTGGCGGTAGGGATTGTGGATGCATTGGTAATAATTTTCCAAAACTCCCTGGACTCGGCAAAGGTCCCGGCAGACTGGAAAACTGCTAATGTAACACCCTTATTTAAAAAGGGCAGTAGACAGAAGGCTGGAAACTATAGACCAGTTAGCCTAACATCTGTGGTAGGTAAAATTTTGGAGTCCATTATTAAGGAGACAGTAACAGGACATTTGGACAATCATAATTTAATAGGACAAAGTCAGCATGGTTTTATGAAGGGGAAGTCATGTTTGACAAATTTGCTGGAGTTCTTTGAGGAAGTAACATATAGGGTGGATAAAGGGGAACCAGTGGACGTAGTGTATTTAGACTTCCAAAAGGCATTTGACAAGGTGCCACACAAAAGATTATTGCTTAAGATAAAAAATCACAGGATTGGGGGTAATATTCTGGCATGGATAGAGGATTGGCTATCTAACAGAAGGCAGAGAGTTGGGATAAATGGTTCATTCTCAGACTGGCAATCAGTAACTAGTGGTGTTCCGCAGGGGTCAGTGCTGGGTCCCCAACTCTTCACAATCTATATTAACGATTTGGAGGAGGGGACCGAGTGTAACATATCAAAGTTTGCAGATGATACTAAGATGGGAGGGAAAGTAGTGAGTGAGGAGGACATAAAAAACCTGCAAGGGGACATAGACAGGCTAAGTAGGTGGGCAGAGATTTGGCAGATGGAATACAATACTGGAAAGTGTGAGGTTATGCACTTTGGCAGGAAAAATCGTAGAGCAAGTTATTATCTTAATGGCAAGAAACTGGAAAGTACTGAAGTACAAAGGGATCTGGGGGTCCTGGTGCACGAAACTCAAAAGGTTAGTATGCAGGTGCAGCAAGTGATTAAGAAGGCCAATGGAATGTTGGCTTTCATTGCTAGGGGGATAGAATATAAAAATAGGGAGGTATTGCTTCAGTTGTACAAGGTATTGGTGAGATCGCACCTGGAATACTGCGTACAGTTTTGGTGTCCATACTTAAGAAAGGACATACTTGCTCTTGAGTCAGTACAAAGAAGGTTCACTCGGTTAATCCCGGGGATGAGGGGACGGACATATGAGGAGAGGTTGAGTAGATTGGGACTCTACTCATTGGAGTTCAGAAGAATGAGAGGCGATCTTATTGAAACATATAAGATTGTGAAGGGGTTGGATCGGGTGGATGCGGGGAGGATGTTCCCGATGATGGGTGAAACTAGAACTAGGGGGCATAGTCTTAGAATAAGGGGCTGCTCTTTCAAAACTGAGATGAGGAGGAACTACTTCACTCAGAGGGTGGTAGGTCCATGGAATATGCTGCCCCAAAAAGCTGTAGAAGCTACATCATTACATAAATTTAAAACAGAAATAGACAGTTTCCTAGAAGTAAAGGGAATTAAGGGTTACGGGGAGTGGGCAGGAATTTAGACATGAGTTTAGGTTCGGATCGGTCATGGCCCTGTGGGTAGCGGAGCAGGCCCAGGGGCCGTGTAGCCTGATCCTGCTCCTATTTCGTGTGTCTAATTCTGTTAGATTCAGGAGATGGTTCTGTGATAGTGGATTGGCGGTTAGGATCAGATCAGCCATGATCTTATTGAATGGCGGAGCAGGCTCGAGGGGCCGATTGGCCTACTCCTGCTCCTATTTCTTATGTTCTTATGTTCTTATGAATTATATTAGTCCAATATGCCATTTTCATTGCTTCTGTACTGAAGCACAGTGATTTTGTTTAACTGGTTGAAATTGAGAAATAAAATAAAGATAGACATCAGGAAAAAAAAACATGTGCATTATTGGGGAAAATAATAATTTCTCATATATCTTGCTGGCTAATAAGGTGAACAATGCTTTCTGCTCAACAATAATTTTATGTCAGCTAATGCACGTGTGGATAAGATTGTAAAGATCATAGGAAATGAGTACCAGTTCCAGGGAGAGACTTAATCATTTAAAAAGCAATAAGCTATCCAGGTTGATGAGTAGCAGAGGGATTGAAGTTGAGGAGGTGATCTGACCATAGTCGGGTATTGCGAGGCTTTGCAACATATTTATACACAATAACACATTTAGCGACACATTGGCACCTTTGGAACTGGCATTGAAAATATTTGCACTTCAGCAGTGAAACAGCATCGACAGCAGTGCAAACTCACCATGGTATTCAGCAGCACAGCTTTGCAATAGTGTTCAGAGTACCCTTGGAAGAAGGATGGGGGTTTTCCCAGTGTCCTAGACAATATTTCTCCTTCAACCAATACCACCAAAAATAGTTCAACTGTGTATTTGTGGGACCTTGCTACACAGAATTGGCTGCCCCATTTTCCTACATAAAAGTGACTGACTTTCAAAAAGAATATGGAGTTGCCACTCCTTTATTGACAGATTTTGCCTTAGAGTCATAGTCATAGAGTTATACAGCACAGAAAGAGGCCTTTCGGCCCATCGTATCCACACCAGCCATCAAGCCCTATCTATGCTAATCCCATTTTTCAGCACTTGGTCGTAGCCTTGTATGCTATGGCATTTCAAGTGCTCATCTAAATGCTTCTTGAATGTTGTGAGGGTTCCTGCCTCTACCACCCTTTCAGGCAGTGAGTTCCAGATTTCAACCACCCTCTGGGTGAAAAAGTTTTTCCTCAAATTCCCTCTAAACCTCCTGCCCCTTACCTTGAAACTATGCCCCCTGGTTATTGACCCCTCTACTAAGGGAAAAAGTTTCTACCCTATCTATGCCCCTCATAATTTTGTACACCTCAATCAGGTCCCCTCTCAGCCTTCTCTGCTCTAAGGAAAACAACCCCAGCCTGTCCAGTCTCTCTTCATAGCTGAAACGCTCCAGCCCAGGTAACATCATGGTGAATCTCCTCTGCACCCTCGCCAATGCAATGACATCCTTCCTATAGTGTGGCAACCAGAACTGCACACAGTATTCCAGCTGTGGCCTAACTAGCGTTTTGTACAGCTCCATCATAACCTCCCTGCTCTTATATTCTATGCCTCGGCTAATGAAGGCAAGTACCCCATTTGCCTTTTTAACCACCTTATCTACCTGTCCTGCTGCCTTCAGGGATCTATGTACATGCACACCAAGGTCCCTCTGATCCTCAATAACAACAGAAAATGCTGGAAAAAGTCAGCAAGCCAGGCAACATCCGTGGAGAGAAATTAGAGTCGACGTTTCGGGTCTAACCCTTTTTCAAAACTGCAAGCGCAGGAGATGTAACACTTGTCCCTATACCTCCCCCCTTCCCACTGTCCAGGGCCCCAAACACTCCTTCCAGGTGAAACAGCGATTTACTTGTACTTCTTGCAATCTAGTATACTGTATTCGCGGCTCACGATGCGGTCTCCTCTACATTGGGGAGACCAAACGCAGATTGGGTGACCGCTTTGCGGAACACCTCCGTTCAGTCCGTAAGGGTGACCCCGAGCTTCCGGTCACCTGTCATTTTAATTCACCGCTCCATTCCCACTCGGACCTCACCGTCCTTGGCCTCTTGCATTGTTCCACGGAAGATCAACGTAAACTCGAGGAACAGCACCTCATCTTCCGATTAGGTACTTTACAGCCTTCCGGACTCAATATCGAGTTCAACAATTTCAGATCATAACCTCGGCCCCTATTACATTTTTACTTATATTTTTTATCCACCCCTTTGTTTTGGTTTTTCTCTGCCCCCCCTTTCCTTTTTTTTCTCTCTCCCACATGGCAGCTGTCTCTCATTCTGCCAGAACATTTCACACCTAATCTGAGCCGTCTTTTGTCTCCACTAGTCCTATCACCATCTCATCTCGTTTTGAATACCTCTTAATGTGTCTCTCCACTTCTTTTGTTCTCCCAGCCCTGCCTTTCAATCTATTTCATTTCCTTTCCAGTTTTGAAAAAGGGTTAGACCCGAAACGTTGACTCTAATTTCTCTCCACGGATGTTGCCTGGCCTGCTGACTTTTTCCAGCATTTTCTGTTGTTATTTCGGATTTCCAGCATCTGCAGTATTTTGCTATCGTCCCTCTGATCCTCTGTCCTTCCTAGGGCCCTACCATTCATTGTGTATTCCCTTGCCTTGTTAGTCCTCCCAAAATGCATCACCTCACACTTTTCAGGGTTAAATTCCATTTGCCACTGTCCTGCCCATCTAACCAACCCGTCTATATCGTCCTGTAGCCTGAGGCTTCCCTCCTCGCTATTTACCACTCCACCAATTTTCGTGTCATCTGCGAACTTACTGATCATACCTCCTATAGTGATTGGCCG
The DNA here is from genome assembly GCF_052327205.1 of Somniosus microcephalus. Lineage (NCBI taxonomy): Eukaryota > Metazoa > Chordata > Chondrichthyes > Squaliformes > Somniosidae > Somniosus > Somniosus microcephalus. Next base: position 51,206,009 of record NC_141000.1, read on the forward strand.
AGAAATTCCCTACTTTAGCACCACCATTTGTGTCACTATCCTGGTGAAAAATGGCAGCCACCACTCTAACGACCTTTTCTGGTGCGGGACTCGGCAACTGCCATTTTAGTCAGTGCCTTAGCGCTGCCAATAACAGTGCAGGCCCAGGAGATGCAAATGGGCAGAGAGTGATGTCAGTTGGTGTGCAACGCTGAATTAACGTCATGCTCTGCCAACTCTGACTTTAGCGCCGAGTTCAGCGCTGGGTCCTAAGCTCACTTTGAAAAGTGAGCGTTCAGTAGACTGACAGAGATGCTGTCAGCACTTCTTAAAGGGATACACACATCTTTCAGGTAAGTTTGCATTTAGCTTTTGGACTGGATTTTAAATTTTTTATTGAAGTAGTGGCTTGGTGTAATAGATATTAAAAGTTTTTGAAGTGTGCAGGGAGTGTTGCTGCATGCTTGCAAGGCCTCAAATGGTAAAGGAAGGCCTCTGAGAAGGCAGAAAATGCTGCAAATACTCAGCAGGTCAGGTAGCATTGGGGAGAGAGAAACAGAGTTCAAGTCTCAAGTCGAGATACTGCCTGACCTGCTGAGTATTTCCAGCATTTTATGCTTTTATTTCAGATTTACAGCCTCCGCTCACAAAGGGAAGAGGAGGACATAGAAGAGGAAGAGGCAGAAGAAGAAGACGCAGAAGAGGAAGATGCAGAAGGAAGGATGCAACCCAGACAGCCCCTTTCTGGCTGGAATATCCGGGATGGAATAATCTGTCTGTGGTATCACTGACTACAACCCCAATTCCCTTTTCAATATTTGTCCCACACCTTGCCTTCCTTCTGTTACTGACCATCACAGCGTCTTCTTGGTCACAATCCTGAAATTAAAGCCACCACAAAGCAAACTTTTCAATCCAACTTTATACATCTATCCATCCAGTATGACATCAAGAAATCAACTCATCACCCTTATGCATTCCCTTAGTGACTGTATTGTGCGTGCCTTTGCCTATCCTACTGATGTCACGCAGTGGCTGCAGTATGGCTGGTGGAAGATTGCTGACTTTCAGTGGGGGATACTGCAAATGGCCTTGCTGGTCAACCTTGAAGAGCTGGTGGCTGGGAGTGTCAAATCAATCTTTCTTCTTCTTCATTCTCCTCTCGCTCTTGGTCAACCACTGGCTGGGCAGGCTGCATTTCTTGAGAGTGTGAAATGAGGAAGGGTGGAGTTGTGGTGATGGGCGGGTGGGAAAGCAAGGAGTGTATGTGAGAATGAGGATAATGTATGAGGATACCAGCATCTTGTATCCTTTCAGCCCCGCCACTGGCCAAGGGCTCAGCCATGCCCCTGCCAAGAATGGCCAGTACCGTCTCCTCCAAAGGAGTGAGGTGAAGATAGGAATAGGAGATGTGCCTCATGTTTGAAGCCGATTGTTGCTAGGTGAGTGATTGGGGGGGCACGGGGAAGTTGTGCATTGAGAAGTGTGAGAGGCTAGTGGTGCAGTTGGTAGGAGACATCTTTTGAAGATGCATTCACTGACCTTGACCACTGGGCTGAGGTCGTGAAGCTTCTTTGGGCATTGATGCCAGGTCGTGGGGGCGACACTGCTGGCAGTGATGGCCTCTGTTATCTGGTCCCACATCCTTCTTTCTGGAGGGCCTCCTAGCCCTTGTGGTTAGAGGACCTCTCTTGCAGTGTTGACCCCACTGCGCAAAGCTGGAGTGCTGCATGCGAGACCCTGGGTGCCCCTTCCCTGGCTTGCTGAGCCATTTGTGTTAGTACTGAAGCACTTTTCCCATTTTTTCTTAGGTGCAGAAGGGAATTCAGCTTTAAGAACTGAAGACTCCCATTTGGGAATTCTTTTTAATGTTAATTTTTCTTTTCAGGAGGCAGTTGAGCTGTAAGGGCTAAAAACTGCCTATTTTTACATGATTTTAATTTTTTTAATTTCAGAAGGCAGTTCCCATTTAAGAGGCTAAAATGCTTTCTGAAATGACAGCCTCGCTTTCAGAGCAGGCTGTTCGTGCTGCAATGACGCTACAGCCTTGCTACATTGGAGCCTCCTGCCGGGACGAACACCACCAGAACGACGTTGCATGGCAAGTTTAGTGCTGGGCTAATGTTAATTAGCCACCAGCACCAATTTACCAGTCCTGCCAGCACCACCATTTCTGGCGGCCGTTAACAACGGTCCGCGGTGTCACCGGCAAGTTTTTAACGATATCCAATTTCTAGGCCTAAGTCTTTTGTCTACACACTGACAACCATATAGCAAGGACAATGTTTATTACTGACGGCTCAACATTAGTTATAGTTTGTGAATGTAAAGTCTGTAGGTATTATGGCGAATTAATACACAGACTACAAGAGTAACTTTAACAGGACTTTACTATTCGAAGGTCAGGGCGAATCTGCCCAATAAATCCTGACACAGCACTTATATACCGGTGTGGTCACCGTCGGTATTACAGTATACAGCAGCCAAGATAAAGTACTGCCACACCTAAAATAGTTCTCTTAAAGGTGGACGGTTACATACAATAGTTCTCTTAAAGGTAGAACAGTTACATACACTACAATCCTCCCTTTTTAGCTTACAACATACTTATTCCCCATTAACATAACATCATAACATATATACAACTTATGCAAAACAGTTCACAGATTCAGTCTCTCTGGAGGCTTCCTGACTCTGTCCAGATAACGCCTCGGTGGTGTAGTAGTTTTCGGCGGGGTAGTAGGTTCTTCTGGCAAGGTCGATTCGGCTTGAAGGACAGTGTCAGGTTCATCTGATTCCAGTATTACCAGATCGGAGGTAGGTGCTCTGGGTATCTCTGCTTCAACATTAGCCGTGTAAGGTTGTGGAGTAGGTTGATCCTTTGTGGATGACCCTATGATCTGGTCAACATGGCGACTTATTATGCTGTCACCAATGTCCACGGTGTACATCAGCGGCCCTAGCCTTTTCCCAATAGTTCCAGGCTGCCATTTCTCGGTACGGTAGTCCCGGGCCAAAACTTGTTGACCTATCTGAAAGGATCTAGTTGGCCTTTCATTCATGCCCTGAAATTGCCGGTTCTCTACGTCCCTTCTGACGTTTGGCTTAATCAAATCCAGCCGGCATCTTAGTCTTCTATTGAAAAACATCATGGCGGGAGTTTGGTTTGTGACCGCATGTGTTGCATTCCTGTACGCCAACAAGAAGTTATCTACCTTATGTTGTAGGTTGATGTCTTCATTACCCATGGCCTTTATGGCCTTCACAGAATCACAGAATCACAGAATCCCCACAGTGCAGATAGAGGCCATTTCGGCCATCGAGCCTGCACCTTCTTGAAGGTCTGGACAAACCTTTCAGCTAATCCATTGGTGGCGGGATGGTATGGGGCTGACGTGTAGTGCTTGACCCCATTCCTTTTTAAGAACTTCCTGAATTCTTCGGACACAAATTGCGGTCCATTATCAGAACAGATCTGTTCCGGCAGCCCATTCCTGGCAAATATGGTCCTTAATACTGTGATGGTTTTTTCCGTGGTGGTGGAGGACATCTTTATTACCTCCGGCCACTTGGAGTGTGCATCCACCGTGATTAGAAACATTGAGTCCATAAATGGACCAGCAAAGTCGACATGTACCCTTTGCCAAGGAGATGAGGGCCACTCCCATGGATGCAGAGGAGCTTGTGGTGGCGCGTTTTGGACCTTCTGGCATCCTAGACAGCTCTTGGTTATTTCTTCGATGTCTCCATCAATACCTGGCCACCACACAAACGCTCTTGCTAGGTTCTTCATTTTCACTCCACCCAGATGCCCCTCGTGAAGCTCCTTTAGCACCTTATGCTGAAGTTTGGGTGGAATCACCACTCTAGATCCACACATCAAGGTTCCTCGGCACACTGACAGCTGTTCTTTTCTTTGCGAAAATGCGGGCAGCGTTGGTTCGCCATGTGCTGGCCATCCCTCCACTGTTAAATCGTAGACTCGTGAGAGAGTCGGGTCATTTCTTGTTTCATTTTCGATCATCGAATTTGTTACTGGTAGACATTCCACTATGGATGAGTGGAACATCTCTACCGGGTCCACTGTAGCCGCCTCTTCTACTACTGGCGACGGTAGGCGCGATAACCCATCAGCATTTCCATGCTGTTTGGACCTTTTGTATTCGATGTCATATTGGTGTGCCCCAAGTAACACGGACCACCTCTGTAGCCTTTGCGCTGTCATAGTGGAAACGGCCTTGTTAGGGTTGAATATGGACACCAATGGCTGGTGGTCTGTCAGTAATGTGAACTTCTTGCCCTGCAGGTAATGATTGAATTTCTTTACTCCCCACACAAGGCTGAGGGCCTCCCTATCTATCTGAGCATAATTTCGCTCAGCGGAGGTCAATGATCGGGACGCAAATGCGACTGGCCTTTCCGAGCCATTTGGTAACTTGTGTGAAAGTACTGCTCCAATTCCATAAGGGGAAGCATCACAAGCTAGACGAAGAGGTAACGTTGGGTTGAAATGAGCCAACACTTCCTCAGAGGTAATCAACGCCTTGCTTCTGCGAAAGGCCTTCTTACAGTCCTCGCTCCACTTCCATGGTACTTCTTTCCGCAACAGAGCATTCAGCGGATGCAGCACCGTGGATAGATATGGCAGAAACTTGTGGTAATAATTAATCAACCCCAGAAACGATCTCAACTGTGATACATTTTCCGGAGCGGGGGCCTTCACGACAGCTTCTATCTTGTCAGGTGACTTGTGCAGCCCCTCTTGGTCAATGACATGACCGCAGTACGAGATCCGTTTCTGGAAGAACTCACATTTCTGGCGATTAACTCGAAGGCCATATTCCTTCAACCTGGTGAGCACCAGTTTCAAATTTGTGAAGTGTTCCTCCTCGTCTTCTCCCGTAATCAGGATATCGTCTAAGTAACACTGCGTGCTTGGAATACCCTGTAAGACCTGCTCCATGGCCCTCTGCCAAATTGCTGGAGCCGAAGCTACTCCAAAAACCAGTCTATTATAACGATACAAGCCTCTGTGCGTGTTGATTGTGAGATACTGGCGCGACTCTTCCTCGACTTCCATTTGTAAGTATGCTTGTGCCAGGTCTATCTTGGTGAAGTGTTTCCCACCAGACAATGAAGCAAAGATATCCTCAATCCGCGGGAGCGGGTATTGTACCGTGTGAAGCACCGGATTAACTGTGATCTTGAAGTCTCCGCAGATGCGGACCTTTCCCGGTCCCCCTGGCTTGTTACTTGATGAAGACTTCATGACGGGAACAATGGGCGTGGCCCACTCACTCCAGTCCACCTTAGACAGTACCCCTGAACGTTCAAGCTCTTCCAGTTCTGCCTCCACAGCAGGTCGTATCGCGTAAGGTAGCGATCTGGCTTTGAAAAATTTTGGGCTTGCATGTTCTGCAATCTTGATTTTTGCTTTAATTCCTCTCAGTGTTCCCAGTCCTTGCTGGAATACCTCTTTAGCTTCGTCCAATATTCTGGACAACCATTCAGGTTTGACATCTTCCTTTCCGGAATCTACCGTCATTGTGTTTAGTGAATGCCAGTCTATCTTTATTTTCCTGATCCACTCCCGTCCCAGAAGTGGTGGACCTCCCTTGGGCAGCACATACATGTCCATCCCTTGGTGATCTTTGTCCTTGTATCTCACCTTGACTTTTATCTTTCCGATGGGGTATACTTTGTGCCCCGTGTATGTCTGCAATACTATCTCCGTATCCCGTAGGGGAATATGTTTGAATAACTTTTTGTAATCTTGCTTATTCATGACCGTCAACGCCGATCCGGTGTCCACTTCCATCTTCACTTGGACTTTTGCAATCTGTAGTGTGACCCAGATAGTTTGTCGGTCAGCTTCTTTACTCACATTGTGAATCCTCAGACTACCCAGTTCCTTGCTGTTGGAGTCTGAGTCCGAATTCTGTTCATCTGGACTCTTCCCAGTCACCTTATGTACCTTTCTGTACTTCTTCTGCGGTGACTTATTATTGCTGGTCTTCTTTCCTGACCGGCATACCTTAGCTATGTGACCAAGCTTGCCACATTTTCTACATTCCTGGTTTTTAAACCAGCATTGGTTCTGGTCGTGTGTTGTCTTCCCACAACGATAACATTTCGTTGTACCCGAAGTCATTTGATCCACACTGAGTACCGCTGTCTTCCGCTGCATTTCCGCCGTGCCTCTCGCTGCGGCTTCGTGCGATGCTGCAATAAGGACAGCCTTATCAAGTGTAAGATCGTTCTCTTCTAGCAGTCGTTTTTGTGTTCCTTCCTTCGACATCCCGCACACGAACTTGTCTCTCAGTGCCTCTGTCAGATTTACCCCAAACTGACAGTATTTTGCTAGCCTACGCAGTTCAACCAGGTACTCCGCGTTGCTTTCCTCTTTTCGTTGCGTTCTCACGTAAAATTTTGATCGTTCCGCTAACATCAGCGGTGCGGGGTTAAAATGATCCTTCAGGACAGCAACAATATTAGCGAAAGACTGATCCGCCGGTTTAGCTGGTGATAGAAGATGCTTCAATAACCCGTATGTCTTCGCACCCATTGAGTTTAGTAAGGTTAGAGCTTTGTCATAACTTGCTATCTTATTGACCTTACAATATATCTCGATGCGTTCTATATACGTGGCCCAATCTTCCACATCGGAATCGAAACCGTTGATGTTACTACGCTTAGGCATCTTCACACTCTTCCTGAGAAACAACAACGAAATATTTCTTTAACTTTTTTTTTTCAAAATGGCGGTTTCCCGCGCTTGTCTTTTTTCCCCGCCCACTTTCAAAATGGCGGTTTCCCGCTTCTGTCTTCTTCCCCGCCTACTGGCGGCTTCCCGCGTTTCTTCCCCTGGCGGGAGGGGTAAGCTTTTCCCTCGGGCGACGACCGCTGGCTTTTGGGGTTCGCAGCCTGCGCGTCGGCTTCAGTGCGTTCCTTGTTCCCTTTTCTCGGCAGGGCAACCGGCGCTGGGTACAACCCGTTGAGGCGAACAGTTTCAGCCGCTGGGCTGGATCTCGCTCAGTCTCCCTCGCTCGAGCTCTGTCTCTCCCGCTCGCTCGGGCTCTGTCTCTCCCTCAGCGGCTTCCAATCGCGCCTCCCAGCCCTCTCGCAGTCCGGTGCTTTCCTCCCCGGCTGCGGCTGAGTTCTCCACGATTTATTTATTTTTATATCTTCCCGCGCCTTACGATCCCGGTCGCAGCGCTTCGTGGCCTCGGTCGCTGCCCGGCCTTTTTCACTCCAATCGCGCCTCCCAGCCCTCTCGCAGTCCGGTGCTTTCCTCCCCGGCTGCGGCTGAGCTCACCGCAGTTTATTTATTTTTATATCTTCCCACGCCTTACGATCCCGGTCGCAGCGCCTCGTGGCCTCGGTAGCTGCCCGGCCTTTTTCGCCGGTCGCGGTCTAGCTGTCTCACGACGCCGTTGCGTCTCCCAGCCCGCTTGTACCACGGCTTCCGTGCTCCACGCTGCCCCAGTCTCAGCGCCTCTGGGCCCGACTTCTGTCCGGCTCCTTTCCCCCGACCGTGGTCGAGTTCACCGCCCTTATCCTCCGTTTATTTTTTTTTATTTTCCCTTTACTCACAGTCACCGTGGCCGACTTGCTTCTCGTGCTGATCGGCTCACTCACCACCGTGGCAGAAGGGACAATCAGTGCCTGTTGCTGATGGAAGGCTTCGTGTCTGAATTCTTCCTTCTTCCTTGCTCTGCAGACTCGCGTTTTCTCTCAGCAGAACGACGAGGGCGGGTGCCTCTTCTCGACGCTCGTTAACTGCTTCGGAAGTATTGTTGCCGCAGGGTAAGATCGAACTCGTCGCCACTGTAAAGTCTGTAGGTATTATGGCGAATTAATACACAGACTACAAGAGTAACTTTAACAGGACTTTACTATTCGAAGGTCAGGGCGAATCTGCCCAATAAATCCTGACACAGCACTTATATACCGGTGTGGTCACCGTCGGTATTACAGTATACAGCAGCCAAGATAAAGTAGTGCCACACCTAAAATAGTTCTCTTAAAGGTGGACGGTTACATACAATAGTTCTCTTAAAGGTAGAACAGTTACATACACTACAGTGAACATCTGTTGATTGTTCTGATCAATTTCCTTTCCGTCTATCACCATCAGGATATTTCAAAATGGTAGCCCCAATTTTAATCTAATTCGCCCGGCAAGAATGGAGCAGGCTTGGGTCGGATGCCCTTTTCACACCCCGCTCAATATTATGCTCCATTGACTTTAATGGATGGGTAGAGTTAGAATTGGGGCTTGTCTCTTTAGCCTTCTCCTTGTAAGAATATGTATATGGTGTTCTCAGGCCTTTGCCAATACTACTTTAGAGTCTTTACTGTTCTGTAAACTCATCAACTTCAGGGCTACCTTGGAAGTAAAATTTTGATTTGATTGTGGAATTCTGCAAGAGCTCATCAATGCCTCAACAAGCAAAAATCATATTTTCCTGAACTTTTCATTGATGTTTATTCCTTGTTTTGTACAGGTAGGAGTTGTTCAATCAGCACTAAACACTGACACAATGGAGATGATTTTAACCCTATTCGCCTGGCGGAAACCAGGTGGGTAGGCAGTTAAAATTCTCCAAGTTACTTACCTGCTGTCTGCGATTTTAACCTGCTCTCCTGAATAGGCATCAAAAGCAAAGCCAGTGGACTTCCTCTTTACATATGCATGTCTGGACCCGACTGCAATTTTAACTCAGGCTTGAGTGGGGAAGCACTGCACCGGGAGGCCCGAAGCCAGACCAAAATTGGGCATCGCCGCTCATTTCAATAATTTAGGTGAGTTGATGGTGCCCGTCACACCTCCACAGGCACCTCTCCTCAGGTAAGTGGGGAGGGGGGGACAGCATGAGGGTGGCCAACCATGGCTGGCAGTAGCTTTCAGGAATACTGTGGAATCAGGAGGTTCACTCCTATTTCTCCTGGCTCCACATGAACTTTATACAAAAATATTTAAACTGATTTTTTTGGTGGCTACTGGTTCCTAGGCCTCATCCATGCCTGGAAAACCTGAGCGGAGCAGGCCTGACACTTACTCTTCTCAGGGCAGTCCAATTTCTCAGAAGGGGCCTAAATCAGGCATTAGGCCTTCCTTAGCATATGCAAGGGGGTAAATACCTGATTTAGGCGGCCGCCCCTCATACCCGAGGCCAATATGGCATTGGACATTTTTCAGGCATCCTTGGGGAACAGGCCATGACTGCGCAAAACCGATTCCTACCCGACTGTTTCTGCAGTGTGGATTCTTGAACATTGAACATTGGAGTTTGAAACGAACTCCTAGCTCCTGGATCAAGTAGTGACATTTACTTTGACAGTCAAATTTGAATGGCTGGAATTCTTTCAATGAGGGCCAATCAGATTGTCTATTGCCCGTTGCAAGTAGGGGGCAGCTTTAATGAGAAATAACATCCTGTTTTGTACCATTGGTGTTAACCAATTTCACCCCTTAAGTATCCAGACTACTAGCCTATTGTCAATAGGCAGCTGTGGTGCACTGAAATTCCACTGATGCACTGCAATAATCGACAGAAGTAAATATTCTTCTTTCACTTTTGAAAGTTGGAATTTGTGAAATTTAATAGGAAACGTCTCCTAATTATCTAAGAGCCTTTAAAAGTTCAATGCTTCACGTGAGCTTGTGTGTGTTTGGCTGTTATTAGTGTCACTCACAGACCCTAACATTTAGAAGGGTAGGGGCACTGCAGAAGGGACTAGCCACAGATTTCATTAAAAATGACACCTGAAACAGAAAATCTCAGCATGATCAAATTTAATTCAGAACATTTCATATAAAATAATTAATAAATGAAATATGAATCATACTAATTCAAATACACAAATTTACTTAAATTAGAAAACTAAAGGGAAAGGTTGATTTTTTCATATAGTTATTGGGGCAGTGCTTTCAACAGAGTTCTCCTAGATTTTCTTTCTCTTTGCCTTTGAGGTTTGACAATATGCTGTATTGACAAAATCAAGGATATAGTTAAGATTACCAGCAAACTAATTTTAGGAAGGGCTGTATTCCAATATATTCTTTTAGTAACAAATTGTCAGCCCTGCATAAATCACAGGTGATTAAATTCATCATCATTCAGTTAAAATTAAATATTCTTTCTTAAATATCAGTTACAGAAGTGGTGAAGTAGCATGGTATCACTGTGTTTAAATTCAGTACACAATTCAAGCACTCAAGTAACATATTGTCAGTCACAGCCAATATAATTTACATAGCCTGTAGCAATCTTGCACTCATGTTTTAACTAGTGTGAACATAGCACTGGTAATATGCCTTTCCAGGTTCCATATCCCAAATATAATGGATATTAAAACAATATATTTTCCCTATTAAACCAATATTTTTCACTTTCTTTTAATGGGGCCACTCATCAACTTTATTTCTGATTCATTACTGGGGACAGGAGCATGCCTCCAATGTTGCAATCATTGCACTATGTGCAGACAATGTGCCTAATGAATGAGCATGCTCAAACATAGTTAATAAGAAACTTGTGGCAGCTAAATATTGAAAAGAGCGAGGTTAAAACTGAGACACAAAAGATCGGTCTATCAATTATAGTTGGCTGCATGAATGGAACAATAGTGCAGAGATACTCACAAATGCTACAGATTTGAAAAATGGAAAAAAAATAGGCAGAGACAGAGAATGTCAACTTGCCAAAGGATATTTCTGAAAAGGAAGTCAAATGCTTTAAAACTTGGATTTTTTAGATGTATTCTGCTCAAAACATGGTTGTATATAAATGCACACGTTAGACAAAATAACTGAGCTAAATCAAAAAAGGCCAACAATTCACTACATATACTTGCATCGCTTGCAAAGCTTCACAAATAATGTGGACAATTCAAAAATTTAACGTTATGGATGAAAAACTCATTTTTATTCACATCCCTTATAGTTTCACTAGAATAGATTTTAGAATTCCAGTAATGTGGATGCAGCACACTGCCTCCCAACATAGAGGCATTAAAATGCCTTTTCTTGTGTATTAGCTGCTAATAAAGTTTTAAAAATGATACTACTGTAGTCTCAAAGATACTTAAATATGAAATTTCCATGGCAACTCATGTGGTTGTGACTCCCAAAGGCTTTTAGATCACTATTTAACTTCAATGTCTTTCAACATCTCTGCAATTTCCTTCATCCCCACAACCTATCCTTCCCCTTACTCGCCATTTCTCTGACTGTGTAACCCCTCCTGCATTCATTCCGACATTGGAGGCCATACCTCCAACCCGCTCTCTGGAATTTCCTACCCAAATGTCCCTCCACCTTTCCACTTCCTTTTCCTCCTTTGAGATCCTCCTTAAAACCCATTTCTTCAACCGAACTTTTGATCACCCCTCCTAATCGCTCTTTCTTTGACTCAGTGTCCATTTTTCCTTAAACTTTTCTTAAGTACCGTGGCTGTTTTTCAATGCAAGTTGTTGCAGTAACAGTAGTAGCAGTATTAAAAGCACCGCCTTCTATTAGTACGAAAACCCCACTACCGTGACATTTTCCATAATGATAGATTGCATAAAGTCTGATTCCTGAGCAGAGACCTTTTCTCAGCATTGCAAGACCTTTTCCACATATGCTGTGTTCATACACATAATGAGATTACCAAAGCTCTCTGCAACTGTAATATAGTTTCCACGATCATTCTACCAGGCACTGCCTTCCATTCAGTACTTCTCGATATCACTATTGAGATCTCGGTGAAGCAAGTTGAGGCAATTTCATCAAATAAGAAAGGGAAACTGATTGGTCAATGGAACGCAAAGTAAACATAGAATAGCTACTAAAATTTGCTGAACGTTAGTGGCATATGTACTGGCACCTCATAGTATGGAATGGCAATAGTAAAAGGGTGTAGAAATCTGGAGCATGGAATTTTTGGCATATATAATGTGCCACAACTGTCATGACCATCAGTAAATCACCTTATCCAGAAGCTGCCAAGACAATTGGCTGAGATGGAATACAATGGCCTGGAGTTCCGCTGGTTTTTTCATTGCAATTCGCTCAAAATCGGCCAAACCCATGCAAAAGATCGAGGAATTTCAAATGCAAATGACACCTAACACAAATCGAGTCTCTGCGATCTTTTGCACTACTTTAAAAAATCATGCTGGAAGCTGGCCCCGCCCACAAAATTGACCATGCCCCCAGATTGAATTAATCAGCATGATGAGTTTCCGCTAATTGTGCTCGTTTGCGGGCCTTCGAGGACGCTCTTAAAATTAAGCAAGGGCACTAATCGGCATGTTTTAAAACTTTTAAATATATTGGCCCAGAAATTCGGGTCTCCACGGGTGAGTATGCGCGGGAAACCGGCACTTCCGTTCCTCTGAACGAAGAGGTTCAGAGGTCGAACGCGTGCGGAGGAGGGGCTGTGCGTGCGCATCGAACTTTGGTCTTTTTTACAGGTTTTCCCGGGAAGGTAAACCTGCAGAATTTAGAAATGTAAAAAGCAGGCGTAAGGCCTGCTTTTTACAAGGTAAGTGGTGAATTAATTAAAATTAAAAAAATTTTCCCACAGGTTTATTATTTTTAAATACTTTAAAGCAAAGTAAGTTTATTTTTAGCCCCGTTAGAAAATAAAATTATTTTTTTCAAAAATTTAAATTATTGTTTAATAGTTATTTCATGTAATTTATAGTTTATTTAAAAAATGTGATTTAAAAAAAAAATTATTTGAAGATTTAGTGCTATTTTGGGGCCGTAGTATTTATAAGTCTTGACAGCACTTCCTGTCAGACTTATGAATGGAGCATTCCCTGCTCCGATTGGCTCCCCATGGCCCACGTGATCCCAGGGGACGCATCGAGCTAACTGCACCCCTGGGATATGCAAGCACTGCGTGCCGGCAGCTGGACCAGGCCCCGGATCGGAATTCCACGGGGGCCCACAGCTCAACGGCCGGCGCACAAGGTAAGTGCAGATTGGGGGCTTGCACCCGCGGGAAGCCCCCGACCTGAATTTCTGGGCCATATTTTTTAATTTACTAAGAAACTGTAAACCAATGTAACTCGTCAATGAGTCTGTACAGATTTTTAATGTTATTTTCAGTTATTTAAAATTAGGGTTGCAAAATTCCAGGAAGTTTTAAAAGAGGAAATTTTCCATGGGAATTTTGGGAATTTTGAATTTTTTTGCACACTGATGGTTTTTGTCTCTGACCCTTATATTATCTTTGTCATCAAAATAGACATACTGTTCCATACAAATAAAAACAGGCTTTCAAAACTTTATTTAGGTTATAATTTTGAACTTTATTGAACCCCCTCAAAAAAGATCTAAAATAAAATAAAAAGAGCGTCAGCTTATTTAGCCTGTAATTTTTCCTTATTTTGTCCCTTTGAGTCTTCTACTCATGAGTCTTCTGAGTCTTCTACTCATCATTGCTCCTCCTGATTCTCTGGCTCTGACGTGTCCAATTCCTCCTCGGTCACTGTCTAGCTGTGTGGTGGACACTTCTGTATCCGGCTCAATAAGTTGTAGGTTCGCCCGGATAGCCATCAGTTTCTCCACTCTCTTGTTAGTCAGTCTGTTGCGCACCTTTGTATGCGTTTTGCCAAAAAGTGACCGGTTTCATTCAGAGGCCGCTGATGAAGGTGGGATTTGGAGTATCACCGATGCAATGGGTGACAGGGCCTCAGATGCACAAAGTCCCTTCCACCAGGTATGTGCACTGATATGCTTGCATGATTCCCATATCCCGTTCTCATGCCAAAGACCTTGCTTGGTAGAGAACTTTGCCAGACTTCCCAGAACTTTGCCCATGTCCAGATTGAGGTGGCGTGAGAGGGTAGAAATCACACTGTAAGCGCTGTTGATCTGTTCTCCAGAAAGTATTGGTCTCCCAACATGCTTTGGGTCCAGCATGTATGCTGCAGCATGAATCGGCTTGACACAAAATTCTTGACGCGTCTGTATGAATTGAACAATTGCCTTCTCCTCTGCTTTGAGCAGCAGGGATGTGGGTAGCGCAATGCTGATTTGTTCTTTTAAATCAGCAAAAAGCCTGAGAACATCTGACAAGACAGTGTCATCTCCTTCAATCTGAGCAATTGCAGATGCTACTGGTGAGAGTAGTTTAAGGCTGCTAACCACTCTCTCCCAAAACACATCATCCAGCGGTATTTTCTTGATGGTGGTTTCCATATCCCCAGACTGGGATATTCTCATTTCTTGCAGCGACTCCTTACCCTCCAGAAGGCTGTTGTACATTATGACAACGCCACCCCATCTAGTGTTGCTGGGCAGCTTCAGTGTGGTGTTCTTGTTCTTTGTCGTTTGCTTGGAGTTGTCGATTGCTGCAACTACCTGTTTTCCCCCAACATACTTAACAATTTGTTTGGCTCTCTTGTACAGTGTTTCCATGGTTCTCAAACCCATGATGTCCTTGAGGAGCAGGTTGAGTCCATAAGCTGCGCACCCAATAGACGTAATATGAGGGTAGGCCTCCTCCACTTGAGCCCAAGCAGCCTTCATATTTGCAGCATTGTCAGTAACTACTGCAAAGTCCTTCTGTGATCCAAGATCGTTGATGACCGCTTTCAGCTCATCAGCAATGTATGTGCCTGTGTGTCTGTTGTCTTTCGTGTCTGTGCTCTTGGAGAACACTGGGAGAGGAGTGGAGACGATGTAGTTTATGATGCCCTCCCCTCGTACATTTGACCACCCATCTGAGATAACTGCAACACAGTCTACCATCTCTATCGTTACTTTGAGCTTTCCTTGGACTCTGTTGTACTCAGCCTCCAGCAAATAAGTAGACAAAGCATGTCTGGTGGGAGGACTGTATGCAGGGCGAATAACATTGAAAAATCTCTTGCAGTACTCATTGGCTGTGAGCATAAGGGGTGAGCCTGTCGCATATACAGCTCGAGCAAGGCACTCACCTGCATTCTTCTGGCTATGGTTATCCATTGTATCAAAGAACCTTCCAAGTGGGCCAGGGGTTGCTGATGATAAGGAGCCTGATGCTGAATGTGAACCATCATCTTCTTGAATGGAAGCAGAGGAACTCTGGGCTGACTGCTGTGAGCTTTGAGTGAAGTTGTTGCATTTGGATAAATGCTGCTGCATCTTTGTGGCATTCTTTACATATGGCTTTGTACAGTGTTTGCACATGTACATAGTCTTTCCATCTTTAATGCCTGGGGTAAAATGCTTCCACACATCCGACGGTAAACGTGGCATTGTTCTATGCAGAGAAATATAGGGCATTCGTCTCTGTGTCAAACTGCGGTCGATCAGCACGATTGCAACAGGGTGAGTAAATTTTTCCTGATGCTCCATGTGATGGAAGCATGACCTGTGCACGCACGATGCTACACCACCAATAGAGGGAGCTAATCGCTCATCCACTCATCCAACCAATCAGGACACATTTGTTCACAGTCACACACAAAACTTGTAATTATTAAAACAAGCCAAGTAAGAAGATAAACATATATTGATTAAGAAATTCCTTAATAATTAAGATTCCATCTCTGTTAGTAATTTTAAGAGAGGACCTGTGGAAAAAAAAAGAAATACAGAAAAAAACAATATTATGCTAGCATGTGCTTTTTTGGACAAAATTCCCAAGCTAAACTTCCCATGGAAAATTTCCGGAAATTTCCCAGAAACTTTCAACCCCTTCGCAACCCTATTTAAAATCAGGTTATGCACAGACACTCTAACTAAAAATACTCATTTTTTGTGATAAACCCATTTTCAGCTGTATTAATAAAATTGCACCAGGTTACCACTCATAAATATATCACGGAATAATTTTAAAGGAAAAAAAAGTTCTAAAACACTGCCCGATTGCGCTGGTTCATGGTGATATGCAAATGAGTTTGAGCAGAAACTTGAGCAAAAAATTCAATTCAGTGAACTAGCTCAATTTTGAACATCGATTGCGCCCAAAGTGGAAACATTACCCCAATGTGTTTATGAACACTGAAAAATTAAACTCCAAAAGACAGGGTGTGCTTAACAATAATGCCATCAAGAATGGTGATAACTATGATTCCAGCAATTAAGAAATTATCTACTTTTCTAAGTTGGAACGTGTCAGTGAAGAGTTTCTAATGTTTCAAGTCAGGGGATTTCTAACATGGACAGCTGAGACTCTCATTTCAAATCTGAATACTTATCAGTTTCATTCCATTGTGTCTGCATCACCTTTATACAGCAGTTTGGTGTGATGCATTTTGTTTTATACAATCACAGAATAGTACAGCACTTGACCATTCGGTCCATCGAATCTGCGCCAGTTTTCAAAGAGCCGTCCAGTTAAGTCCCACTCCCCGGCTCTTTCCCCATATCCCTGCAATTTTTATCTCCTTCAAGTATTTACCCAATTCCCTTTCTAAAGGGTACTATTGGGCCGTATTTTCCGGTCGGAGGCCTCCGATCTAGAAAAAATGTACGCACTTACCTGAGGGCTCCCGAAGTGCGTAGAGTTCCGATGCTGGGTCTCTCCAACTCCAAGTGCGCAGGGCCCACGTATCCCAGGGGCGCAGGCGGTTCGCACGCGTCCCTGGGATCACGTGGGCCATGGGGAGCCAATCGAAGGGAATCTCCCTTCATACACTTGACAGGAAGACCTGTCAAATATATGAATAGAGATCAATGAAAAAACATAGTAAAACTTGAAATAAATTTTTTAAAAAATCATCTTTTTAAAATTAGTTGAAATTACAATAAATTAAATATTTTAAACAAAATTTTTATTTTTTGAAAAAAATAATTAACGTTTTTTACGGGGCTAAAAATAAACTTACCTTTTTTTAAAAGTATTTTTAAATGATAAAGGACTGAAATTTAAAAAAAAACTTTTTTCAACTCTTATCCTGGTAAAAGCAAGCCTTACGCCTGCTTTTACTAGGCGTGAGAATTCTAAGGGTTTTCTGCAGGTGGAGGGTTTCCAGAAAGTGGAACTATCCGCCCGCAGAGGCCCTTCTCCATGGCAGGCATCCGATCTGTCAAGAGCATTCTTGACAGATCGGAAATGCCGGTTTTCAGCGCATGCTGATCGGAATATCTGTGCCATTGAATCTGTATCCAGGCAGTGCATTCCAAAACCTAATCACTCATTCCATTGTGGGTTTTTTCTCCAATTTTCTCACCTGAAGGCATAATTTCCTCTTGTGGTACAGTCCAACAGCCTTCTGGCATCTCACCCAAATGGACTTTCTTCATCACTTAAGATCACAAGTTAGGTTCAGATTATGGAGATCCTTCAGCCCTGAGGTATCTCTTTTCAGGTTTGTGGAGCCATAGCTTATTCATTTATCCCCCCACTAATTTTACTTACCTGACTTCAGGTATGGGAAGGCCGCCCGCCCCAGAGGAGCAGTGGCTGAATTTAAATGGCAATGTCACAGCCTGACTGCTGCCCGCACCGTGGCCCGCCAGGAAAAGCTGGAAGCAGCAAAGACCCAGGCCCAGGTAAGTGATCTTTTAAATTTTTTTAAAGGTTCCTTGTGGGCCAGGAGGAGCAAGAGTGCTTTACCTACCCTCTTCCCTCTGCCTCCATCCACACCTACTTTGCCAAGGACTGTTTCCAGGGGTCCCTTGCGTGGCCTGAACCCCCAACAATTTTGTTCCCGCCGATGGTGATTTCATTCTCACCGGCTTCAAGCGGGAGTCAGAGTCAGGGGATGCAAATGAGCCCCGGACTTATTATCTCCCATGTCTCACACTCTGGGGGGGGGGTGGGGGTAGTCGCAGCAGACGGTTCACTGCCTGCTTTGGCCCGCACACCCCTGATTCACCCAGAGTTAAAATCAGCCGTAAAGTATCTGTACTTCAGGATCGATCTGTCTTATAGAACATAGATATATGGATTTGTGAATAGCAATACTATACTATTATTACAATAGCAAAGTACTGCGGATGCTGGAAATCTGAAATAACAACAAAAAATGCTGGGAACACTCAGCAGGTCAGGCGGCATCGGGGAGAGAGAAACAGAGTCAACGTTTCGAGTCGGGGACCCTTCGTCAGAACTGGAAAAGGTTGGAGAAGAGAGATTTTTAAGCAGGGGCAGGGACGAGGAGAGGAAAGAATAAAGGGAAGGTGTGTGATTGGCTGGAAGGCAGGAGAGATTGACTGACAAAAGGGATGATGGTGCAAGGCTAAAGGAGAGGTAGTGGGACAAGTTAAGAAACAAAAGATGGCTCTAGATGAGGTGTGAATGATGATGGCAGCATCATTAACAGCTACCATGTGTGAAAACAAGAGAATTTTTTTTTTAATATAAAGAAATACAGGTTATAGTCTGAAATTGTTGAACTCGATGTTAAGTCCAGAAGGCTGTAAAGTGCATAATATAGTAAAAAGATGAGGTGCGGTTCCTTGAGCTTACGTTGAGCTTCGTTGAAACAGTGTAAGAGGCCAAGGATGGAGAGATCAGAATGGGAGTGGTGGGGAGAATTAAAGTGACAGGCGACCAGAAGCTCGGGGTCACGTTTGCGGACTGAACGGAGGTGTTCTGCAAAGCTGTCACCCAATCTGCGTTTGGTCTCCTACTGTAGAGGAGACCGCATCGTGAGCAGCGAATACAGTATACTAATCTAGAGTCATCTTTTGTTTCTTAACTTGTCCCACTACCTCTCCTTTAGCCTTGCACCATCATCCCTTCTGTCAGTCAATCTCTCCTGCCTTTCATCCTATCACAGACCTTCCGTTTGTTTATTCCTCCCCTCCTCCCTGCCCCTGCTTAAAAATCTCTCTTCTCTAACCTTTTCCAGTTCTGACGAAGGGTCCCCGACTCGAAGCGTTGACTCTGTTTCTCTCTCCCCGATGCTGCCTGACCTGCTGAGTGTTTCCAGCATTTTTTGTGGTTATTTCTATACTATTATTAGTTTGTTCTTCATCTTATCTTTTCATTCTGTGAATATTAACGCAGGCAATAAGATTGATGCATTCATTTTACATTGCCATTTTTCGTTACCTGATACATATTTTATTTGTAGTGTGATTTCTTGATGTCCTTATTTTGCAGTGCGATTACGCTGTGACAACAAATTTTGTCGCTATCACTTTTTGCACCTTGAAATATGATAGTGAGCTCTTCTCATCATTTGGAGATTCCTGTCTGGAGGACTATTCATGATCTAGGTGTCAGCTGTCGCTCAGTGGGTAGCACTCTCACCTATGAGTCAAAAGGTCATGCGTTCAAATCCCACTCTATAGACTTGAGCACATAATCTAGGCTGACACTCCAGTGCAGTGCTGAGGGAGTGCTGCACTGTCGGAGGTGCCATCTTTCAGATGAGACATTAAACCGGGGCCCCATCTGCCCTCTCAGGTGGACGTAAAAGATCCTGTGGTAGTATTGGAAGAGAAGGGGAGTTCGACCTGATGTCCCAGACAAGATTTATCCCTCAATCAACACCAATAAAACAGGTTATTCTGCAATTCTCTGCCCCAAAGGGCTGTGGATGCTGTATCGTTGAGTACATGTAAGGCTGAGATAGATAGACTTTTGGACTCTAGGGGAACCAAGGGATGTGGAGGCGGGAAAGTGGAGTTGAGGTCGAAGATCAGCCATGATCTCACTGAATGGCGGAGCAGGCTCGAGGGGCCAAATGGCCTACTCCTGCTCCTAATTCTTATGTTCTTGGATTATCTGTTCATTATCTCATTACTGTTTGTGATACCTTGCTGTGCATAAATTGGCTGCCGCGTTTCTTACAATAAAACAGTGACTATACTTTAAAAGTTCTTCAAAGTCTGTAAAGCGCTTTGGGACATCCTAAGGTCATGAAAAGCGCTATATAAATGCAAGTCTTTCTTTCTTTCTATAAAGACTTATATTTTTCTTCTGGGTGTTGCTCATTAATCTGACACTATTGGATGCAATCAGATCCAATTTAACATAATTTTCGAAAACAATGGGCCATAATTTGCTGTAGCAGGGCATCTAACGGTGTCTGCTGTTAGTTATACTTGTCCTTGCACGTTTAGGTTTTTCAAGTTTTTGCATGGCAGTGAGGGAAACCGGGCATCTGGGACTTGAGTGAACAGGGAAAGCAACTATGTATCTCCTTAGTAACAACAGAAAATGCTTGTCTTGACAAAGGGTTTTCACCCGAAACGTTGACTCTATTTTCTCTCCACGGATGTTGTCTGGCCTGCTGAGTTTTTCCAGCATTTTCTGTTGTTATTTCGGATTTCCAGCATCTGCAGTATTTTGCTATTGTATGTATCTTCTTAACCAATCAGATTGCAGGATTGTGAAATAAACAACACAAGGACTGAGAAGGAAGTGTAAATTAAAGTGGGTACATTCATTGTCAAATCAGGTACAGAAAAAGAAATAGAGAGAGGAAAAGACAGATTGGATGTGGAGAGAGAAAACAAGGAGACAGAAAGGAAATGTAAAAAGAAATTGTTAAAATTTTACATTTGCAAAATCTCCAACAACAATTAAAACCTGAAGGAATGAGAGTCCACTCGTAATAGTTAATTTGCAATGCCGGAGAGCTGGACTGGCAGTAGTTAGCATTTATTGCATTGTTAAAAAGGTACTTTGACTGAAATAGGCAAGACTTAACTCTCTGTAGTGAGTTTAGTTTGTATCTACCACACAAATACAGCAACTTCATGCCGCTCAATGCATTTCAATAATGAGGCAGACAGCGAAATGCCGTTTTTACAAAGCTAACGGTGGAAAGGCACATCTTGGGCAGCAACTTTTGAATTTCCGCATTTAACTTGGCATCTGCCCTTGTCTGAAGTTGCCGTAGCATTTGTGCATAAATAACAGTGGTCGCGATGAGCCTCACTGTTATTTTGACAGCAAATTATGGGCCAATAATTTCTCAGAAGTTACAAAAAGTGCATTTAATTTAGATTCTAATTAGTAAAAGGCAGACATAATATATGAAAAGTGTTGAAAAGGTAAGTAATCAATCATTATTTCCTTTATGACATTTAACAAAATAAACTAGGACAAGTTTTAAAAACCCAGCAATAAATCCTGGTTCTGTAAAGACAACAGTTTGATTTTTCTTATCGTCTTTTTAATATTAAACTTCTTATACTAGCAGCAAAGACAGTGCAGGGATAAAAGGCAGAGAATTAGGAGAACTGATTGGTGTTGATAATGACCATTGAAAGGGAATTTGAAGACATTTCAGGTGAAAACTTGTCTCTGCTTTAATGCAGAATCTCTGGATGAAACAGAATGGAAATAAAGTTGGCTGTCTCTTTGTCCATCTTTATCTTTGGGAAACAGCATGCGGAGTGCGAACCGAGTTCAAAGAAATCAGGTCCTTGTCATAGGCCTTGATCTAGACAGAATATGTTTCAACATCCAGTTAAGCCACATGCAGTATTCAGGAACGACCAACATGTTCAAAACTATTTGCTTGTATTAATAAACTGATCCTACTGTAATCTCCAGCAGTCCAAACAAATGTGGGGAAAGGTTATGTTGAAATACAATTGACACACATTTACCTTTTTGAAGAACCCATTACTGGGGAGAGTTTATTTTGTGCATTGTGTGTAGTGAAATCATAAATGCATTGCTAAGAACACATTTACAATTTGGCTATAATTAACACATAGGGAATATTTTCTGTTAAGTCCGTGAATGATTGAGACACGGACTAGCAGGAGAGAAACAAACAAGTCTTTACTGGTGAAAGGCATAAACAAAACTAACCAACAGAGGCTCTCTAGCGCCTTTTATACAGGGGTGGTCACTGCCGGTATTGCAGTCTGAGACCAGTTATTCTCTTAAAGGTACATACACAACAATTCCTCCCCTTTTAGATAAACAGGACATAACATTCATTTAACACTAATGATAACGAATTACAATCACAATTACTGTTGCTAGATACATTGGTTAAGTTTAAGCAATTATAAGTTCAGTCTTTGAGGAGGCTTCCTGATTCTGTCTGGATAACGCCTCTTTGGAGTATCAGGTTCTTCTGGCAATGTTGAGTCGGAATCAATGTCGTTGTTTGGTTCATCTGCTTCCAATATTACCGGTTCTGCGGTAGCTGCAATTGGTACGTCGATTTCATTACCAGGTGTATCAGATCGTGGTGTGGAGTTGACGTTTTCCAGTGACTCTAGAATCTGGTCAGCATGGCGTCTTACAATGCTCTCCCCAACGTCCACGGTATACATGAGAGGTCCTTGTCGTGTACAAATCGTTCCTGGCTGCCATTTCTCAGTGCGGTAGTCCCGGGCCAAAACTGGTTGACCTATCTTAAAACTCCTGGTCGGCCTTTCATTCATATTCTGAAACTGCCTGTTCTCCACATCTCTTCGGACGTTTGGCTTAACCAAATCCAAGCGGCATCGTAGTCTTCGATTGAAGAACATCATGGCTGGAGTTTGGTTGGTAACCGCATGTGTCGCATTCCGGTAGGCAAACAAGAAGTTGTCCACCTTGTGTTGTAGGGGTATATCTTCATTACACATTGCCTTGATAGCCTTCTTGAATGTTTGGACAAACCTCTCGGCCAATCCATTAGTGGCTGGATGATATGGGGCAGATGTGTAATGCTTAACACCATTGTTCTTTAAGAACCTCCGGAACTCTTCAGACACAAACTGTGGTCCATTGTCAGAGCAAATCTGCTCAGGCAGCCCATTCCTGGCGAATATGGTTCGTAAAACTGTGATAGTTTTTTCCGTGGTGGCTGAGGACATTTTTATTACCTCTGGCCACTTTGAATGTGCATCCACCGCAATTAAAAACATCGAGTCCATGAAGGGACCAGCAAAATCAATGTGCACCCTTTGCCATGGAGATGAGGGCCACTCCCATGGATGTAGAGGAGCTTGTGGTGGGGCGTTTTGGACCTTCTGGCATCCTGCACAGTTCTTGGTCATCTCTTCGATTTCTCTATCGATTCCCGGCCACCACACAAACGCTCTGGCTAAGCTCTTCATTTTTACCCCACCCAGATGACCCTCATGAAGCTCATTGAGCACTCTATCCGTCAACTTAGGTGGAATTACTACTCTGGATCCACACATCAAGGTTCCTCTGCACACTGACAGCTGTTCTCTTCTTGGCGAAAATGCTGGCAGCAGTGGTTCGCCATGTGCTGGCCATCCCTTCACCGTTAAATCATAGACCCGTGATAGTGTCGGGTCATTCCGTGTTTCCTTTTCTATGTTTGCATTCGTCACAGGGAGACATTCGACTATGGTCGAGTGGAATAACGCCATTGGATCCACTGCAAGGTCTTCTTCTTCCACCGTCGGCAACGGTAGACGTGACAATCCATCAGCATTTCCATGCTGTTTAGTTCCCCTGTACTCGATGTCATATTGGTGTGCCCCTAGGAAAAGGGACCATCTCTGCAGCCGTTGTGCTGTCATTATCGGTACGCCCTTCTGAGGGTTGAAAATGGAGACAAGAGGTTGATGATCGGTTAGTAGAGTAAATTTTTGACCGTGCAGATAGTGATTGAACTTCTTCACCCCCACACTAGGCTGAGGGCCTCTGTCAATCTGGGCGTAGTTACGCTCGGCAGAAGTTAACGAGCGTGACGCAAAAGCTATTGGCCTCTCCAAACCATCAAGGAATTTATGTGACAGTACCGCCCCAATGCCGTAGGGAGATGCATCACACGCCAGCCTGATTGGCAGTGCTGGGTTGTAGTGAGCCAATACTTCCTTTGAAGTGATTAAGTCCTTACTCTTCTGAAAAGCACGTTTACAATCATTGCTCCATTTCCATGCTACCCCCGTTCGTAGCAGGGCGTTCAGTGGATGCAGAATTGTCGACAAATTCGGCAAAAACTTATGATAGTAATTCACCAACCCGAGGAATGACCTCAGTTGCGACACATTTTCAGGCGCTGGGGCCTTAACAACCGCTTCAATTTTGCCAGGGGACTTATGTAACCCCTCTTCATCAATCACGTGGCCACAATACGATATCTGTTTCTTAAAAAATTCGCACTTGGGGCGGTTGGCTCGCAGCCCATGTTCCCGTAGTCTAGTGAGCACCTGTTCTAGGTTGTTAAGGTGTTCACTGTCATCTTCACCTGTTACAAGGATGTCGTCCAAGTAACACTGAGTCCCCGGAATCCCTTGCAGGACTTGTTCCATCGCTCTTTGCCATATCGCCGGAGCCGATGCTACTCCGAATACCAATCGATGATATTGGTAAAGACCTTTGTGAGTGTTTATCGTGAGATACTTCCTAGAGGACTCTTCAACCTCCATCTGCAAATATGCTTGTGCTAGGTCAATTTTTGTAAAACGCTTCCCTCCAGACAGTGAGGCGAAGATGTCTTCTATCCTTGGAAGAGGATATTGTACTGTGTGAAGGACAGGGTTCACCGTCACCTTGAAATCCCCACAGATGTGAACCTTCCTTGGCTCTCCGGACTTATTGCTTAACGTTTTTTTCATGACAGGAACGATGGGTGTCACCCACTCGCTCCAGTCGACCTTAGACAACACGCCCGCCTTCTCCAGATTCTCCAGCTCTGCCTCGACGGCTGGACGAATTGCATATGGTACCGGTCTCGCTTTGAAAAACTTGGGAACTGCATTCTCTTCTATTTTTAACGAGGCGGTTACGCCTTTAAGCGTGCCCAGTTCTTGTTGAAATACCTCTTTGGCGTTAGCTAAGATTGTTGACAATCGTCCAGGAGTGACGTCTTCATCTTTTTTACCATCCACCGTCATTGCATGAATGGAATACCAATCTAAGTTTATCTTCCTGATCCATTCCCGTCCCAATAACGGTGGTCCACCATTTGGCAGTATGTAGAGATACAATTTCCGTATTTTCTTGCCATTGTATTCGACAGGCACCCTTATTTTTCCTCTGGGGTATACTTTTTGCCCCGTATACGTCGTCAAGACAATGGATGTCTCTCTCAAGGGTATGTGTGAAAATAGCCGCTCATAGTCTCGTCGATTCATGACGGTTAGCGCTGATCCTGTATCCAATTCCATTTTAACTTGGGACCCTGCTATCATGAGGGTGACCCAAATGGTTCGGTGATCCTCTTTTGCGATTACATTGTGAAGTTTGAGACAGCTTAATCTCCTGTTCTTGGATTCACTATCGCTCATCTGGTCTTCGGAACTACTGTCCGTCATCTTTTGTACTTTCTTGTACGGTTCCTTAGTAGCCTTTTTGTTGTCGCTGGTCTTCTTCCCAGACCTACAAACTCGTGCAATGTGTCCAATCTTCCCGCATTGTCTGCATATTTTGTCTTTGGACCAGCAGTCCTTCTGGTCATGGTTAGTTTTGCCGCAGCGATAACATTTTGCAAATCCCCGTGTCATTTCGTGGGTGCCGTATTCCTGTGGTTTTTGTTGAATTTCTGTAGCTCCCCTGGCTGCTGCTTCATACAATACTGCCACGCTGAAAGCCTTATCTAGCGTCAGCTCTTTTTCTGCGAGTAACTTCTTCTGTGTTCCTTCACTCAGGAGTCCACAGACAAATTTGTCCCGTAGGGTATCTGCCAGTCCTGCTCCGAACTGGCAGTGCTTTGATAGCTTGCGTAGTTCCGTAAGATACTCAGCATTGCTCTCATCTTTGTGCTGAGTTCTCCTGTGGAATTTAAATCTTTCTGCTATCAACAGCGGTGCAGGGTTTAAGTGCTCCTGTCGAACAGCAACAATTTCGTTAAAACTCTTCGCCTTCGGTTTGGCTGGAGTAATCAGATCCCGCAATAGGCCGTACGTTCTAGCGCCCATTACGTTTAGCAATATTGATGCCTTTTTCCCCTCCGCTATTTCATTTGCCTCGAAATATACCTCGACTCTTTCCACATACGTGGTCCAGTCCTCTAATGTATTATCAAAAGCAGTGATACAGCCAGTCTTCGGCATCTTGCAAATCTAAAATGGCGCCTCCCGCGCTTTGCCTTCTTCTCTGATTTAACAAAATGGCGCCTCCCGCGCTTTTCCTTCTTCCCCGCTGTTGTTAGCGCTGCTTTCCACGGTTTCTTGCGCGTATTCTTTTTCTTTTATTATTTTCCCGTCGTGGAGCGGACCCTCTGGAACACTTCCCTCCCTCTTCTGAGGTCCGAACGCTGCCCAGCTTCGAAACACCAGCCGCGCCCTGTATGCTCCACCCTCTCTCTCTCTCCTTGCTTCCCGACTCGCTGCCCGGCCCCGTTGCAGCCCAGGAAGGATCAGAGCACTACCTGCCACCAGCCCGATTAGCTGGGAAACCACGGACCGAGGAACCCAGCCTGGCTCTGGAAAGTCGCTCCTGCAAAGCCTTGAACCCGATGATTGACGGTCGACGCCCGTTCCTCGAGTTTCAATGGACTCTTTTTTTTTCTTCCGACCTTCAACGTCGTCGGAGCTGCTGCTGAGTTGCAGGTAAGTTCTTTCTAACTCGTCGCCAGTGTTAAGTCCGTGAATGATTGAGACACGGATTAGCAGGAGAGAAACAAACAAGTCTTTACTGGTGAAAGGCATAAACAAAACTGACCAACAGAGGCTCTCTAGCGCCTTTTATATAGGGGTGGTCACTGCCGGTATTGCAGTCTGAGACCAGTTATTCTCTTAAAGGTACATACACAACATTTTCCTTGTACATTACCTTTGTTTAAAAATCTATTTTACCAGTACCCAGTAGTTCAGATTGCTTTACCCTAGAAAAATAATTTTGAAGTTTTTTTTTAAGATAATAAATTAAATAAACCAAATAAATTTTTCATAATTCCAAATTCAATCTTTTTGTCTTAGGTTACTGGCAAATCATAAAAACTACATGAACCTGTTGCTATAAATATCTAATATCCTGCTAAAATAATGAACGCAATTGCTTTTCACAACCATCCTTCAAATATAGGATTGCGTACTGAAAATGATAACCAGAAGAGATTGTTGCTTAAACTAAAACAAGACAAACTGAATTAAAAAATCTTTTAGAACTGCAACATTTGAAAAGGTTCACAATTGTGAGGATACAAATGAGCCAAGGTATATATAAATGCAGAAATTTCTATTCGTTATATTCAAGCTTACCATTTTGGAAATGTGTGGCTTCTGCAAAAACCCCACACCGCTTACTTAAAGTAGTCAATGACCAGCATCATATATTATACACTTGAACTGAGATGTGGTGTTGCTACTTTATATAGAACGGATAACTTTTGACTTATATTGGAATATGTTATCTACTCCATAAATGGCAAACAAAATAAGATAAACTATGGTATAAATATGACAATGATGTATCTGTTAAGGCATCTATTTGCTGGTAATCAAGAGTGTAGACAGTCTGCTTTGTAAATTGAAACTTCATCATGATTCCAATCAAGCTGGTGATATCAGCCAAGCCTTGATAAAAGTCCTCAATGCTTTCAAAGTGCACATTAAATCAAGGTTTTCATGGGTACATGCAACTAATGTGATGACCAAAAAAATTATTTCTCCGAATGTGTTCTTAACAGAGATACTGTGATATAGGAAACCATTCTGTAATAGCTGTTTCAGGCAGAAAACATGCTTCTACTGAGCCTTCTTACAATCTCCAAGTTCATTATGTAATTAGGTTACATTTCACAGATTATTTACATTTTTTTGTGATAGGCAAAGTATACGACCTAATACCAAGATTATAACTTGCATCCTAGAGCAATGTATGTATACCACTGTGACTTAAAGCAGGAACATTGTTTCAAGGAAGAAGGGGCAAGGGATTATAGAAAAGTATCTATCAAGTGACATGGTGGTGCATAATTCATGAGCATCACAGGTACACAAGGGAGCTCTGCCCACCATTTCCCCCTATTTATAGATCCCATGACATTTCTACTATTTGCAAAATATAAGTAGACCCACAGAATTGGATAGACGTTCAAAACTGTAATTAAACAGAACCACCACAGATAATGTGACAATGCATAAGATTATTTTATTTGCTCTAACATGTGAAAACAATGCACTTTTGTAAAGATAAAATTAGTAGCAAATAAAGACACTTACATGAGATTTAGATTTTATATATGTAGTTTCTTTGCTAATTTGCTTGATTTAAAATTCAAAAATGAGTGATCTGATTTTTTGTTTGTGATCTAGTTGCAGAAATTTCTTGCCTGAAGTCCAGCTTCATAGATATAATGTTCCATTTGAAACCTCCTTCTTTCAATTAGACATTGTGGACAAGTGAGTTGATTCAAATCAGTACTTAGCTATCAAGTTTAATGTATCTTGTTTAGCTTCAATGAGATCTGTTCAGTTGAAGCACCTTAGTACTGATTAACATAGGGGCCAGGGGATATCTCACTATATTATACTATACTGTAACAGACCCACTTGTGTCACTGTGAAAAAATGTACTTAAATATTGCTTACACATATAAAAAATAAACAAAAACACTTAACTAAAACAAAATATGTTCACTTTATCAAAAATTATCCCAATTGCTTTGATGTTAGGTGAAAGAGAATTCTTCTGGCTTTGAAAGGATAGGGTCAACCATTCTTAATAAACACTAAGTAGCTCAACTAATATAAGCCGAATTAGATCCATAAAATCCCATCGTTAAAGCCTCTGATATACAACCACAATAGGTTTATGGTTTCCTTTTTAATAGTTTTACCGTATGAAACACTTGGGACGTGATATCATATATACAATTAGGGTTGGGTGACACCAGTGTGAACTGTGCTTTTTCGTATTATATTTTGGCTTGCCTCATATTTTTTGAAAATGAATCTAATGAATGTTTATCCTACATTTGGCGCACCGAACTGCTATTTTTGCAGGTCAAACTGTTGGACATTTCAAGTATCATTTTCCAGATATTTTGAGTTATTTTTTTCCCCAAACAAAACAAAGTTGTTTTCTCCTCAGACTCTTGTCTCACTGTGGGCATGGCTCAAAAATAAAATTTAAAAAGTTATCAAATTAAGAATTTTGATCTCTGAAAACATGTTTGAGTCAAAAGTCCAATATATCTATATCTATCTCTATATATAAAAGGATAGTGGTGTCTGTCTGTCTGTCCGGGCATCATTCAAAAGTTATAGAGCGTACCTACATATATGTTATATCAAAAGAAAGTTATGATTAGGAGGGTGTCCTAGACGTATTTACTTTTTGGTCAGACAAAAATTGTTCGGACAGTAGACAAAAAACGTTCAAAATTCCGCTCATTAGCGGTTGGCCAATCATACGGGGGAAATCCGCTCATTAGCATTGAGTGACGTGAAGGTTGACCAATCCGCACACTGCGTCACGGGGGGCGTTTCATGGCATTTGTGGGCGGGGCCTAATCCTTCAAACTGCCATTATTCAGGTGAGTGGCGGCCATTACAGACTGGCCGGGCCTGAAGCTCAAAAAATGTCTCTCTCTCTCTCTCTCTTCCCTCTCCTCTTCCCTCTCTCTCTCTCTCCTTCACTCTCTCTCTCTCTCTCCTTCTCCCTCTCTCTCTTGCTGTGAGTGCGGGACCGGCAAAACCGGGGCTTTCCAACGAGCCATCCCCGACCGCAATCGGACACGGGAGTCCACAGCGAAAGGCGTTCGTCTGCCGCCCGGCCAACCGGGTCCAAAGGCCCGCCGCGTTAACCGTCAGGAACCCCAGGCTCGCTTCGGAGTGCTGGGCACCCGGTCTCCCGTTGTCGGACTGACTCCGTTCTGGTACCGAGGTGAGTCTGGCCGGGCCTGAGGCGCTAGGGAGGGAGAGGGGAGGGAGGGAGAGAAAGGAAAGGAGGGAGGGAGAGGAGAGGGGGGAGGGAGGGAGAGGAGGGGGGAGGGAGAGGAGAGGGGGAGGGAGGGAGAGGGGAGGGAGGCAGGGAGATGGGGAGGGAGGGAGAGGAGAGGGGGAGGGGAGGGAGAGGAGAGGGGGAGGGAGAGGAGGAGGAGGGAGGGAGAGGAGGGGAGGGAGGGAGAGGAGGGGGAGGGAGGGAGAGGAGAGGGGAGGGAGGGGGGGAGGGAGGGAGAGGAGAGGGGGAGGGAGAGGAGAGGGGGAGGGAGAGGAGAGGGGGAGGGAGGGAGAGGGGAGGGGGGGAGAGGAGAGGGGGGGAGGGAGAGGAGAGGGGGAGGGAGAGAGAGAGAGGGGAGGGAGAGAGAGAGAGGGGGAGGGAGAGAGAGAGGGGGGAGGGAGGGAGAGGAGAGTGACCAGCCCACCAGTCTCATAACCAGTTTTACAAAAAAGCCTGGCGTTTGTGGGCGGGGCCTAATCCTTCAAACTGCCATTACTGAGGTGAGTGGCGGCCATTACAGACCGGCCGGGCCTGAAGCTTAAAACATTTCTCTCTCTCTCTCTCCTTCCCCCCCCCTCTCTCTCTCCTCTTCTTCCCTCTCTCTCTCTCTCCTCCCTCTCTCTCTCTCTCTCCTTCCCCCTCTCTCCCTTGCCGTGAGTGCGGGACCGGGAAAACCGGGGCTTTCACACGAGCCGTACCCGACCGATATCGGACACGGGAGTCCGCAGCGAAAGGCGTTCCACTGCCGCCCAGCCAACCGGGTCCAAAGGCCCGCCGCGTTAACCATGAGGAACCCCGGGCTCGCTTCGGCGCGATGGGCACCCGGACTCCCGGTGTCGGATATGCTCCGTTCTGTTACCATGGTGAGTCAGAGGGAGAGGAGAGGGAGAGAGAGGGAGAGGGGAGAGAGGGAGGGAGAGAGAGGGAGGGAGAGAGAGGGAGGGAGAGAGAGGGAGGGAGAGAGAGCGGGGAGGGAGGGGCAGGGAGAGAAAGGGGCAGGGAGAGAGAGGGGCGGGAGAGAGGGGAGAGACGGGCTGGGGAGAGAGGGGGCGGGAGAGAGAGGGGGAGGGAGAGAGAGAGAGGGTGAGGGAACTTCCCGCCGACCTCACAAAATGGCGGCTGCCCTTCTTCACCCACAGTCTCTCTCTCTCTCTCTCCCCC